>NW_028234441.1:13087905-13090473 GCF_977035675.1 Penaeus japonicus
ATTGAAGCCCCAGATGCCCCGAGAACTGAAGTTATGTGTTGAAAATACCCGTACTTTAATGTTTTTTTTTTATATATATCTTTACCTTTTGAGTCTCTTATAACCATAGATATTTATTTTACCAAGAACCCTCCACTAATTTTAAGTTTGCTCATGAAGCACCAGTTTAAGAAATTATTCTGATCTGAATATTTATATTATATATGTTTATTTTATTTATAGATCGACGTTTTCTTTTTATGCTTAACTTTTATATCAATTTTTACACTTTATATCTATATATTTATTGCCACACAATATTCTAAGGGGTGTATAAGAGTAATCCCACCAAGAAAAACACATAAAGTAACTTTAATATAGGTAAGATGCACCCCTTGTCTTAAGCTTCCTTGACCTGGGCTCAAATAGTCGACATTCTTCCAAGAAAGGGAGGAAGGAGACACCCCAGATAAGGTTGTTCTCTCTCCTATCTTTTTATATTTAGTGACTCGTATTGGATCTTCTGTGTTATAGCCTGAAGGTCGTGAGAAGGTAACTATAAGTGGCAAGGTATTACTCGATATGAGTTTTTTATCGAGTCTGATACGACTTATGAATTGGTGCTCTCATTTTTATTGAATTCCTTTTTTTATATAATTTATAAATCGTGGAGTGGTTTCCCGGAAGTTCCGTGTGTAAGCGGAATGTTTTGTCTTTTGTGATTTTATTTCTAGCAAAATAAACTTTTAAGAATTCCTACACTTTTAACTAATCACCATGTTAATCCGAGAATCTTATTAGAAGTATCCTATTGTCTTTATGAAACTTTAAGTCTTCTGATACCAACATGCTTAGTAAAAGGTTTATATTTTATAAGGATAGTCTTAATTGAAATCCTTTACACGTGGTGAAATTCCCGTGTTCGTCCTCCGCCCTCAGGTTACGTTATCAACATTCTTTATCTCATTGTATACACATTATACATAACATACACTCCATCACGTATACTTTTCTATCCCTCGTTTCCACACTTCTTATCACACATTTATCTTCTCATCAAAAACCCTCGTTCCCGTAGGTACTAAACGGGTAGTGGCAGACTCCATCATTTTGCAAACCTTTTGACGCTGTAGACCGAGATACATAGAGGAAATACAGGCGTAAAAAAACAACAATAATACCGCAAACAACAGCCAAAAAAAAAAAAAAAAAAACACGAAAATCACCAACTGAATTACTTAAATAGGGAATGAACGCTTATGCTGCTGGCCTGCGCTTAGTGAGATTTCGAACATCTATTAGGGATAATTGAAGCCAAGAGATCATAAAGCGAAGGACCTGGTGCCATTTACGGGGCCAGAGTGAGCGACAATTGAGAGTTAGGAGAAACCGAGAGCTTTAATGGTACCGCAGGAACGCCCTGGGAAAATACTGTTGGCGTGTCTATGGCCCTGTGCTTGTGGATGAGGGTGGGCTGAGTCGCTCTTCATGTTTTGGGTGCGTTTTAGACCGGGCACTACTAGGGCGTGTTGTTAATGTTATTGGTGTTGTTGTGTAGTTCGGATTAAGATTATTTTCGTAATGATAATTGTTATCATCCTTAATGTCATTATCATTCTTGTTATAACTTTTGTCATTATCTTTATTATTATCATTATCTTTACTGTTACTACTACTACTACTATTGTTATTATTGTTGTCATCATTTTCACTATTACCCTTATTATTACAGTCATTATTATCATCACTAGGATTACCATCACCATTGCCCTTATCATTGTTATTATCATTATGCGATTCCATATCTATCATCAAGGCCACGTGTCCCATTACATTATCATTAATTCTATCTCTATTATTATCTTTCAACATTATTATCAGTATCGTTATTACTGTTTATTTAACCTCCTAATTCGTTATCATTATCATTATTATCATTATTTATCGAGTATCATCAGTTACATTAGCCTATTAATACATTACCAGATCGTTAAACCATCTCTTAATCACTATCAGCATTATAAATAATCATTTTTGTTAATAAAACATTTATCATTGATCATTATTAATATTCAGTCCGTTTATCATTATCATAATAGATTTTTATATACACATACCATAACTGAATATATAATATAATATATTATATATATATATATATATCTATAGATATATATATATATTTACAATATAATATATATATTATATATATATATAATATATAATTATATATATATACATATATTATATATATATAATATATATCTATATATATATATATATAATATAACATAGAGATGTTCACACACATATATATGTATACATACATACATATGTATATACATACATATAAATATATAGACCTTCTTAGCCATGATTCGTAACCCAAAATCTCGAAATACGAGAGACAGGCAATAACTATTACACCACCACGACCTATTAGAAGAATGTTTCTCCCTCTCTCAGTCTCTCTCTCTCTCTTTCTCTCAATCTCTCTCTCTTTCTTTCTCTCAATCTCTCTCTCTCTCTCTTTCTCTCAATCTCTCTCTCTCTCTTTCTCTCATACTCATTCTGTCTCTCAATCTCCGC
>NW_028234441.1:13119896-13122396 GCF_977035675.1 Penaeus japonicus
ATAAATAAGGGTATAAGGGCTTATAGGGGTGGGGCTGGGGGCGGCTTGGGGCGGGCCTAACGGGAGGGGGCGGGGCTTGTGGGGGGGGTGGGGAGGGGGCGGGGGGGGGGGCTGGGCAGGGGGGCTATGGCGGGAGGAGGGGGCTATGGCAGGGGGGAGGGGGGGGCTGGGGGGGGGGGCGGGAGGGGGCGGGGGGGGGCTGGGGGGGGCGGGGCTAGGGGGCGGGGGGCAGGGGGGGGCGGGGGGGGGGGGGACGGGGGGGGGGGCCGGGGGGGGGGGGAGGGTGCGGGGGCGGCGGGGGGGAGGGGGGGGGGGGGAGGGGGGGGGTGGGGGGGATTGGGGGGGGGGCTGGCGGGGGGGCAGTGGGGTGGGGGGGGGGGGGGGCTAGGGGGGGGGCTAGTGGGGGGGGGGGGGGCGGGGGGGGGGGCTAGGGGGCTTCTATGGTGGGTGAGGAGGGGGGCTATGGTGGGTGAGGAGGGGGGCTATGGCGGGTGAGGAGGGGGGCTATGACAGGGGAGGAGGGGGGCTATGGCAGGGGAGGAGGGGGGCTATGACAGGGAGGAGGGGGCTATGGCGGGGGGAGGGGGCTATGTCAGGGGAGGAGGGGGGCTATGGTGGGTGAGGAGGGGGGCTATGGCGGGTGAGGAGGGGGCTATGACAGGGGGAGGGGGTATGGCAGGGGAGGAGGGGGGCTATGACAGGGGGAGGGGGCTATGACGGGGGGAAGGGAGACTATGGCAGGGGAGGTGGGGGGGCTATGACAGGGGGAGGGGGCTATGGCGGGGGAGGAGGGGGGCTATGACAGGGGAGGAGGGGGGCTATGACAGGGGAGGATGACGGGTATGACAGGGGGGAGGGGGGTAGGGGGGGGGGGGGAGGGGGGGGGGGGGGGGGGGGGGGGGAGGGGGGGAGGGGGGGAGGGGGGGGGGGGGGGGGAGGAGGGGGGAGGACGGGGTGGGGGGGGTGGGAGGGGGCTTAGAGGGGGCCTAGGTTGAGGTGGGAGGGGGGGGGGGGGGGAGGGGGGGGAGGGGAGGGGAGGAGGGAGGGGGCGGGGAGGGGGAGGGGGGGGGGGGGGAAGAGGGGGGGGGAAGGGGGGAGGGGGGAGGGGGGGGGGGGGGGGGGGGGGGAGGGGAGGAGGGGGGGGAGGGGGAGGGAGGGGGGGGGGGGGGGAGGGGGGGGGGGGGGGGGAGAGGGGGGGGGGGGGGAGGGGGGGGGGGGGGAGGGAGGGTGGGGGGGGGAGGAGGAGGTGGGTACGGGGGGGAGGGGGCTATGACAGGAAAGGAGGGGGCTATGACAGGGGAGGATGGGAAGGGCTATGACAGGGAAGGAGGGAGCTATGGCAGGGTGGAGGGGGCTATGACAGGGGGAGAGGGGCTATGACAGGGGAGGTGGGGGCTATGACAGGACAAAGGAAGAGGGCTATGACAAGGAAGAGGAAGAAGAGGAGGTGTTTGCCATGACAGGGGTGATATTAGGAGGGAAGAGGGAATAAAGGACGGGAGCTAAAGCGGAGGCAGAGAGGGGGTGGGGTGGGGGGTATAAGGGGACTGTGGACGAAGAAGAGGGGGGATAAGCAGAGAAGGAGAGGGGGGGGGATAAGCAGCTTTGTAAGGATGTTTACAAATCTGAGCGTCTGTGGGGTAGTCCGGATATTACCGGGTCTGTACTTAGAAGCCACGGGAGCGTCAGAAGGTGTGAGAGAGAGAGAGAGAGAGAGAGAGAGAGAGAGAGAGAGAGAGAGAGAGAGAGAGAGAGAGAGAGAGATAGGGGGGGAGAAAGACTGAGAGAGAGAGATGGGGGGGGGGGGAGAAAGACAGACAGAGAGAGATAGGGGGGGAGAAAGACAGAGAGAGAGAGATGGGGGGGGGGGGGGAGAAAGACAGACAGAGAGAGATAGGGGGGAGAAAGACTGAGAAAGGGAGATAGGGGGTGGGGGGAGACAGAGAGATAGAGATAGGGGGGAGAAAGACACAGAGAGAGAGATGGGGGGGGGGAGAAAGACAGACAGAGAGAGATAGGGGGGGAGAAAGACAGAGAGAGAGAGAGGGGGGGGGGGGGGAAAGACGGAGAGAGAGAGATGGGGGGGGGAGAAAGACAGACAGAGAGAGATAGGGGGGGGGAGAAAGACTGAGAGAGAGAGATGGGGGGGAAGACAGAGAGATAAAGATAGGGAGGAGAAAGATGGAGAGGACGGGGGGAGGGAGAGAAAAATGGAGAGAGAGGAAGAGAGGAAGGGAAGGGAGGGGGGGGGGGAAAGGAGAGAGGGAGGGGGAAGGAAGAGAGGGAGGGAGGGAGGGAGAGACTGAGAGATTGTAAGAGTGAGAAGGAGAGAGTGAGAGAGGGAGAGAGAGAAAGAGAAGGGGAGAGAGAAAAGGAGTGAGAGAGAGAGAGAGAGAGAGAGAGAGAGAGAGAGAGAGAGAGAGAGAGAGAGAGAGAGAGAGAGAGAGAGAGAGAGAGAGAGAGAGAGAGCGAGAGAGAATATGAAAAGGAAAGAAAGAGA
>NW_028234441.1:13174896-13177396 GCF_977035675.1 Penaeus japonicus
TCTCGCTCCCTTCGCCGCCCTTCACTTCTTTCTCTCGCTCCCTTCGCCGCCCTTCACTTCTTTCTCTCGCTCCCTGAGGCTCTTTTCACTTCTTTCTCTCGTTCCCTTCTCCGCCCTTCACTTCTTTCTCTCGCTCCCTTCGCCGCCCTTCACTTCTTTCTCTCGCTCCCTTCGCCGCCCTTCACTTCTTTCTCTTGCTCCCTGAGGCTCTCTTCACTTCTTTCTCTCGTTCCCTTCGCCGCCCTTCACTTCTTTCTCTCGCTCCCTTCGCCGCCCTTCACTTCTTTCTCTTGCTCCCTGAGGCTCTCTTCACTTCTTTCTCTCGTTCCCTTCTCCGCCCTTCACTTCTTTCTCTCGCTCCCTGAGGCTCTCTTCACTTCTTTCTCTCGTTCCCTTCTCCGCCCTTCACTTCTTTCTCTCGCTCCCTGAGGCTCTTTTCACTTCTTTCTCTCGTTCCCTTCTCCGCCCTTCACTTCTTTCTCTCGCTCCCTTCGCCGCCCTTCACTTCTTTCTCTCGCTCCCTTCGCCGCCCTTCACTTCTTTCTCTTGCTCCCTGAGGCTCTCTTCACTTCTTTCTCTCGTTCCCTTCTCCGCCCTTCACTTCTTTCTCTCGCTCCCTTCGCCGCCCTTCACTTCTTTCTCTCGCTCCCTTCGCCGCCCTTCACTTCTTTCTCTTGCTCCCTGAGGCTCTCTTCACTTCTTTCTCTCGCTCCCTTCGCCGCCCTTCACTTCTTTCTCTCGCTCCCTTCGCCGCCCTTCACTTCTTTCTCTCGTTCCCTGAGGCTCTCCCTTCACTTCTTTCTTCTTTTTGCCTCTCTTCCTCCTCCTCCTTCATCTGTTCCATCTCCCTTCTTCGTTCTCCTCCTTCTTCTCTTCCTACATGATTTTCTTTCTCTCCCTCCTTCATCTCTTCCTTCTCCCTTCCTCCTCCTCCTTCGTCTTCTTCTTCTCCTCCTCCTCCCCTCCTTCTACATTTTCATTCTTCACCTTCTTCCCTTTTTCACCCTTTCTCTCATCCTTTCCTTCCTCTTTTCATTTCCTTTTTGTTCTCCCCATCCCCACTTTCATCAAGACTTCATGACTCTTCCTTTTCTTCCTTTCCCCCTCTCTTCTTATTCCCTTTTCTTCTTCTTCCCTTTGTTTATCTCGTCTCATCTCTTCCTTCTTCTTTCTTCCTTCCTTCTCCTCTAGTTTCTTCCTTTTCCTCCTTCCTTCTTATTTCACATTCGTCTCCTCTTTTTGCTTCCGCGTATCTCACTCTTTCCCATCTCTCTTTTTTTCTCTTTCGCTTCTTTCTGTTCCTCTTCTACCTGTTCCTCTCCCTACTCCACTTCTACTTCCTGTTTCCTCTCCCCTTTCTTCTCCTATTAATTCTACACCGCCTCCTGTTTTCTTCTTCTCTTCCTCCTCCTCCTCCTCTTCTTCCTCCTCCTCCTCCTCCCCCTCCTACCCCTCCTCCTCCTCCTCCTCTTCCTCCTCCCTCTCCTCCTCCCCCTCCTCGTCCCCCTCCTCCTTCTCCTTCTCCTCCTCCTCCTCCTCGTCCCCCTTCTCCCCCTCCTCCTCCCCCCCTCCTCCTCCTCGTCCCCCTCCTCCTTCTCGTCCTCCCCCCCTCCCCCTCCCCCCTCCTCCTCCTCCTCCTCCTCCCCTCCCCCTCCCCCTCCCCCTCCCCCTCCCCCTCCTCCTTCTTCTCCTTCTCCTCCTCCTCCCCCTCCTCCTTCTTCTCCTCCTCCTCCTCCTCTTCGCCTCCCCGTCAGCCCTGCGCGGCGCGAGTGAGACGGGCGCCGCCCTTGCAAGGCTTCCGCCGGCGCTAATGTACTCTTTAATCACCCGAGGGAGATGCTGCGGATTCTCGGGCGGCGGGCGATTCGGCGTCACGTGGTGTGGTGTCGGGATCGCCTCGGTGGGGGCGTGCGCGGCGAGGCATTGGGGGATCGCCCGTCGCTTGCCATTCGTCTTCCGTTCTGTCTCTCTTTCTATTCTTCGCGGTTCCCTACTTTCATCGCGTGGACACAAACCCACGCACACGCACACGCAGGCGGAGGCACACGCACAAGCACACGCACACGCGCGTATATACCTATATCTATATCATCTCTCTCTCTCTCTCTGTCTCTCTGTCTGTCTGTTTCTCTCTCTGTTTCTCACTCTCTCTCTCTCTCTCTCTCTCTCTCTCTCTCTCTCTCTCTCTCTCTCTCTCTCTCTCTCTCTCTCTCTCTCTCTCTCCTCAAGTTCTCTCTCTCTCTCTCGCTCCGCTCTCTCTCTTCCTCTCTCTCTCTCTCTCTCTCTCTCTCTCTCTCTCTCTCTCTCTCTCTCTCTCTCTCTCTCTCTCTCTCTCTCTCTCTCTCTCTCTCTCTCTCTCTCTCTCTATATATATATATATATATATATATATATAGAGAGAGAGAGAGAGAGAGAGAGAGAGAGAAAGAGATAAATAGATGAATAGATAAATAGATAGATAGATAGATAGACAGATAGATAGATAGATATATGTAAATAT
>NW_028234441.1:13179896-13187396 GCF_977035675.1 Penaeus japonicus
GAGAGAGAGAGAGAGAGAGAGATCGACTAAGCTCCCTTCCCCTTCCTCTCTTTCCAATTTCTCCAACATCCCCTCCCCCCTCACCTCTCTCCTTTTCCCATTCCCCTCTCTTCCCTCCCCTTTTCCCTTCCCTCCCTTCCTCCTCCACCCCCACCCCCCACCTGATTATCCCATTCCCCACCCAAGCCTCGACTCCGACTCATTCCCCATTCCTCATTCCTCCGAAAGAAGGGAGTTTATGGACATCATTCCTCTCGCCCGAAATCAATTTGCATAAACTTCGGATGAGACTTCCCCCCCTCCCCCTCTCCCCCCCCTCTCCCTTCCCCCTAGAGCTACCTTTCCTTCCCCCCCACTCCCCTCCCCCTCCCCCCGTTCTTTCGTTTCCTTGGTGTACCTGTGTGTTATGAACGAGTGGGGGGGGGGGTATGTATGGGTGAAGATTTGGGGGAGGGGGTAAAAAGGGGAGGGAGGGAAGGGATGGGTTTAGAATGGGAAGGAGGGAGGGGGGAAGAAGGAGGGAGATGGGGAGAAGAAGGGAGGGAGGGAGGGAAGGAGGGAAGAAGGGAGAGTGAGAATGGAATAGAGAAGGGTGACGGAGGGGATACGATGGGGTGGAGAGGGAACGGAGAAGGCAAGGAGAAGAGGGAGGGAAGAAGTGGGAGGAGGGGAGGGAAAGAATAATATAGGTGGATGGAGGGGAAGGAGAGATGAACGAGAAGGAGGGAAGGAAGAAGGAGGAAGTTAGGGGAAAGAGACGAAGGAGATTTTTTCTTCGTTTTATCCATTTGAGTCTTGTTTTCTTTCACTTCTTTTCCCTTATCCGTTTTCTTTCACGTTCGTCTCTATTTCATGTTCTCTCCTCTTCACCATCTTCTCTTTCGGTCCCCCTCACTCCCGTCAATTCTTCTATCTCCTCTCTCTCTCTCTCTCTCTCTCTCTCTCTCACTCACTCACTCACTCACTCACTCACTCGCTCAGTCAGTCAGTCAGTCAGTCAGTCAGTCAGTTAGTCAGTTAGTCAGTTAGTCAGTTAGTCAGTTAGTCAGTCAGTCAGTCACTAACTCACTCACCCACTCACCCACCCACTCACTCACTCACTCACTCTCGCTCCCAAACCCACAACAAAACCATCAACTCACTCCACTTCCCTCTTCTAACCTTCATCCCAAACTCCTACAAACCGACTTAATTGCTCAATTATTCAGTCTATCAAGCGAGAGCAAAGTTGATCGATCTCTCTTGTCTATCGTCTATCGTAATGAGCAGTGACCAAACACGCCCTCACTGGATAGGCGGTGGCTCTGTTGACTCTGTCAGTGTAGTGTTACCCAGGTGTTGCCAATCATTCTGGTCTTCTCTCTCTCTCTTTCTTTCTCTCTTTCTCTCTCTCTCTCTCTATCTATCTATCTCTTTCTCTTTCTTTCTCTCTCGATCTATCTATCTTTTTCTCTTTCTCTCTCTCTCTCTCTCTCTCTCTCTCTCTCTCTCTCTCTCTCTCTCTCTCTCTCTCTCTCTCTCTCTCTATCTATCTATCTATCTCTATCAGTCTATTTTCTCTCTCTCTCTCTCTCTCTCTCTCTCTCTCTCTCTCTCTCTCTCTCTCTCTCTCTCTCTCTCTCTCTCTCTATCTATCTATCTCTTTTCTTTCTCTCTTTCTCTTTTCCCCTCTCTCTCTCTCTCTCTCTCTCTCTCTCTCTCTCTCTCTCTCTCTCTCTCTCTCTCTCTCTCTCTCTCTCTCTCTCTCTCTCTCTCTCTCTCTCTCTCTCTCTCTCTCTCTATCTCTATCTCTCTCTATCTCTATCTCTCTCTCTCTCTCTCTCTCATCCTCTCCTTCCCTCTCTATAATTTATGATATATATTATTTATTCGCATCAAGCCTATAAAAAGCAACACCGTAATTATTACAGCTTTATTATATGACTGAAATTTCTTCTTAAAAAAGAAAAGAAAAGAAAAAAGATTCATAATGATACTTTATTTCTGTTACATTAACGAGTGTAAAAAAAAGATGCATATATATATTTTTTAATTTTATTTACTTTTTATTTCATTTTATTTTATTCTGTCGTCGGAAATACGTATATATTTTTCTGATAAGAGAAACCGCACAGAATGTTAATGATTTTGATTAGAGTTTTTTTTCACGTGGAGGGGGGGGGGGGCAAGGGGGTTAGAGGGGAATTTTAATTAATACATTATTTCTCTTGTTATTAGTGTCTATCTATCTATCTGTCTGTCTATCTTTATCTGTCTACCTGTATGTACGTCAATTAATCCTCCTATTTCTATCTATCTATTATTATCTTACTCAACTTTATTTACAAACACACACAAACACACGCAAAGCAAATCAGACAAAGAAACAAAAAAAACAAAAAAAAATCACACTAAAAAAAACACCTATGACACATAATCCAGCATAGAATATATAGGACATTATGACCAATTTGCATTCCGTAACGACAGGAACTCTCCCCCTCCCCCCCTCCCCGCTTCTCCCCCACCCTCCCCCCTTTCCCCCACCTCCAGCTAATCTCCCCCCATCCGGTCTCCCGCTTGATGAGGGGGAGGGGGAGGGGGAGAGGGGGTATCCTGACTAAAGGATTGTTTATTTTTCAATGTAGGAAGGACGTGTTGGAGAGGAGAGGGGGGTGGGGGAGGGGGTGGGGGAGGGGAAGTCAGGGAGGGAGAGAAGGGAGGTGGAAATGGAGAAGGAGATGGAGATGGGGATAGAGATAGGGGTAATAGGTATAGTGAGAGAGAGAGAGAGAGAGAGAGAGAGAGAGAGAGAGAGAGAGAGAGAGAGAAATAGAGAGAAATAGAGAGAAACAGAGAGAAACAGAGAGTAACAGAGGCAGAGAAAGAAAGAAAGAAAAGAAAGAAAGAAAGAAAGATAAAAAAAAGAGAGAAAGAGAAAAAGAGAAAGAAAGAAAGAGAAAGCGAAACAGAAAGAGAGAGAAACAGAGAAGAAAGAAAGAAAGAAAAAAATGAAAGAGAGATAAAAAAAAAAAAGAGAAAGAGAGTCTGGACGCGAACAAAAATCCGTCGAAGGTAGACTCGAGCTTCATCCCTTGTTTTTGAGTCGAGCCGCATTCTGGCGCGGATTGGCCGAATGGCGCGGATTCTTTTTCCATTTATGTCGGCGAATGGAAACTCGGCTTGGCGCTCTCTCTCTCTCTCTTCCTCTTTCTCTTTTTAACACTTTCTTTCTCTCTTTATCTCACTCTGTGTTGCCTGTCTGTGTCTTTACCTTGGCACTCTCCGTTTGTTTCTCGGTGTCTTTGTTTCTCTCTCTCTCTCTCTCTCTCTCTCTCTCTCTCTCTCTCTCTCTCTCTCTCTCTCTCTCTCTCTCTCTCTCTCTCTCTCTCTCTCTCTCTCTCTCCATCTTTCCCTATCTCTCTATCTCTACCTCTTCTCCCCCCTACTCCCTCCCCTTCATCTACCCCTACCTCCCTCCCTCCTCCTCCTTCTGTAAATGTTTGTGAATCTATATCTATATATTATTCTCAGTGAATAATATATGATCTCTCTTGAATCCTACAAGCTGTCTATAACTACACATTAAAGTTTCACTCCCACACCAGAGCCGGAACAGCTTCTCTGAAATGTAAATAGGTAAAAACATCAACAGTAGGAAGGGTGAAATTGGGATAAGCACACGTGTATCATACGATAATGGGAAACATTTTCCATCCCTCCTCATCTCCCCCCTCCCTCCCTCCCACTATCACTCCTTCCCTCCCTCCCACTATCACTCCTTCCCTCCCTCCCACTATCCCTTCCTCCCTCCCTTCTTCCCACTATCACTCCTTCCCTCCCTCCCTCCCACTATCACTCCCTCCCTCCCTCCCACTATCCCTCACTCCTTCCCTCCTTCCCTCCCTTCCTCCCTCCCACTATCCCTCCCTCCCTCCCTCCCTTCCTCCCATGCCCAAACAATAGCAAATGAGATGCAAATGCCATGCACTAGGCAGGTGTTAAGGTCGCAGGTGTGGGTGATAGCCAGTCGAGATATGCGTGACCAGCACCTGCTTTCCTTGTGGACATGGGAGCTGGGGTATGGGGAGTGGGGGTTGGGGCATGGGGAGCGGGGTATGGGGGGTGGGGCATGGGGGGTGGGGCATGGGGAGCGGGGCATGGGGGGTGGGGCATGGGGAGCTGGGGTATGGGGAGTGGGGCATGGGGAGTGGGGCATGGGGAGCGGGGCAGGGGGAGTGGCGTATGGGGACTGGTTGCTGGTGTCTTTGTTTCCGGGGGATTGGGCCTTGCTTGTATGCTGGCTTGTGTTTGTTATCTGTCTTTGTCTGTCGCTCAATATCTCTCTCTATCTATTTTTTCTGCTTTCCTATCCATTTGTTGGTTTATTTAGCTGTACCTTTCCTGGGTATATTTTCTTATCTCTCTTTCTCTTTCTCTCTGTCTCTCCCCCTCTCTCTCTCCTTTTTCTCTCTCCTTCCCTCCATCCCCCCTCTCTCTTCCTCTCTGTCTCTCCCTCCCTCTCTCTCCTTTTGCCCTCTCCCTCCCTCCATCCCCCCTTTCTCTTCCTCTCTTTAGCCTCCTTTCTCTCCCCCTATTTATCCTCCTCTTCTTTTATTCTTTCTCCCTCTCCCTCCCCTTTTATCTCGCTCTTTTTTCCTCTCCTTTCGTTAAGTAATTCACTCTCCATCACCTTTTTACTCTCTCATTATCGTTTTCTTCGTCCCTTCACGCCCACAGGGACTTCGTTAATCTAATAAATTACTGATCTCGAACGTCAAATGAGAACCTAATTACGAAACTTAGAATAAGTAAAGCTCGTTATAGGTACGGAGTTTGAGAGCGGTGGACCGAATCTGGCGTGTTTTGTCCGTAGATTCCGAGAACTTTTGCTGATTGCTTTGTCTGTAAAAATGGTTGTATATACCTGCCAGCCTGCCTCTCTCTCTCTCTCTCTCTCTCTCTCTCTCTCTCTCTCTCTCTCTCTCTCTCTCTCTCTCTCTCTCTCTCTCTCTCTCTCTCTCTCTCTCTCTCTCTCCCCTCTCTCTCTCTCTCTCTCTCCTCTCTCTCTCTCTCTCTCTCTCTCTCTCTCTCTCTCTCTCTCTCTCTCTCTCTCTCTCTCTCTCTCTCTCTCTCTTCTTCTTCTTCTTCTTCTTCTTCTTCTTTTTCTTTTCCCTTTCCCTCTCTATCTATCAATCTATCTATCTCTTATCTTTCCTTATTTACGTTCTTCTCTCGTTCTTGCTGTTTCTCTTTATCCTCTTATTCTTCTCTTTGAAGCAAAGCCATAGCACAAATAAACATACAAGATCAGAACAAAAATCCGAAAAAGTTATTTTTTTAATTACAGCCATACGATGTCGTTTTTCAAAAAAATTCTTTCCAACAAGAGAATCAACAGGTGGTGTCAGTATGAACCATTTGCAACACAGGTGGAGCTGGAAGGGCCTCGTAGAACCGTTGCACAGAGAATGATAAGTTGAACCGAGAGGCATTCGAGGAAGTTATTGGCAACACTGGTCTTGTGTCGAGGCAGCGTTGCCAAGGGAGGACGTGTTTTATTTTGGTGTGTGATGAAGAGTCTCTTCTTTTGGAGTCGCCAAGGTTGTGTGGTACCGCCATGCATTTTCTTGTACTTTGTAATCTTCTTCCTGCTTCTCCTCCTCTTCCTCCTTCTACTCACCTTCCTCCTCCTCTCTTCTATCCTCCTTCTCCGTTTCCATCATGTCCTCCCTTTCTCTTCCCCCCTCTCCTTTTCTTTCTTTATCTTCTTTTTCCATTCCCTTATGCTTCTCCTCCTTCCACCTCCCTATCGTCCTCCTCCTTCTCTTCTTCTGTATCCTCCTCCTTCTCCTCCACCTCCTCTTCCCCCTCCTCATCTCCTCTCCCTCCTCCTCTTCCTCTTGATATTCCTCTTCCTCCTCCACATCAACCACCTCCACCCCCTTCCTTTCTTCTGCCTTTCCTCATTCCACTTTCCCTTCTCCTCCCTCCCTTCCCCCCTTCATTGAAATTCGTCCTCGATACAAAACAACAACATTACGCATTAAGGGACGTGTTCGCGCGCACCTCAAACCTCCTGATTAAATGACCAATCATGTGGACGGTGGTGAGCATTGCAATTGCAGAGCGCATGACTTGGAAACTTAAGCTAGGTGAGGTAAGGATAAGGGGGAAAGGGGTTGTTGCAAGAGATGGGTATCTCACTGTCTCACTCTCTCTCTCTCTCTCTCTCTCTCTCTCTCTCTCTCTCTCTCTCTCTCTCTCTCTCTCTCTCTCTTCATTTATCTGTTTATCAACTTCTCTCTCTTTCTCTTTCATGTGATCCATTTCACACCCCCAATTTGTTTTCAATTTCTGTTCTTCTATACAGTTTCACTATTTCGCTCTCTCTCTTTCCTCTCTCTCTCTCTTTCTCTTTCTCTCTCTCTCTCTCTCTCTCTCTCTCTCTCTCTCTCTCTCTCTCTCTCTCTCTCTCTCTCTCTCTCTCTCTCTCTCTCTCTCTCTCTTTTTCTCTCTCTCCTCTCTCTCCTCTCTCTCCTCTCTCTCTCCTCTCTCTCTCCTCTCTCTCTCTCTCTCTCTCTCCTCTCTCTCTCTCTCTCTCTCTCTCTCTCTCTCTCTCTCTCTCTCTCTCTCTCTCTCTCTCTCTCTCTCTCTCTCTCTCTCTCTCTCTCTCTCTCTCTCTCTCTCTCTCTCTTTCTCTTCCTCGTCTTTCCTGCCTCCTCTCCCCCACCCCCTCGCCTCTCCCCAGTCCTTCCTCCTTCCCTCTCTTGCACTATCGTATGCACGCCTTGTCTGGCTGAGAAGGACGCTGCCATGGTGTTTGTGATAGTCTTGTTTCGTCGCTTCCTGAGGCTCTTTTGTTTCTCTGGGTTTTTGATATTTGGTGTGTTTTTTTTTTCTTTTTCTTTTTAATTTTGGTGTCTTGTTTTGTGGTTGTTTAATTTTTGTCGGTGTGTGTCTGTCTCTCTTTTTTTTTTCTTTTTCTTTCTCTCTCTACCTCCCTCCCTCCCTTCCTTCCTCCCCCCCTCCCTCCCAACCCCCTACCACCCTCCGTCTCTCCCCCTCTCTCTCTACCACCTCCATCTTTAACTAACTCTCCCTCCCTCTCCCTCTCCCTCTTCCTCCCTCACTCCCTCCCTCCCTCCTCTTCTTCTTCCCTCTCCCCTCCTTCTCCCTACCACCATCCCTCCCCCCCACCCTCTCTCCTTGCCCTTTTCACCTTTTCTTCTGCGTGATAATCCTCGTCTCCTTCTTGTTCTCGCTCTCCTTGTTACACGTGTTCTCCTTCCTCTGTTGTTCCATCTTCTTCTTTCTTTTTTGTGCCTTGATCTTTACCCTCTTCTCCCTCCTACTCCTCCTCCTCCTCTTATTCCTTGACCTCTTCCTCGCCCTCTCTCTTTTACTTTTATTCCTCTTTGGTCTCCTCTCTCCTCTCCTTTTCCTCCTCTTCTTCCTTTTTGTCCTTCTCTTTATTCTCCTTTTCGTCCACCTTCTCTTCCCCTTCTTTCTCCTTGTTGA
>NW_028234441.1:13194896-13197089 GCF_977035675.1 Penaeus japonicus
GGGGAGGGGAGGGGAGAGGGAGGGGGAGGGTCACTGCATAACCTGGCGTGGCACAAAGCTTTTGTAGTGAGAGGGATAGCTATCTATTGCCAGAAGGTCGAGATTCGCTTGAATAACCCACGGGATTAAGCCTTTAGGGACAGTGCAGGTGAACGGATCAATGGTGCGGGTGTCTTGGTCAGTTTGCGTGGGGGGGAGGGGGGGGTATGAGGGAAGGGAATGGGGGGGGGTGAAATGAAGAAGGAAGAGGGGTTGAAGGAGAGGAAATGATGGAGAGGGAGACGGGGGAAGGGGGTGAAGGAGGAGAAGAGAGGGGAAGGAAATGAAGAAGGACAGAGGGAAGAGGGAAGGAGGATTAGAGGGGAAGGAAATGAGGGGAAAGGAAAGATAAGTAGGAAGCGAAGGAGGGTAGAGGACAGAGGGGAAGAAAAGAAGGAGATGGGAGAGGTGAGTAGGGGAAGAAGAAAAATCGAAGGAGAAAGAGAAGAGGTAGAAAACAAAGGAGAAGGGTAGAGAGAGGAAAGAAGGAGAAAGAGAGGGAGGCAAAGGCAGAAGAAGATAAATGGAAAGAAAACACGGGAAAAGGAAAAGAAGGAGATCGATGGAAGGGGAGAGGAAAAGGAAGAAGTTTAGAGGGGAAAGAAATGAAAACGAAGGACAGAGAAGTAAACAATAAAACATAAAGAAGAGAGAATTAGATAAAAGGAGGAACAAGATTGAACGAAATAATAAAAATAAAAAAAAACAATAAAAACTACTAGGTAGAGAAGAAAAAAAGAAAAAATGAGTAAAGAAGGAGAGAAGGAGAATGAAGAAAAGGAACACGAAATAAAGGAAGTAAAAAAAGGAGGGATAACGTAGGATAGAAAGGAAAACTGGAGGTAAACTAGAAGTTAAAGGAAGGGAGTGATGATCATAAGGGAAATGGAGAGACAGGAAAGAAAAAAGAAACAAAAGAAGAAGAGATTAAAAGATGAGAGACGGAATAGAAAGAAGAGGAGAGAAATAATATCAAAGCACGACAAAGAAATGTAAAAGAGGAAAACAAAACAAAACAAAACAAAAAAAAAACGTCTGAAATGAACAAAATTGATTCTTAAAAAAAAGCATTGAACAAATAAACATAAAAGTAAAAAGACAAAAGAAAAAAAAATCATAATGGATTGAAAAGAAACAAGACCTGAAAAAGGAACATACGATAATAACAAGAAGAAGAAGAAGAAGAAAAAAAAAAAAAAAATGGATGACCAAGGAGAGACAAATGAGAGAAGATTAGAACTGAGATTTAATCTACGAATCAATGGAAGAAGATTAACTCTAAGATTTAATGAATAAATTTAATATGAACATAAGAGGAAGAAGAAGAATAGAAAAGATAATGGGATTAAAAGATGAGGGAATAAAAAAGAAACTAATTTAAATTAAAGAAAAATGAGACAAGATAACAGTTAAAAACATAGAAAAACGGGATTTTTTGTTTTGTTTTTTTAGAAGAAACAACAGAAAAAAGAAAGTAAAATACGTAAAACGAACGAACGAGATGAAGAAGAAAAAGAAAGAAAGAAAAACGTAAAAAATAAACCATAAAACGATACAAGAAAACACATAAAACAAACGAATAAGAAAACGAGGAAATGAAAATATTTTTCTGCAACAAAAGCAACAACAGGCCTTTCTCATGTCTCGACTCTGAGTCCAAAGACGTTTGTTTTTTAAAAGGGCCTTCAAGTGTTGCTTGTGTGTGCGAATTCTGTCTTTCGTTTTCTTTTTTTCGTTTCGTTTGTTTTCTTTTTTTCGTTTCATTCGTTCTCTTGCAAGTTTTATGCTCGTTTTCTTTTATTTTTTTATTTTTATTTATATTTTATTATTATTATTATTTTTTTTAGGTTTCTTCTGTTTTTGTTTTTAATATTAGCTTTTTTATATATTTTTTTCTGTTGTTTCTGCATCATTTTTTTTTAGTTTTTGTTCTTTCCACGTGCATATTTTTTTTCCTTGCATTTTCTTCTTCATACCCTTCTTTTATCATCTGTTATTTCCACATTTTTTTTCTCTTATACATTATCATTTACTATTATCACTATTGTTATTATCATTATTATTATTTTTAAAAATTATCATTGTTATTATTGTTATTACGATCATCATGATCATTATTATCATTATTGTTATCATTATTATCATTATCAAGTA
>NW_028234441.1:13207189-13209444 GCF_977035675.1 Penaeus japonicus
AGGAGAAAATTAACAGGAAGCATAAAGTCAAAACCAAAAGACCATTTTCAACTTTAACTTTACAAAACTCTACGGGGTAACGACGCCACATTTTGCACTCGATTGAGGCTAATGCTTCCTTACTACAAACATGAACATTTCTTTTTTCTTGAACATAGTTTGCTAATTATTTTTAATACAAAAAATGTATTTCGGAAAAAAAAACGCTTTCAAGTTAACCAAAACTACTATAGAACTTCTAAGAGTATTCGATAAATTTAATATCGATTTGAGGGGAAAAAAGAAGAATTAAAGGGGGAAGAATAATTCAAAGAAGCAAAGAAGACACAGAGGAAACGATGAAGTTAAGAGATAAACAAGTTTCTTAATTAGGGCTAGATCGGCTGCCACTTCCTAGTTTTTTTTGTTTTTTTTTCTTCTTCCTCCACTTCCTTTTTTTCCTGTTCTTTTTCCTATTTGTTGTTGTTGTTGTTCTTCTTCTACCTACTTTTCCTTCTCCCTCTACTTATTACCATTTCTTTTCATCTTCCTCGTCTTCATATTTTTCTTTTTTCTTCGCTTTTCCTTTCCGCCTTCACTTCTATCGCCTTCTTCCCCTCTTTCTTAGCTTCTTTCCCCTCCCTTCTCTTTCTCTTCTATTCCCTTTTCCCACTAACTATTCCTCTCACTTCCCTTTACTCCTCCCTTCCTTTCCCATCGTCTCCATCTCCTTTCCCTTGCTCTTCTCCGCCTCCCCTTCCCCTCACCCTTCCCCTCTCTCTCTTAACCCTTATCTTTAACCATTCCCTCCTTCCGTTCATCCCTTCTCTCCTCTTCTCTTATCCCCTCACCTTCTCCCCTTCTCTACTTCCTTAACCCTCTCCTTCCCCTACCCTCCTCTTCCCTCCCCCTCCTCTTCTCCACCTCTCCTCCCTTTCCTCCTTACCTTCTCTCTCCCCCTCCTTACTCCCCCCCCCCTCCCTTTCTTCACCTCCCTACTTATTTTCTCTCTCCCTTCCCCTTCCTTCTCCACCTCCCCTTCCCTTTCCCACCTCCATCCACCGCTCCCCACCCCTCCTCATCCCCTCCCTCTATAATCCTTCCCCTCCCCCCTCCGTTCCCCTCCCCATCTCCTTTCCCCCCTACCTCCCTCCACCTCCTCACCTTCCCCCACCCCCCCTCCATCCACCGCTCCCCACCCCTTCCTCATCCCCTCCCTCTATAACCCTTCCCTCTCCTCTATCTCTTTTTTTAACCTTCTCTTCCGTCTCCTTCTCAGTTTTTTTTTTTTCCCCCGCCTCCAGCCCTTCCCTTATCGACCGGACCTTGCATCCTTCCCCCATACTGCTGACACTAATTACCCCCTCCGTTCCCCTCCCCATCTCCTTTCCCCCCTACCTCCCTCCACCTCCTCACCTTCCCCTCACTCCCCCCCCCACCCCCCTCCATCCAACCCTCGTCCACAACGTTACAATCTGACGTCAGAATCAGAACGTTCAGCCGCTTTAAGATGCGTTTGATAGCGTCTACGTTGTCCCTGGCCAATGGGGGAACGTCAAGAGCAACGCTAAGACGTAAAGAAATGCGCGAACTAAGAGGTCGTTCTCCGCTGCCATTTCCTTGGCGTCTTACAAGAAAGTTTTCTTAGGGAACAGGTGTTGCCTTGGAGGTTCTTCGGGTGTTTCATGTGTTCTTTGGAACTTTTTTTGTTTTCTTTTCTTTTTCTTTTTAGGTTTCTGGAACTGTTTTTTTTATTTTTTTTATTCCTTCTTTCGATCTTCTTTTCTTCTTCTTCTTCTTCTTCTTCTTCTTCTTCTTCTTCTTCAGAACTTTGTTGTCTTTGATGGAAGTGGAATAATGTTTTTTTTTTCTCTTTCTCTTTCTCTCTTTTTTTATTTTATTTTTTTCTTCTTGAGTGGAAGTTCGGTGTGTCTAGAAATACATTGGTTTCAAGTATATTCCGATACAAAAATAAGGGAAAAAAACAAAAAACAAGAAGATTGAATATATTTGTATATATATTTGTTTGTCTGTTTGTTTTATCTTTTTTTTTGTGTACGGATGTATGTGTGTGAATGTGTGTGTATTTGTGTGTGTGTGTGTGTGTACAGGTGTATGTGTGTGTGTGTTTAGTGTTAGATCAACATCCAACCTTAATAATAGTTATGAATGGGAAAAATGAGGAGTAGGGTTGGACAAATATACATCCTTGAACTTGATGAAATCACAATCATCATCTTCATGATCATCATTATCATTATCACAAAAGATCAATC
>NW_028234441.1:13209544-13232044 GCF_977035675.1 Penaeus japonicus
TCCACCTTCCTCTTCTGCCTCTTCTTCCTCCTCCTTTCTCTTCCTCTTCCTCCTTTCTCCTCCTTCTTCCTTCATCCTCTTCCCTCCTCCTCCTCCTCTTCCGTGAATAGAAGCCTCACCTCCGAGACATATTCAAAAGTTCATCTGACGATTAATTTCCAGACACGATGCCGGAGTGATCTTTGGAGGTGATGGAAGCCAGATGCTGTGGTGATGTCTGGTGTCTGTGTATATGTCTGTCTGCGTGTTTGTCTGTCTGTCTGACTGTTTGGCGTTAATTTTTTTTTTTTTTTGTCTGTCTGGCGGTCAGTGGGTTGGTTGGTCGGTCTGTCTCTCTTTCTATTTCTCTCTTCCTTTCTCATCATCATCATCATCATCACCACCACCATCATCATCACCATCACCACCATCATCATCATCATCACCACCATCACCATCACCACCACCATCATCATCATCACCATCATCATCCTCTTCCTCCTCTTCCTCCTTCTCCATTTCCTTACTTCCTCTTCTCTCCCTCTGACATACAGCCAAAGGAAGTATACTCAATTACCCTGCATTAACAGCATTAACAGATAATGATCACGACACAGCATACAGCACATGGAGTCAGTAGATAAACGACACCTGTAAACAATATTGTCGAGTATGCTACAGATGTTGGCATTTGCAGGTGACTCAACCCCCGCGAGAGACAGGTGGGGTAGGGGAGGGGGCGGGGCCTCAGGGGTTGCCATGACAACGCTGTTCACCTGGCAAAGATTTCCGGATGATTACGAAGCCTAGCTGAAACTGTTGATGATTCCCTCTCTCTCTCTCTCTCTCTCTCTCTCTCTCTCTCTACTTACAATCTCTCGGAATCATCTTCAATCGTTCTCTCATACTACTCATCTCCATCTCGGACGATTCATTCCGTCTCTTCTCAAAATTTCTCTCAATCATCATCGGTCTCTCTCTCTCTCTCTCTCTAGCGGTATCGCTCTGTTCTCTTCTCTCTCTCACTCTCTCTTTCTCTCGGTATTTTTCTGCTCCCCCCCTCTTTCTCTCTCGCGATATCTTTCTGTTATCTTCTCTCTCACTTGCTCTTTCTCTCTCTAAATCTCTCTTTAGCGGTATCTCTCTGTTCTCTTCTCTCTCTCTCTCGCTCTTTCTCTCTCTCACTCTCTCTTTCTCTTATTCACTCTCTCTTCCTGTTCTGTACATGTGTTTGCTTGTGTGCGTATGTGTTTATGTCTCTCTTATCTCTCTCTCTCTTCAATCTTCACTCCCTATCTCTCTTTATCTCTTTCGTTCTCATTCTTTATTTCTCTCTCTCTCTCTCTCTCTCTCTCTCTCTCTCTCTCTCTCTCTCTCTCTCTCTCTCTCTCTCTCTCTCTCTCTCTCTCTCTCTCTCTCTCGTTTTCTCTGTCTTCCTCCCTCCACTCCCCCTTTCTCTCTCTCTCCCTCTATCTATCTTTCAATTTCATCCATAGACCTATTATTCATCACTATCGATTGGCTCCTTCATGATAAGGTATTGTTTGCAAAATATTTGCATATCCTCCGTAATACTGCACAACGTCAGTTCAGTATCAGTTTGGTCTGATAATGATTAAGAATAGAAAGAGAATAAGCAACTTAATCAAATTTGAAGGCTTGAAATGAAATATATCTATATACAAAACTTATCTATTGACCTGATAGACAGATAAGACATACGGTATTTAATTAAGATAAGCAAAAAAAAAAAAAAAAACTACTGCCAAAAAAAACAAAAACAAAAAACAAACATAAAAAACAACTATATTACTGTCATTGCATAGTTGCGCAATGAGTCGCAAGATGTCATATGTGTCAGAGGCAGAATGTCAGTGTCGAAAAAAGGCCCCTGAACTTTGGACAACAGCCTAGTTGTCTCAGAAAACAACTAGATGTCTCTGTTGTTGTCGCCGTCAGCTGTCTCGAGTAGACAGAGATAAAGGTAATGATTGGGGTCAGTAAAATATTTTTGGATGAGTCTTCACAGCGAAAATTGAAAGATTTATTGCCCGTTTCCTTTGTCAAAGGGCAAGGCGTAATGCATTAGCCTCGTGTATATAATGGATTCGTGTTTATGTGTCAATTTGTGTAATAGAGGTGTAGTGGCATGCGTTCGTAATTTGGGGTAACTTTTGGGTAGATCTGTCTATGCGAGTGGTGCAGCATAGTATAAAGTAATGGACTCATGTATATGATGATATTCTGAGATTATGGTTTAGAATGATATTCCTGGATATTTATTCATTTTAATGAGGTCTTTTTTTTTTTTTTTTTTTTTGTTAACGAAATGAATATGCAAAAGGCGCTAATTACCTCACTTGAGGTTCTGTCCCCTGTTCCATTGTTTTGATGTGCTTTGGCCACGGTGCCAAGTGGTCCTTTGGCTAAGACATTCTCGGATGCTAATGATGTTGATCTCTGCCACTTGCAACGAGAAACCTTGCAAGAAATTCGACACACTAACCGTGGTACAACTGATTCAAAATGATCAATTGCTACCTGGTTTCTGATGACGTTAGACTCTCCCTTGATGACACAGTACCGCCTGCCATGCATACCCACCACTCACGCCCTTCGGTACAGTACGCGTGGTCGTTTAGTCGTAGATAGTCACGCTACGACTGCGACGGTGCCACGCCTTGACAAGTTGTAAACATGGGTGGTTATGGGAGGTTCCTGAGGCAGCTGAACCCAATATATGATTATGTATGACAACATTGATAAAAAGAAACTGAACTAAGATACAAGCAGTAGCAAGCAATCATTATGTTCGTGGTAGGTGAAGGTGTGTTTAGTACCATTGTAAGGTAATGATATTCAATACAAGAAATTTAACCCTATTACGATCAATGGAAAGTACAGTAAAATGAAGGCAAAGGAGAGGGTATCCATGTACTTTCGCTTATAATACACAGTTACCTCAAGGAACCTCAAGAAATTCCTATACCCTGTGCCACTTCCTATCAAAATGTAGTTCCGCCGAAGAAGAAAATCTATGAATAAACGGCAATTCATCCTACAAAGACGGATATGAGGGGGGGGGGGGTACCTGGGTATAGTTGCCACACGTCATAATGGCGGGGAATATTATGTAAACAGACGAGTGATCAAAGCGTCAAGGAACCACAGAACATGGAGACTTTTGGAGGCCAATGTGTTTATATGATTCGATGCCGACTGTATATACGAGGACCTGTGAAGTGCCAGTGACATCAAGAAACATCGCTAACACCAAAATAACCAAGAACTAAAGTCGGCAGAGGATAAAAGACGGATTATAGATCACAAAGATATACGAAACGTTACCTAATTAATCAAACGTCGTTCTATTAAGAGGAGGAAACAAAGGCTAAGCGAAATGAAAAGAAAAGAAAAATACAGACAGCATTAGAATCAATATTCACTTACAGCGAAAGGGAAAAAACGAGTCTATTAAATTCTACGAGGGTAATGTTGGATTACATAACGGTACATAAATTACTCATTGTTCCTTAGAATCTTCGTTGATTGATTGCTTACTATCAAAGAGAGAATGGGAGAGAGATAAATAGATAGAGAGAGAGGCAGAGAGAGACAGACAGACAGAGAGAGAGAGAGAGAGAGAGACAGAGACAGAGACAGAGACAGAGACAGAGACAGAGAGAGAGAGACAGAGACAGAGAGAGAGAGAGAGAGAGATTTAGTATTCATGTACAATCAACAAACAACAGTTTACTGATAATGCAATCGATGTTATTGAAAAATAATATACTACACGTATTTGTGAACTCTAATGAACCGAAAAAAACAAACAAACGAAAAACGAAAGTAAAAACAAAATGGAAAGAAAACGCGAAAAACGAAAAAAAAAACGTGAAGCGAAAGCAAACACCCGAAGAAAAAACGGAAATTCAAAACGAAAGAAAACGGAGTGAAAACGAACTCTCCGAAGAGACGAGTCCACCGACCATCAAAGTCAAAATGAATCGTAAGTCTGACAGAACGAAGAGCCTTGAGACAATCACCAAATTATTGCGAAGTGAAATGACCTTGCAGACTAGCGTGAATTGCAACCGTTTGAAGGAAAGGTTAACGAGATATCTACTCAATGTTATGAAATATTTTGCGTGGTTGTCGTTAATGTGTTGGTTTATTATCATTTGCATGTGTAATGTTATTTCTCTGGATGTTATCGTGGTATGAATCTAATCTTTATTATTATTTATTATGCTCAAGGGAATGGTTATTGTAGAGGAGAATACGTTTATGCCAGCGAGGACATGTGTATTTCACGCCATTATTTTTCTTCCATTAGAATAGAAAGTCAGTTGTGAGATGTATTATTCTAAACAAATTATCATAATCTAGTAAAAATACATTGCAGACTACAATAAAAAATTAAAAAATAGCACGTTAAATATCATGGATTTAGCTATGATTACCTATGACTTAGTATGCGTAATAAATGCCTTTATGCATTGCAAATGGACAAAAAATAATGGGTCATACTAATATATATGAATGATATACGAATTATACACGAATTATATACGAATTATACACGAATTATATACGAATTATACACGAATTATATACGAATTATACACGAATTATATACGAATCCACATCTGTGTAAAGCGACTTCGGGTGACATGGATTACTTCCCTATACATTTTCTGACTTATGGACACCTTTGAATAATCCCAAAAGCCTCCGCAGTATGTCAGCCGAAGAGGGGGAGATGTGGCAGAGTCTTATCTCGTGATCTGACCAGCTTCACCGATGACATCTCGGAGTATCTCGTTTCAGGGCCGTTTCGTCCGCGTACTGTTAGCTCGCTCGCTCTTGCCTCGTGACGTATCTGGCAGATCTGTGTACTCTCTCGCTCTTTCTATCGGTTTGTCGTTGATTTCTCTCTCTCTCTCTCTCTCTCTCTCTCTCTCTCTCTCTCTCTCTCTCTCTCTCTCTCTCTCTCTCTCTCTCTCTCTCTCTCTCTCTCTCTCTCTCTCTCTCTCTCTCTCTCTCTCTCTAACTCTCTTTCTCTCTCTGTGTCTCACGCTGTCTCTGGATTTGTGTCTCGGTCTCTCGATCTGTCTTTTTCTCTCTTTCTTTCTCTCTCTCTCTCTCTCTCTCTCTCTCTCTCTCTCTCTCTCTCTCTCTCTCTCTCTCTCTCTCTCTCTCTCTCTCTCTCTCTCTCTCTCTCTCTCTCTCTTTCTCTCTTTATGTCTCACGCTGTCTCTGGATTTGTGTCTCGGTCTCTCGATCTGTCTTTTTCTCTCTTTCTTTCTCTCTCTCTTCCTCCCTCCCTCCCTCCCTCCCTCCCTCTCTTCCTCCCTCCCTCCCTCCCTCTCTTCCTCCCTCCCTCCCTCTCCTTCCCTCCCTTCCTCCCTCGATCCCTCCCTCTCCCTCCCTCCCCCTCCCTCCCTCTCAGCGTGACGTATCGAGCGCATCATATCAACGCAGATGTCAACATGTACTGTCTTTCACCATGAGAACATGTAGAAGCCCTCGAGTTAAAATCACAGCCATTGTTGTTGGTCGTGGCTGTTGTTGTTGTTGCTGTTGTTGTCGCTCCTGGTACTCCTGTTGTTGTTTGGGGTGTAGGTGTTGTTACTGTTGTTGTCGTTGTGCTCCTGTTGTTGTTGGTGATGTAGTTGTTTGGTGTTATTGTCGTTGTTGTAGTTGTTGTTCTTGGGTTATCGGTGTTATATTGTCGTTATGTTTATGAAGTATATTTGCAGAAGTTGAAGTCTGTTGCATGTGAAAACTTTTCTTATAATCATTTTAATGATTAAGAAAAAAATGAGAATGATGATGATAGTTGTATTCTGCAGGAAGTGATGACTTTTATGATAATCATATTAATGATTAAAAAAGAAATAATGATCATGGCAATTGGTGATTAGGTTGGTATCATTTCCAATCGCTTCCCTAATGTCGGTTTCAGTTTGGCCGCGTAATGTCCTTTTGATCTTTCTCGCTGTCTCCTTTGCTCTCTCTCTCTCACTTCTATTCCCTTCCCTAATAGCGCTCTCTTTCTTTGTCTCTCTTTCCTTTCTCTCTCTCTCTCTTTCTTTGTCTCTCTTTCTCTCTCTCTCTTTCTTTGCCTCTCTTTCACGCTCTCTCTCTTTCTCTCTCTCTCTCTCTTTCTCTCTTTCTTTGCCTCTCTTTCACGCTCTCTCTCTTTCTCTCTCTCTCTCTTTCTCTCTTTCTCTCTCTCTCTCTCTCTCTCTCTCTCTCTCTCTCTCTCTCTCTCTCTCTCTCTCTCTCTCTCTCTCTCTCTCTCTCTCTCTCTCTCTCTCTCTCTCTCTCTCTCCCTATCTATCTATCTATTTCTCTTTACCGATTACTTCTTTCATCTCTCTATCTCTCGTACCCAATCTTCACATTGAAGATCGATTCTTGATGACATTTTCCGATAAGTGCGCCTGTGTTTGCGTGAGTTTGTGTGTGTATGTGTGTGTGTGTGTGTGTGTGTGTGTGTGTGTGTGTGTGTGTGTGTGTGTGTACGTCTACGTGTGTGGTTGTGTGCGTGCGCATGTGTGCACACGGGCACTTCCAATAAAGTCTAGTAATCGAGGTTCTGTTTCTAAAATTAGTGTTTAAAGTTCAGTTGTTGTCGAGATTATATAAAAAAATCATGCATTTCCTATTTCGTATAGATCGATTTAAAGAGATGTTTCCTTTTATTTCAATATTTCAATGAGCACAAGATGAGCATTTGGGATAAAGGTCATATTTTTTTCTAATCGTTTTCAAGAAGTAAAATTAATGAAATGGAGGTAACAAAGGAAAAAAAAGGAGTAAAGAAGCAAACAAACAAAGCAAACAAACAAAAAACAGCAATAACACCAACAACAACATCATCAAAAACAAGAAAGAGAAAAACAAATGAAAAAATAAATCCCAAGACGACATCAAATCAATCGCGGACCCAAATTCCAATATGGCCGCGACTGCCACCCCCCCTTAAGCGCAGATGAACCGATCTTGCAAATTTAACCATCATGCCATGTTAGTCCTTGTCCCGACGTGAGGCTGGCCAGGCAAGGAAAGGTCATTGGAGGGGGTGGGGGGGTGGGGGGGTAGCTGCAGTTGCATATGTGTGTGTGTGTGTGTGTGTGTGTGTGTGTGTGTCGTTGTCTTTGTGTGTGTGTGTGTGTTGTTGTCTTTGTGTGTGTGTGTGTGTGTGTGTGTGTGATTGGATGTCGTTGTCTTTGTGTGTGTGTGTGTGTGTGTGTGTGTTTATATATATATGACTAGGTGCCGTGTGAGTGTGTGCGAGTTTGTGTGTTTGTGCTTACGAATTTGAGTTCATAATTATATCTGCGTATTTTAATTCACGTATTATTGTGCCTCCACGTTTATATATATATGAATGCGTCTACACATACAAGCATCATTTTGCGATTATATATTTGTTCCTGCGCATGCATGTGTCGCCTTGCATCGCCCTTACCTCGTGCAATGAAAATGTCACCCGAAGGACACGTCTGTTACAAGGGTAGGGGCGGACTAGGGCTAATGGGCAGGAAAAGAGGGTATTTAAACTCATTCAGTAAGTCATTCATACATAATCTTGCCTACGGGTATTTTTACACACCCACATACATAGAAAGAAAGAGGAAAAGAATGAGTAAGTGAGAGAGTGAGTGAGAGAGTGAGTGAATGTGTGAGAGAGATAGAGTTAGAGGTAGACATAGAGATAGAGATAGATGGATAGATAGATTTATAAAGATAGATAGATAGATAGACAGAGAGATAGAAAAGAGAGAGAGAGAGAGAGAGAGAGAGAGAGAGAGAGAGAGAGAGAGAGAGAGAGAGAGAGAGAGAGAGAGAGAGAGAGAGAGAGAGAGAGAGAGAGAGAGAGAGAGAGAGAGGGAGAGAGAGAGGAGGGAGGAATAGTAAGAATGAAATTTGAAAATATGAATAGATTTGAATAATTAGATTGATGCATACGTTGTGTATTTTTACCTAAATTGAAATGTTAGTTTCCCATTTTGTAGTTCCCTGTATGTGTCTATTTTTCCTTCAGTCTATGTAAGTATTTAAGTACATAAGCATGATTTAAAGCACTCTTTTAAGTGCATACGTATTGTTTTAATTATACTGATTGTTTTAATTACACTTATAAATTTGAAATTATTGTTTGACTTATACTTATAGTTGACAATTATTGTTTAAATCATATTTCTAAGTACGACATTTTTGGTTTGAATTATGATTACAAGTATATAGTATTGAACTAAGATATAATTCCTGTTTTTTAAGATATATTTTCTAACGTATACTTTCTTTTCAGGTGTGTGGTGAACCCTTTTCAATCATCTTTTGGTATAGAGGTATTGTGTTTGTCTGTTTTTCTTGTTGTTGTTAATTGTTGTATTTGTTTTATCTTATTGTGTCTGATTTATGCTATATTTAACATTTAACTGGAGAGTGTCATAGTGTATGGCTGGTTATTTCTTTGTGTGTATGTGTGTTTGTGTGTATGTGTGTTAATCATCTATCCATTTTGATTGTATATATGCGTCAGTTGAAGATCCATAAAATACAATTTTTATTTATTATTTTTTAGTTATCTTCATTAAATGTGATACCAATAATGAAGATGTCAATGAGGTTTAGAAATACTCTTAATAAGGGAGGGGGAGGGGGGTAATAATGGCTATAACAATGACGTAATGGTGACGTAACACTCTGACCTCGACAGCTCTGGGATAGGGAGAGGTCGTGCATAGGCACATTGACTTTAAGACCGATTTTGGCCGGACTGCAACCCCTCCTATCCCCCCCTCCCCCCTTCCTTCCCTGTCGTTCTCCTTCCTCCCCAATCCCCTCCCGCCACCCACCCTCTTCATCCTAACTTCCCCTCCTCCTCCTCCTCCTCCTCCTCCTCTTCCTTCTCTTCTCTCCCTCTTTTCCCCTTCCTCCCTTCTCTCCTCCCATTCTCCCCCTCTCCCTCCTCCTCCTATCTACCTCCGATCCCTCCTCCCTTCTTTTCTCCCTGAATCTCCCAGCCTCCCCGCTTCCCCCTCCTCTTCTCCCTCCTCCCCCTCCTCATCTCCTTCCTCCCCCTCCTCTTCTCCCCGCCTCCCCCTCCTCTTCTCCCTCCTCCCCCTCCTCTTCTCCCCGCCTCCCCCTCCTCTTCTCCCCGCCTCCCCCTCCTCTTCACCCCCCGCCTCCCCCTCCTCTTCTCCCCCCGCCTCCCCCTGCTCTTCTCCCCCCGCCCCCCCCTCCTCCCCCGTCCCCCACAACCTTTATACATTATTTCTTGTCCTTTGGTCGCCGGCTAAAACTAGTTCCAGGTCGCTGGGCGGCAGTTGGTACTCCGTCCCACCCATTCCCTTCCCCTCCTCTGCCCCTAACCCCTTCGCCTTCCCTTCCCTACCCTCCTGTCCTCTCCCTCTTTGCTTCCCGTCCTCTAATTCTCTCCCCAACCTCTTTGCTTCCCCCTCTCCTCTCCCTTTCCTCCTCTCCTTCCCCCTTCCCTTCCTCTTTTACCTCCCCTCCCACCCTCCTGTCCCTCTCCTCCTCTTGCCCCCCCCTCCCCGTCCCCTCCATTCGCTTCCCCCTCCACCTCCCCATCCCTCTCCCCCTCTTGCCCCCCCCCTCCCCGTCCCCTCCATTCGCTTCTCCCTCCACCTCCCCTTCCCTCTCCCCCCCCCCCTTCCCGCCCCCTTCATATCCCTCTCCAACTTAGAAACTCGAAATTGATTCTGTGATGCCATCTATCGGATGGAACTTCCTCTTTCTGAACTGAGGGAGGAAATGTGAAAAGAAGAATTGAGAAGTGCGCAATATAAGAGAGGTGGGGCGTCGGACACACACACACACACACACACACACACACACACACACACACACACACACACACACACACACACACACACACACACACACACACACACACACACACATATATATATATATATATATATATATATATATATATATATACACACACACACACACACACACACACACACACACACACACACACACACACACACACGAACAAACATTTAAATGCATGGATATATATGGAGAGAAGTGAGAAGAGAGAAAATAAAGAAAAGGGAGAGAAGAGACAAAAGAGAGAAAAAAAGAGAAAAAAGAGAAGATAGAAAGAAAGAGAGAGAGAGAGAGAGAGAGAGAGAGAGAGAGAGAGAGAGAGAGAGAGAGAGAGAGAGAGAGAGAGAGAGAGAGAGAGAGAGAGAGAGAGAGAGAGATCAAAATAAAAGAGAGACAGAGATCAAAAGAAAGAAAGAGAGAAAAATCAAGATAAAAGAGAGAGAGAGAGAAATAACATCAAGCCCAAAAGATCAAGAAAAAAAACATACACACACAGAAAAAACAAAAACAGATACACAAACACAAAATACCTTTAACAAATTCATCTCAGTGCAACCTATGAGCATCCTCCTTGCTCAGCCAGCTTTTAACAACATTAGATCTTGAAATTAGATCTTTAATGTTAACACACATGTGCCGTAGTTCACCTCCGAAGACGAATTTAGTCTTGAGACACTTAATTATAAAAGTAAATGAAAGACCTCGTCTCATTGGCATGTATTTAATGAATAGTTACGTAAGCCTAATGAAAAAAGGAAGATTAATTTATTATCATGTCAGATATGTAGTGGTGAAGAGAGTGGTGATGGCGGTGAGGGTGGGGGAAGGGGGAATAAGGGGAGGGGGAGGAAGTATGGATAGATATGAGGTGAAGGGGAGGGGAGGGGAGGGGAGGGAAGGGAAGGGAAAGCAAAGGAAAGAAAGGGAATGGAGAGAGAGAGAGAGACAGGGAGAGGGTGAGGGTGAGGGTGAGGGTGAGGGTGAGGGTGAGGGTGAGGGTGAGGGTGAGGGTGAGGGTGAGGGTGAGGGTGAGGGTGAGGGTGAGGGTGAGGGTGAGGGTGAGGGTGAGGGAGAGGGTGAGGGTGAGGGTGAGGGAGAGGGAGAGGGAGAGAGAGAGAGAGAGAGAGAGAGAGAGAGAGAGAGAGAGAGAGAGAGAGAGAGAGAGAAGCGAAAGCGAAAGAGAAAGAGAAAAGGGAAGAGATAGAAAGAGAGAAAGAGAAAGAGAAAGAGAAAGAGAAAGAGAAAGAGAAAGAGAAAGAGAAAGAGAAAGAGAAAGAGAAAGAGAAAGAGAAAGAGAGAGAGAGAGAAAGAGAGAGAGAAAAAAAGAAAGAGAAAGAGAGAGAGGAAGAATTTTTTTTTTTAAATCAAATATAGAAATACACAATAACTAGAAATACATAGACAACAAGACACACACAAAAAAAAAACGAAAAAAAAACGCGAGATTAGATAGAGACAGATAAAGAGGTGAGACAACGACCAAAAAAGTAGACAGATAGACAATCTCTCCCTCCGTAGCGTGTCACCTACAACATCGACCAAAGGCGATTCGTCCCTTAGGGTTAAGGCCGAAAGAAAGGCGTAGGGCGAGATCCAGAGGGAAACAGAATGACCCTGGGGGGAAGGGGGCGGTCAAGGGAGAAGGGTGAAATGGATGACCTGCCCTTAAATATCACCCTTGGGAACCGTCCATCAACTGGCGCGGGAGGGAGGAGAGGGGAGGGTGATGGGGTGAGAGGGAGGGAAGAGGAGAGGGGAAGGGTTAGGGGTGGAAAGGGGGAGAGGTAGCGGTGGGGTGGAGGGGTGGAGGGGTGAGAGGGTTGGAGGGTGGGAGGGAGGGAGGGAGGGAGGAGAAAGGGGTAAACAAAAGGGTTATAGCAGAAGAATGGAAGGTGGTATGGGGAGAGGGAGGAGAGGAAGGGGAAGTGGAGGGGGAGGGGAAGAGGAGGGAAAGCAGAGGCGGAAGGCGGGAGGGATAGAGGAGAAGGAAGAGGAGAGGATAGAGGAGAGGAAAGGCAGGGAGTAAGAAAGAAGGTGAAAGGAAGACGAGAGGGGAAGGGGAGGGCTTATAGGGCGGGAAGAGAGGAGGGAAAGGACGATGAGGGGGAGGGGGCAGAGGAGGGGAAGGGGGCAGAGGGAGGGGAAGAAAGGAGACATGAATCCCCATTTGTATACCTGTGTGTGAGGTAATGATAGGGTAATTAAGCTCATGCTGTTATGATGAGGTGCTGTGATTAGGTCCAAGTATTTATAGGGTCGTGGTATTTTGGGTTTAGATAATATCATGGTGATCTATGAGATGACGTAATGATGTAACTTACTCATATTATTACGAATGGGCGAGCGTTGTCGTGTGTATGGATATAGGTTTTATACCCTTTGCTGGTACCTTTCTTACTTACTTATACTTTTTACTTGTGTATTTTTTTCTTTACTCTACTTACTTATGCATCTACTTACGTCTTGAATAAGTGATCTATTTATCTACTTACCGTTTTATATCAAGTATGTTTGTTCTCTTTTCTTCATTCCTTATTGAATTACTTCGTTACTTTTTTACTTACAGTCTTATCTTGTTACTAACATACTTCCCCTATTACTTGCCGACTTACTCCCCTATTAAGGATAGTGATAACGAAATACACTAAATATCACATGGTGATTTGGTTACGTAATCACTTATTTACTTATATACTTCCGTATTTACTAAAATACTTCCCCATTACTTATGTAAACACTTATAAACTAATACATTACAATGGAATAACATTATCAAACATTTTTTAATTACTTAATCTCTTCCCTAATTATATACTTACATTTTTACTTATACTTACATACATGCCTACAATACAATTTGATAAAGAACAATTCTGCAACACAATGATACCAAAATATTCATATCTCGACGAATATATTCACTTCTCTACTGAAATACATTTTTACACACATACGCACTCACCTACTTACATATTTACATTCACATCTCTACTGAAATACTTACATTTTTACTTACACACTTATGCACTCGCCTACTTACACACTTACATTCACATCTCTACTCAAATACTTACATTTTTAATTACATACTTACACACTCGCCTACTTACACACTTACATTCACATCTCTACTGAAATACTTACATTTTTACTTACACACTAACACACTCGCCTACTTACACACTTATCATCAAGCACAAATGTGACGGATAACGATCAGTTCCGAGACACAATGCGGCGGAAATAAAGTCCAGACGTCCATCGGCGAACGCAATGGAGTGAGTGTTCGCTGCTTCGGAACCGGCCGTTGGGGAATATTTCCGAGGCGCGGTGGAGAGGTGGTTTCGGGGAGGGGGTTTAGGGGGGAGGTAGGGGAGGAGGGGAGGAGGTGGTAAAGGGGGAGGGGTTAAGGGGAGGGGGAGGGGGTGGTAAAGGGGGAGGGGAAGGGGAGGAGGTGGTAAAGGGGGAGGGGTAGGTGGGGAAGGGGGAGGTGGGGAGGAGGGGGAGGGGGTAGAGGGGAGGAGGGAAGGGGAAGTGGGGGAGGGGGAGGTGGTGGAGGGGGAGGGGGAGGGGGGAGAGGGGAGGTGGGGAGGGGTAAGTGGTGGAGGGAAGTAGGAGGAGGAGGGACAATGAGGAGGAGGAGGAGGTGGAGGGAGAGGAGGAGGTGGAAGGAGAGGAGGAGGAGGGGAAGGGGAAGGGGAAGGGGAGGGGGAGGAGGAGGAGGAGGAGGTGGAGAAGGAGAGGGGGGGAGGGATAGGTGGTGGAGGGAAGTAGGAGGAGGAGGGAGAATGAGGAGGAGGAGGAGGCGGAGGGAGAGGAGGAGGAGGGGAAGGGGAGGAGGAGGAGGAGGTGGAGGTGGAGAAGGAGAGGGGTGAGGGGTAGGTGGTGGAGGGAAGTAGGAGGAGGAGGAGGCGGAGGGAGAGGAGGAGGTGGAAGGACAGGAGGAGGGGGAGGGGGAGGGGAAGGGAGAGGGGAGGGGGAGGAGGAGGAGGTGGAGGTGGTGGTGGAGGTGGAGGTGGGGGTGGGGATGGAGGTGGAGGTGGAGGTGGAGGTGGAGGTGGAGGTGGAGGTGGAGGTGGAGGTGGAGGTGGAGGTGGAGGTGGAGGTGGAGGTGGAGGTGGAGGTGGAGGTGGAGGTGGAGGTAGAGGTAGAGGTAGAGGTAGAGGGGAGGGGAGGGGTGGGGAGAGGAGGGGAGGGGAAGGAAGGGAAGGGAAGGGAAGGAAAGGGAAGGGAAAGCAAAGGAAAGAAAGGAAGTAGAGAGAGAGAGAGAGCGCGCGAGAGAGAGACAAAGAGAGAGAGTCATCCAAGTACTGTTTGTGTCTTCCTCCCTCTGACTCAATTCATTCTTTGTAGCCACTCTTATTCATTGCTTTATTTACTACGTATTCATTCATTCATTCACTGAGTAATTAAGTCATTCAACTGTTCCTTCATTATCTCTTTATTTTGAATTCTTCATCATCGTTGACAGATCATGAAGAAGATGATGAGGTTGAATAGATAATAGTGATTATAATGATGATGATGATGGTAATAATAGCATTGATGATAATGATGATATCAATAATTGTATTGGTGATGATGATGATGATGGTGGTGAAGATGATGATTATAGTAGTATTCGTGATGATAATGATAATAATAATAATTATAATAATGATAATAATATGATAATAACATTTATCTTAAGAATCACAATGATAGTTATGATAATAATGATAGTGTCAATAATACTAATGACAGTAATAATAATAGCGAATATCGTACAAGGGCGAGGCAGTTTCAAGTTATATATTTAATATATTTAATAATGCCTTCATTCATTTAATTTCATCGTTTATTGCACAACTTAAGCGGACTTGTTATGTGCCACATATCCTGTTCCGTTGCTGAAGCTGATGTCATTTGCTCATTATTAAGTTCAGTGGATGTGCTTGTTGTTTGGAAGGCTCACTTGTTCTTGTCGTTAATGTTCTTGTCAGAGAGAGAAAGGCAGATACACAGGAAGACATAGAGAATAAAAGAGAATAAAGAAAATATAACAGACGAGTATTCGCGCTGTGCACCTCAGCCAAACACACCTGCGCTCTGAGCATGGCACTCACTCCCACACGCATGAATTCACCCGAAAGTGATCCTCTGTCATTGATTTTTGTACATCTTCAATACATGCAATAACTTTCTCCTTGTTTTGAATCTCTTTCCTCCCTATGCTGTTAATATTTTGCTAGCTTTCCTTCTCTTACTTTTTCTTTCTTTGTCTCTCTTCTCTTCTCTTCTATTTACTTCTCTTCTCTTCTCTTCTCTTCTCTTCTCTTCTCTTCTCTTCTCTTCTCTTCTCTTCTCTTCTCTTCTCTTCTCTTCTCTTCTCTTCTCTTCTCTCTCTCTCTCTCTCTCTCTCTCTCTCTCTCTCTCTCTCTCTCCACCCCCCCCTCTCTCTCTCTCTCTCTCCCCCCCCATTCTCTCTCCCCCCCACTCCCCCCCCTCTCTCTCTCTCTCTCTCCCCCTTCTCTCTCTCCCCCCCACTCCCCCCCTCTCTCTCTCTCTCTCCCTGAGTGCGTTGTATATTCGTGCACTTGTGTCGGTGTCTGCACATCTGTAAGCTACTCCCCCTGCTATAAATACCTGTGATCTCACGCCTGAAAGAATATTCTGGAGTAACTTTTTTGTGTATATATCTTTCGGTTTTTCTTTCAGTCTGATGTCATCCATATTTTCCGTGTGGGTGGGGAGGGGGTGGGGGTGGGGAGGGCAGGGGGAGTGAAACGGGTGGGGGAGGGATATGAGGGAGGTAGGGGAGGTGGTGGAGGTGGGCAGGGTGGGGGAGGGGGGGAGAAAGGGCTGGTAGACTGGTGGTTGTGATGGGGATAGGGTGGGGTGGGGGCGGGGGTGGGGGCGGGGGGGGTAGACGAGGGATGGGGGCGGTGAGAGATGGTGTGGGAGGTGTGGGGTAGGGGCTTTGGAGGAGGGGGGGGGTAGGGGGTGTTGCGCATTACAGAGGATCTTCGAGTCATTAAGCGCCCTTCATTATCTCATCTCATTACCTGCGTGATGGGCACCTGTTTCGAATTGAGGGAGGGGGCAGAAGGTTGAAAGGGAGGGGGGAGGGTGATGGTTAGGGTAGAGAGAGGTGGGAAGGGGGAGGGGGAGGGTGATGGTTAGGGTTGAGAGAGGGGGAAGGGGGAGGGGAGGGTGAAGGGCAGTATAGAGAGAGGGGGAAGGGGGAGGGAGAGGGTGGAGAGAGGACGGAGTCATAATTTTTAATGAGATTATCATTACTATGATCATTATTATTCATTAAGCTTTATTCTATTTATTAATTATCATTTGATCTATTTTCTACATCTAAGTTGATTTCAAAAAGTATAATCTTTATTAATTATTTAATTTCTTTTCCATTTAGTAGTCTATTTGATACCAAAAATTGCAACACACGGATGAATAGATGGGAAAAGGCTCGATAAATGAGACAAATACGAAGATAATGAATAAAGATTTAAGAAAAGGAAGAAAATAGAAAAAAAAAACAGAGAGGGAAACGAAGAAAAAATAAAATAGTAAGAGAAAGATGAAGAAAAAAACAAAAAAACGAAGAAGATAAATGAAGGAAGAAGAAGAAGAAGAAGAAGAAGAAAGAAGAAGAAATAAAAGAGAAAATGAAAGGAAAAGATTAGAAAAAGGAATAAAAGAAATAAAAGAAAAATGATAAGGAAAAAGAAAAAAAAACAAGAAACAAAACAACAAAGAAAAAAAACGAAAAGAAAAAGAGAGAAAAACAACAACAACAAATACATGAAAAAATACGCATTAAGAACTACCGTGCAACATGACGAAATCAGCGTTGCATTGTTTTGAAAAGTCGGTATTGCAACTCGGGGGGGGAGACCACTGCGCAGCCCTTGCTTGAATATGCTTGTTTTTAGGCCATGACTTCACTGCTTTACCTGTTTGAGTTGTGACGTCATCGGCACCTGAGTTGCGAGTTGGTTTGCAGTTGTGATGTCAAGCCTTTGTCGTTTGGGTATAGTGTTGGGGTATGGTGTGTTTAGTTTGTCTGTTTTGTTCTGTTTTGTTCTGTTCTGTCCCGGATTGTTGTGATATGATGATGGTAATGATGATGATGATGATTATAGTAATGATGATAATGATGATAATGATAATAATGGCAATGATAGTGAAAATTATACTGATAATGATGAAAATAATGATGATGATAATTATTACTATTGTTTTATCAGTTTTGTAGTTATCATTATTATCATTAGTATTGATATCATTATAAATTATCATGCTTATTGTTGTAGTTGCTCTTGATAGTATTAATGATAATGATAATGGTAATCATCATCGTCGTAATTATAATTTTTTTTTCTTGTCTTATCGTATCTTTCTATTTACTACCTATCTATCTAACTAAAATTATATATATAGAATTTTTTATCGCTACGTCTTCTGTTTTTATTTAGTTGGAAAACTAAAACATTTCGAAGATGAACAGTTTTTTTTAAGACGAACAATGTGAGATGAGAGTGAGAGAGAGAAGTGAGAGACAGACAACTACTTCGTCTCTTTCTCTCTCTGACTCCCACGGCATCGTAACATCTCACCCCCTCCCCCTCCTCCCCCACCCACCCTTCCTGCAACTAGCGTGTTCATAGTCTGGAGTTACACAACTTTAGGGTCAAAGGTCATGCGAGAGAAAGTGTAGGCGTCGCCCTACCCTCTTGTCTCTCGCGAACTGCCTCCCTACCCCTATCTCTCTCTCTCTTTCTCTCTCTCTCTCGCTCGCTCGCTCACTCACGCAACCACCCACTCACGCACGCAATCGCTCATTCATTCACTCGCTCACAAGCTTGCTCGCTCACTCGGTCCTTTCACTCACTAACTAACTCGCTTACTCACTCACTCACTCACTCACTCCTTACCCATTCACTTGATCACTCTTACTTTTTTATTCCTCTTTCTCTTTCTCTTTATCCCTCACGCCTCCCCCCTCCTTCTCTCCCTACCCCTCCCCCCTAACTCTCTCCCTACCCCTTCCCCCCTCCCTCTCTCCCCACCCCTCCCCCCTCTCTCTCTTAATGTATAACATTTGCACTTTAATGTATAACAAATTCTGTAGTGTCATGGCTGGGTCAGTGTCACATAGAAAATTGTATTGCATTTATTCATACTCATGACATAGTATGTGTTGCAGTTAGCACTGTGTGACTCGTTCATAAGGATTGATAAAATAGATCCTATCGGTAGATGAATCGAACTGAGGAATGACAAGAAATGAGAAATACAGAGAAATGAAGAATGGTGAGAATTGGGAAAGGGTAGAAATTAGAAATGATGAGAAATGGGAAATAGGTATTGACTTATGGTCGTCGTCTTCCCATATATTTCGTTATTCTTCCTTCTATTGTCTAGCTGTAATATTGGGCATTCAAAACTATTGAATTATGAACAATGTCAAATTTGGTAGATTAGATTGACGGAAGTATTATGAAAGGTTGTGTAATATGAATATATTTTTCTTTTCTTTTTTGCCATCCACTTGTACATGTAAATATTTCCAGTTCCTATCCATCTCTCTATTCGTTAATGTCTTTGATTATATCCCTCTCCAACTCTCTACCTCTTCACCTCTCCATCCTTTATACCACCCTACCTATCCCTCTACCTATCCATCTCTCCTATCGGAACACCTGTCCGTCCTCCCATCCCTTCTACTTCCCAATCCATCTCTCTATCTTCATCTCTCTTCCATCCCTCACCAATCTCTTATCAATCCCCCTCGTTATCTCTCCCTCTCCCTTCCCCCTCCCATCCTTTCATCTCGCTTTTGCTCGTACCGGAAGTTGGGCAAGTTTTTGCGGCTCTAAAATGTATATGATATGTGTCAGTGCTCACGTGTGTGTGAGTGCGCTTCTTTGCTTGTTTGCGTGCGTGTGTGCGTGCGTGCGTTTGGCAGGCACGGAGAGACAGGGAAGACTTATGCTCACTCTGTGTGTGTGTGTGTGTGTGTGTGTGTGTGTGTGTGTGTGTGTGTGTGTGTGTGTGTGTGTGTGTGTGTGTGTGTGTGTGTGTGTGTGTGTGTGTGTGTGTGTGTGAGTGCGAGAGAGAGAGAGAGAGAGAGAGAGAGAGAGAGAGAGAGAGAGAGAGAGAGAGAGAGAGAGAGAGAGAGAGAGAGAGAGAGAGAGAACGAGAGAGAGAGAGAATGAGAGAAATATAGAGGAAGAAAGAAACCGAGAGAGACAGAGACAGAATGAGAAATAACCAGAGACAGAGGAGAAGGTGAGGAGAGCATGAATTAGAAAGAGGACATGCGCCATGATATCATCCTTATTGAGAGAAGCAATAACTATTTTATTCCCTCCTTCTCCTCCTCTTCCTCTTCCTCTTCCTCCTCCTCCATCCCTTCATCTTCCACCTCCTCCTTTTCCTTCCCCTTCTCCTCCTTTTCCTTTTCCTTCTCTTCCTCCTCCTCCTCCTTTTCCTTCTCTTTCTCCTTTTTTCTTATCTTTCTCCTCCTCCTTTTTCCCCCTTCTCCTCCTCTTCCTCCACCTTTTCCTTCTCCTTTTCCTCCTCCTCATTTTTCCTTCTCCTCCTCCTTTTCTTCCTCCTCTTATTTCTCCTCCTTTTCTTCCTCCTCCTTTTCTTCCTCCTCTTACTCCTCCTCCTTTTCTTCCTTCTCTTCTTTACCATTGCCGATTCTACGTCTTTTCTTCTTCATTATTATTGTTGTTTTCATATCGATATTATGATATTGACATAATCACTGTTATGTTGTATTATCATTATTCTATTATTATTATTTTTACTACCGTTATCATTATAACTGATTCTTTATGTTTCTTTTATTTTCTTGCATGTTGTGTATAATCATAACTATTAATTTTATTGTTGATCTTTGTTCTCCCTTTTTTATTAGATTTTATCTGCTTCCCCGTCCATCCTCCGCTCAGATGTGTTGACACAAGGGACTCCCAGCACACAAAAGCTCCCTAAATCTTGTCATTAATTTAGGATTATTCCTCTCTCTCTCTCTCTCTCTCTCGTTTAATTCACTATAGATTGTGAGGGTTGTCTTAGTCTATCGTAACAGACAACCCAGCACAAAATAGGGGGTGATGTCAGACACAGGGTTCGAACATTAAAGGTTTATTCCATAACGCAGATTGGTTGCCGTTATGGTGCACGAGAGAAATATTCACAGTAATAAACAATATCACAACACGTGTAAACAGGCGGAGAAATCAGGCGTCAAGCGGTAGCGCAGTCGATCCCGGTCTGTCGGTATGATCCAAACATCTTGCTTATATGGACCGGGTTTGTATCCGCCGTCCCCGAATCTTGTCCCCCACGGCGGACACTTGGAAAGGTAGTCTGGAATGTACGGGGCGTGGCAATCGAGGAATTAAGCTCGTTCTGAGGGTCTAAGGTACTTGGAAAGGCAGCCATGAGTAAGCCACCCATCACTCAAAGTTAACCTGACCTGACCTCATGATTGCCTCACTAGTTAATAGTACGAAAATGCATTTATTTGTTTATGGATCTATTGCTGCAATTAATATCTAATATAGCATGATATATAATTCTATATAAGCATACTATATCATTCCCCCACGGCGGACACTTGGAAAGGTAGTCTGGAATGTACGGGGCGTGGCAATCGAGGAATTAAGCTCGTTCTGAGGGTCTAAGGTACTTGGAAAGGCAGCCATGAGTAAGCCACCCATCACTCAAAGTTAACCTGACCTGACCTCACGATTGCCTCACTAGTTAATAGTACGAAAATGCATTTATTTGTTTATGGATCTATTGCTGCAATTAATATCTAATATAGCATGATATATAATTCTATATAAGCATACTATATCATTCTCACATAGATAGAGATTGAAATAGAAAGAAAGAGAGAAGAAAAAGGGAAAGAAGAAGAAATATTGAAAGACTGACAAAGAGAGAGAGAGAGAGAGGGAGAGAGAGAGAGAGAGAGAGAGAGAGAGAGAGAGAGAGAGAGAGAGAGAGAGAGAGAGAGAGAGAGAGAGAGAGAGAGAGAGAGAGAGAGAGAGAGGCAGAAAGAGAAAGAATTAGAAAGAGAGAGAGAGAGAGAGAGAGAGAGAAGGAAAAAAAAAGAAAGAGAAAGAGAGAGAGAGAGAGAGAGAGAGAGAGAGAGAGAGAGAGAGAGAGAGAGAGAGAGAGAGAGAGAGAGAGAGAGAGAGAGAGAGAGAGAGAGAGAGAGAGAGAGAGAGAGAGAGAGAGAGAGGCAGAAAGAGAAAGAATTAGAAAGAGAGAGAGAGAGAGAGAAAGAAAAAAAGAAAGAAAGAAAGAGAGAGAGAGCAATCTTAGAAACCGAACCCAAGCAACATGTATCTCCCCGACACATCAAGTTGTCGGGGGCCATAGAGACGTCAGCACGGCCTTGTTTATACGTGGCACATCACCGTAGCCACGTCGCATAGGGTACGATTTATTACGCATGCTATTTGCAGGAACAAAGTATACGCTGCTTTTATGCGTCTTGAGAGAATATATGGACTTCATTTGATTTATAAAACATTATGTGTAATGAGGAAATATGTAATCTGGGTTGCCACATATCTTAATCTTTAAATCGTACATGTCCTGCAGGGAAAAGGACTCTAAAAGGACTGTAAAAAAATGTACGCATTTCAAGTATTTAATTTTCTTTCATTCTTTCTTCTTCTCTTTATCATTATTATTGTTTTTATTTTCATCATTATTGGTAAAACTATTGATGTCATAACTGAGTTATCCTCATTCCCTTCGTCTTCAAATATATGTAGGCTCTGTCAGCCGATTTCTCAACGTTTCTTGCATCCAGTATAAATGATCCTACTTATAAGCACCCCGAAACCCGATTTATCAGCGTTTCTTGCATCCATTCAAGACGATGCGACGTATAAATATCCCGGAACTACACCCGTATTTTTAAGGTTTCTCTCATACATTCTAGAGATCCGATGGACAAACACGTCGGTACACTATCTCTCAACGTTTCTAGCATCCACTCTAGACGATCCCACACTCAACCTCTCAACATTCCCAGCATCCATTCTAGACGAGCCGACGTCCAAACTCTTCAGCACCCGACCTCTCAACGTTTCTGGCATCCGCTCTAGACGATCCGACATACAAACGCTCCGACACCCTTATTATCTCCGTTATGACGTAACAACGCTCGTAATTCTCACCAATGAGAGGAGGGAGAACTTGGTAGGGGAGGGGGGGAGGGGAGAGGGGCGTAGGGGTAGAGGAGAGAGTGTTTTTACAAAAGGAAGGAGGGAAAGTGAAGCAATATTTAGGATCGAAAGGAGAGGGAAAGAGATTGAGAGAGAGCGAGAGATCGAGAGAATGAGAGAGATAGAGATAGACAGATAGATAGATAGAGAGAGAGAGAGAGAGAGAGAAAGAGATTGAAGTAAAAATGCTGAAAAACAGAGAGACAGACAGATATTTATCTATATAAAGATAACGTTAGATCAAGACAGAAAGAAAAAGAGAGAAACTTGAGCCTTATTCTCCCCTGAATCACCCCCCCCCCCTCACTCCGCCCACCCGCCCACAAGAGAAGCGTAGAGGGCGCGGGGTCGAGTGAGGGTGAATGTGTATACGATCGGGGGTACATGCGTG
>NW_028234441.1:13239544-13244544 GCF_977035675.1 Penaeus japonicus
ATTTTGTCTTTGAGTTTTGAAAAGGATGTTTAGCGAAGATAGAATTTGATTTGGAATAAAGTGAAAGCTATATTATTATTATTATTATTTTTTTATGTCCGTTGATATGCTTGTTGACACACACACACACACACACACACACACACACACACACACACACACACACACACACACACACACACACACACACACACACACACACACACACACACACGAAGTAGTAGTAGTAGTAATAACAATTAAAGTAATGGTAGCAGCAGTAATTAGACAATACCCCAAATTGCGATTGATATTTTAGGGTATACATCTGTCATGAGGAGCCCGAGATATCGTATCCACAGTCCGTGAGGCGAATTAGAGCCACTTGTGAGGCAGGAAAAGGCTTAGGGACCAGTATTGGAGGGTCCCGTTCACTCCTCTAAGTCCACGAATATCAGAGAGTCGTAAGAAAGTGGTAGCGGGCATAACTCCCCGAGATCCCATCAATAACTACGCGTGGGTGTACCATGAGCTGAGTCACTCTTTAAAAGGTCTTTATGGCTCGGCCTAATAATAAAAGCAATAAAACTGAGAAAATGCAAAGAATGAAACGGGAGGTCACTATAATAAAATAAAGGGTAACGTAAAGGCAGAGGGCTCCGAGAAAGCTGAAACGGTACAGCAAATGTACCGTCGAGGCAGAAGGCCTTACGTAAGTAAAATATTACGGTAAGACGTAAAAATAAGCAAAAAAAAAAAAAGACTAAAATTCAAAGTGACAGTACTAAGAGTGACCTCACGAATAAAAAAAGAGATGATAAAACACCCTGAAGGGGTCAAGCAACACTAAGTCCTGAGGGAACTTCGAGCAATCAGAAACAAACTAAAACTAGATTAATAAAAACAATAGACAACGTCCAGAAAATGTAACCTAGGCAAGTAATGTAAGAGGGCTCGGTACAACCTTAGGTCAGGTCTCGTCTGTAGCTGCAGTAATCCAAAGGATTTTAAGCACAAGCAAAAGTCCAGATAGTACTCGTTTATTGGTGTCAGAGCGGGTGTTTATATACCCCTCATAGTGACGTCACAACATATAGGTTATAAAACACAACAAAAGTACAAATAATTAAAATCAATATAAATAAAAAACATCATTCTATACATAAAAGGAAACAAATGGCGAAGTAAAACATTCTAAACAATTAATATAAAAGAAATAAAAACGGGACACCCACAAGCATGACGTCACAGGTGTTCGTAAAATAAAGAAATAAGGGCCAAATTCAATTATATAAAATTCAATATTCATAATAATTGGAAAAGAATAAATTTAACTATATTTTGGTAAGTAAATAAACATAAAATAAGCTACCGAGTAAAAATCAGTATAAAAAGAACGATCAAATAATTCCTTATGAAAAAAAAGTCAAATTATTTGATGCTATTAAAAGTTCTAACTCAAAATAATATTCATAAAATACAAATAATAAAAATGATTCATAAAACATCGGCAAGAACTGTATATAAGCGATACTGGTAATTAAAATAATCGTAAACATACAGAAAATTAAAAAGGGGTAACTCAATAAAACAAACAAAATAAATATATTAAGAAAAATCCCGTGAGGGGAGCACAGTCTGGACAACCCTCTGGATTCGTTCCTTTCTGCTTCAGCAAGATATGTCATGGAGGTTTGATGAACCTCCACAATCCTCCCATAGGCATGGGTCGAAGCAGGCAGCGGAGACATTCTGAAAAGACCAATGGTAGGCCTGAGCCCCATTACTTGCCTTAACAAACTAAAGGTTGCGTAGACAGCTGAATGTGCCATACACGAAACATAAAATACAAATATAGATAAAAGGAAGCATGACGTCTCTGAGTGTCAGTGGTTTAAAACTTCAATGCTGGACGATGACTACACACGATCTCTACAACTGGTCTGCGTCTCTGCTACTCCTGCCGAAGTTTGGGGGTGGGCATGGAGCTCTGGCTCCCGTACCATAGCTGTCAGCATGGCCACCCAAGGGTCGTTAGGATCTGGTAGATCCTGAGCATCATGGTCATCACCCTCCTCCTCATCAGCGGGTGCATAGGACAGCTCTTCTGGAGGATGATAGCGCTTCAGATGGTTGAGGTGAGCCTTCAACTGGATCTCCGTATTGATATCCTGTATCTCAAAGGACACTGGACCCAAACGCTTGATAATCCGGGCAGGACCGCGCCATTTCCCAACCAAAGGAGGTAAACCTCCCATGTGATGGCGGTGCTCAAAGTACCATACTATAGAACCTTCTACTGGCTGGAACTCAATCTTCTTGTCACGGTCGTAGTAGCCTCCATATGTAGAACGAGCTTCCTTTGAGGTCTCCACAGCTGCACGGCGTGCTTCTTGCAGTCGCTCCTGCAGATTGATGTTCTCTGCAAACACGGCTTCATTGGTGAGACCGATGGGGAAGTTTGCATGTCGGCCAGTGAGCAAATACAGAGGTTGTTCACCTGTTGACCTATGCAGAGCAGAATTGATTTGTAAACGTAGTTCCAGGATGAATTGATACCATGCTCATAGACGACTGCCTACCAGAGTGGTGAGAGCGGATTTGACCACACGATTGGTTCATTCCACCATTCCATTTGCTTGAGGATGGTAGCAAATAGTATAATGGTTAGTAGCATGCATCATCTCAGTCAGTTCTCGAAACAGGCAGCTGACAAACTGGACCTCATTGTCTGTTTGAATCCCTCTCGGTGGGCCAAAAATGGTAACCCAATGATCTTGGAATGCCTGGTGAACGTTTTCTGCAGTGATCTTACTTAGTGGGACTATCTGGATGTACCGTGAGTGTTGGTCTAGTATAGTTAAGGCCCATCGGACAGGAACACTTGGGCCAAAGTCCATTATATCCATAGAGACACACTCTAATGGAAACTTTGCTAATGGAGTTTCAGCCATTGGCACTTTCTGTTGGCTACCACGAGATTGCTGGCAAATCTCACAGCCTTCCACATACTGCAGGGCACTTTTAAGCATGTTTGGCCAGTAGAACATCGACCTAGCATTTTTGGAATGTTCGATGTATGCCCGGATGTGAAGCTAGTGGGGGTAATTGTGCTGCTTTCATGGCAGAATTCCTCAGATTGTGTGGTACAACGAGCTGGTAACAGATACGATCTGGGAAGTGCCTTAGTCGATAGATCACACCTTTATTTCAAAATCGCTAAGTGGAAGTGGCAGCTTTTTCTTTGGTAATGTTCCATCAGACAAGTGCCGTCGAATATCAGCAAGTTGGGGGTCCTCTTTCTGCTCCTCTGCAAGTTTCTCAGGAGAAAGTTCGGTATTCTTGAGATGGGCTATTTGACGAGATAGGAAGTCTGGAACGAAATTTGTAGGCCCTTCTTTGTAGCGTATAGTGAAGTTATAAAATGATAAATCATGAGCAAACCTGGTCATCCTGGACGATTTGGTTTTCCTTGAGAAAACGTAAACAAGTGGGCGGTGATCAGTATACACTATAAAGTGCCTCCCATACAGGTAAGAGTCGAACACCCTTACTCCCTCCACAACAGCAAGAGTCTCCATATCAATGACCGGGTAACGGGTCTCGGCATCTCGTAACTTCCTACTGTAAACATACAGAAAATTAAAAAGGGGTAACTCAATAAAACAAACAAAATAAATATATTAAGAAAAATCCCGTGAGGGGAGCACAGTCTGGACAACCCTCTGGATTCGTTCCTTTCTGCTTCAGCATGATATGTCATTTAGGTTTGATGAACCTCCACAATATGATAAAAATCAAATAATCATAAGTAACACCTTTATTAAATTTTTATCACATGTTGAGAACACTATTTCAAACCAAGCTTCGTTATATCTAGCCGCGCTACTTGCAACAATCTACAATTAATTTCCAAATTACAAGAACTGATTAGGACGAACAAGGCACAATTATTTAGTAATTGAGACATGGTCCATTACGGTCGTTAAAGTAATTGCTTGTTGAAGTCGTTAACTGCTTGTTTGCGTTGTTGATTAAGGAATAAGGACTGATTATGAGGATGATGATGTTTATAGGGATTGGTAATGTGGTGATGAAGTTGTGTTATGAGTTGGGTTGAGGACTGTTGTGTTATGAGTTGAGGATTGTTATGTTATGAGTGCAGGATTGTCATGTAATGAGTAAAGGATTGTTATGTTATAAGTTGAGGATTTTTGTTATGAATAAAGGAATGTTATGTTATGCATAAAGGATTGTTATGTTATGAGTTGAGGATTATTATGTGATGAATGCTGGATTGTTATGTTATGAGTAGTATTTGTATGTTATGAGTAGAGGATTTTCATATACGATTGCCTGTTATGATGAGTGAGTTTGGTGGACGATTAGGTAAAGATGAACTTAAGTTGGGATTATCAAGTTAATTTTGAAATAAGATATGCATAAAACGGTTAAAAGTGAAGTAAATTCATGTTCATGTTGTTTATCTGAATGATCAAGATTATGAAATACGAAACAATTAATGAAATGACACAACATTATTGAAGTGAGAAGAAAATTAACAAAGAAGAAGAAAGACTCGAATAATATCACATCTCCACAGTATACAAAATAACAAAATACACTCATATTTATCTTCAACGAGCTCTTTAAAAGGAAAGAAAGAAAAAAGAAAAAATGCAAATCCAATTCTCCATCAAACTGGCTATTGTGGCGTAACACTATCTTGGTTAATTATTCTGAAGTTGAGAAGTTCGATTGTCCGCTATTAGAAGTATGGGAATCTCGACATTATGACCATTTAAAGCGTCGTAAGGATCGATCTCACATGGCGACCAGATAAAGAGATGAAAAAAAGGAGGAGGAAGAAGAAGAAGACAGGAGAAGGAAGAAGGAGAAGAAGACAGGAGGAGAAGGAGGAAGAAGACAGGGAGGAGGAGCAGGATAAAAAAGACAGGGAGAGGAAGAAGATAGAGAGGAGGAGGGGGAGGAAGAAAAAGACAGAGAGGAGAAGGAGGGAT
>NW_028234441.1:13264544-13267044 GCF_977035675.1 Penaeus japonicus
GAAATGTTATCATACTGGTTTAATAGAAATATATACAAATCTACATGGATATAGCAAAAGAAAACAATAATAACAAATAGATACTTTACATAAAGGCTATAAATGTGTGAACATCCTGGAAAAGAGAAATGTATGAATAGGATAGTTGGGGCTGCAAGAAAGAAAGAAAATGGACCAACAGAAAACGAAAGCACAATAACATAGCCTTCGGACCGGAAATGGATGGGAACCTATTTACTTTCGTCACTTACGACTCCATTAAGGGTAATGGGAGTTGACATCCCCGTGTGAAAGGTGTGGTTAATATCCAGTATCCACGTGTAATAATTGTTTCCTCATCTGTAAAAGCGATGTGGTCAATTTTGGGGTTTTATAGTTCAAGCTCACTTTGTACTATACACACACGCACTCATAATGTATATTTGGGTGTGTTTGTATGTAGGGAAAAAAACAGAAACACACACAAACACACATATGTAGAGAGAGAGAGAGAGAGAGAGAGACTAAAAACAAAATGTGGACAATCATATCTAAGGATTACATAATATCAAGAACAAAGATACATGGGCAAACCATCTAAGGTCATTAGTGGATTCTTTACCCTCTCAACTTATTATAATGCATGAATGTGTTTCCTTCTGTTAGCTATTCCATTTTTTACGAAATAGACGAGTCTACCCTACCGACTAAAGAGAATGTAACCTTCCGCAAACACTATCACAGAAAACGGGTCAGTTTGCCAAGTTTCCTAAAAGGCGTCCGTTATTTCGCTCTAAGATCATTTACACCCATTCTTCGAAACTCTTTTCGTATAGATTACCAATAGAAACATCCTATCGTTTAGCTTTTACGAAGAAATAAGTAGCGGAGAAGGTCTGTTTGTCTCTGGCCTTGGCCTTGGCGAAGTTGCGCCTGGCATGATATTGATTGCGACAGTTCAAGCAATGTTGCCATGTCTAGGAACTCATGACAACCCTTCCTATTCACCGTTTTTGTGAAAGGTTCCATTTCCGCCATGCTATAACCGAAAGATTTATATTTTTTAATCAGTTCGCCAGATATTGCGAATATGAGCGAGGGGATTGAGAAAGAACCGGAGAGGGTTTCCCAGCTGGTGGTGAATGAAGTATATCCCTCACGCTGGGCGAATATCCCTGTCTGGATAACGGAAAGAATCCATGTCTGCTGGATAACCGAGAACCTGATTCATGTGTCTGGAAAATGATACTTATGCCGTAAGATTTCACACGGCAAGCCAGTTAGCGAAAGAAACCACATCTTTTCTTTGTGAGATCGCATTTTTTAAACACGATTTTATGCCTTTCGAATTATACAGAGACTGCTTCCACTCAGATCGAAGGATACGAACCCGAGGATCAATGGGAAGGTCCTGCATTACGTGTTGGGTCCTTCGAGAACGTCCATTGCCTCTGTATCACTCGGTCCCGCGTTGCTAATTCATCAGCTGCTTCTAGAATGTTTGATCACACTTGACAGCCTACCTTTTCTTTTTCTTTTCTTTTTTACTTTCTTTTATTCTTTTTTATTTTTTAGATCCGCTTACACGATTTTCTTTCGATTGAGAGTATCTGTGTTATAGTCATGACGTCATAGTTTTGGTCGTAACATGACGTCATCAAAAACAACTGAAATCGATGAAGTTCATCCACATTGATACTACCCAATTAGATATTGATGGTATGGTAGAAGGGAAAAGACATTTAGATTCACGTATTTTCTACCTGATACTTTCGTTGTGTATGTGTGTGTGTGTGTGTGTGTCAGTGTGTGTGTACGTGTGTGTGTGTGTGTGTGTGTGTGTGTGTGTGTGTGTGTGTGTGTGTGTGTGTGTGTATATCCACAATTGTGTTTGTGTGTATTTTATACGCAATTGACTGCATTTGCGTGTGTGTTAGTAAGTGCAAGTAGGTTTGTGTTTGTAAGCATTTTTATATTTATGTGTGTGTTTCATGCAAGAGAGCGCCATCCCCTTATTTTGTTTTGGCCCAATTGCAAGACAAGCATTAATCATCTTCGTTCATGCAAGCGTTGTCATCAACTGTTAAAGAGAACAGAGAAATACCGAACGACAAAGCAAAGAGGTAAGACTGATGGAGGGGAAAGGAGGGGAAGGGAGCAGGCAGGACGGAGAGGGAGAGGGGGGGAAGGACAGGTAGGGGAGGATATGAGAGGAGGAGGGGGAGAAAGGGAGGAAAACAAAAAGGATTGCATGGAGAAAGAGCAGAATAGACAAATGGGAGAGGGCGACGAGGGGATAGACAGGTTGGAGAAGGGAGGGGGGGGGGCAGACAGGTAGGAGGAGGGGAGACCAGACAGGCAAGAGAGGTGTGTGGGGGGGTTAGAGGAGGGGAAAGGGGAAACAGACAGGTAGGGGGAGGGGAGACCAGACAGGCGGGAGAGGTAGAGGAGGGGAAGGGGGAAACAGACAGGTAGGAGGAGCAGGGGAGAGGAGGGGAAAGCAGATAGGTGGGGGAGGGGG
>NW_028234441.1:13277044-13284463 GCF_977035675.1 Penaeus japonicus
ACCCACTCCCGCCCCACCAACCCACAGGAACCACTCCCGCCCCACCAGCCCACTGGAACCCACTCCCGCCCCACCAACCACTGGAACCCACTCCCGCCCCATCAACCCACAGGAACCCACTCCTGCCCCACCAACCCACAGGAACCCACTCCTGCCCCACCAACCCACAGGAACCCACTCCCGCCCCACCAACCACAGGAACCCCCCCCCCCCCCACCACCCACAGGAACCCCCCCCCGCCCCACCAACCCACAGGAACCCACTCCCGCCCCACCAACCACTGGAACCACTCCGCCCCAACACCCCCCAGGAACCCACTCCTGCCCCACCAACCCACAGGAACCCACTCCTGCCCCACCAACCACAGGAAACCCTCTCCCGCCCCACCAACCCACAGGAACCCACTCCCGCCCCACCAACCCACAGGAACCCACTCCCGCCCCACCAACCACAGGAACCCACTCCCGCCCCACCAACCCACAGGAACCCACTGCCGCCCCACCAACCCACAGGAACCCACTCCCGCCCCACCAACCCACAGGAACCCACTCCCGCCCCACCAACCCACAGGAACCCACTCCCGCCCCACCAACACACAGGAACCCACTCCTGCCCCACCAACCACAGGAACCCACTCCCGCCCACCAACCCACAGGAACCCACTCCTGCCCCAGCAACCCACAGCAACCCACATCCGTCCCAGCAACAGACGGGAACCACTCCCGCCCCACCAACCCACAGGAACCCACTCCCGCCCCACCAACCCACAGGAACCCACTCCCGCCCCACCAACCCACAGGAACCCACTCCCGCCCCACCAACCCACAGGAACCCACTCCCGCCCCACCAACCCACAGGAACCCACTCCCGCCCCACTAACCCACAGGAACCCACTCCCGCCCCACCAACCCACAGGAACCCACTCCCGCCCCACCAACCCACAGGAACCCACTCCCCGCCCCCCATCCCGCAGGAACCCACTCCCGTACCACCAACCACAGGAACCCCACTCCCGCCCCACCAACCCACAGGAACCCACTCCTGCCCCACCAACCCACAGGAACCCACTCCCACAAACCCACAGGACCCCACCCCAGCCCCACCAACCCACAGGAACCCACTCCCGTCCCACCAACCACAGGAACCCACTCCCGCCCCACCAACCCACAGGAACCCACTCCTGCCCCACCAACCCACAGGAACCCACTCCCGCCCCACCAACCCACAGGAACCCACTCCTGCCCCACCAACCCACAGGAACCCACTCCCGCCCCACCAACCCACAGGAACCCACTCCCGCCCCACCAACCACTGGAACCCACTCCCGCCCCATCAACCCACAGGAACCCACTCCTGCCCCACCAACCCACAGGAACCCACTCCTGCCCCACCAACCCACAGGAACCCACTCCCGCCCCACCAACCCACAGGAACCCACTCCCGCCCCACCAACCCACAGGAACCCACTCCCGCCCCACCAACCACAGGAACCCACTCCCGCCCCACCAACCCACAGGAACCCACTCCTGCCCCACCAACCCACAGGAACCCACTCCCGCCCCACCAACCCACAGGAACCCACTCCTGCCCCACCAACCCACAGGAACCCACTCCCGCCCCACCAACCCACAGGAACCCACTCCTGCCCCACCAACCCACAGGAACCCACTCCCGCCCCACCAACCCACAGGAACCCACTCCCGCCCCACCAACCACAGGAACCCACTCCCGCCCCACCAACCCACAGGAACCCACTCCTGCCCCACCAACCCACAGGAACCCACTCCCGCCCCACCAACCCACAGGAACCCACTCCCGCCCCACCAACCCACCAACCCACAGGAACCCACTCCCGCCCCACCAACCCACAGGAACCCACTCCCGCCCCACCAACCCACAGGAACCCACTCCCGCCCCCCCCACCCCCAAGAACCCCCTCCCCCCCCACCAACCCCAGGAACCCCCTCCCGCCCCACCAACCCACACGACCCCCCTCCTGCCCCACCAACCCACAGGAACCCACTCCCGCCCCACCAACCCACACGAACCCACTCCCGCCCCACCAACCACAGGAACCCACTCCCGCCCCACCAACCACAGGAACCCACTCCCGCCCCACCAACCCACAGGAACCCACTCCTGCCCCACCAACCCACAGGAACCCACTCCCGCCCCACCAACCCACAGGAACCCACTCCCGCCCCACCAACCCACAGGAACCCACTCCCGCCCCACCAACCCACAGGAACCCACTCCCGCCCCACCAACCCACAGGAACCCACTCCCGCCCCACCAACCCACAGGAACCCACTCCTGCCCCACCAACCCACAGGAACCCACTCCCGCCCCACCAACCCACAGGAACCCACTCCCGCCCCACCAACCCACACGAACCCACTCCCGCCCCACCAACCCACCCCCAACAACAGCTAATATGGTCCGAAAGTGATGGGGCAGGGAGAGATTAAGAGAATGGGTGAGAGAGAAAGATAGGAATGTAGAGAGAGAGAGAGATAAAGAGGGAGAGAAAGAGAGAGAGGGGGAGGGAGAAAGAGAGAGGGAGGGAGAGAGATATGGAAAGAGAAAGAGGGAGAAAGAGAGACAGATAGCCAACAGACAGACAGAAACATGGATAGATGAACTGACAGACAGACAAGAGGAAGACAAAGAGAGAACCGGACAGACAGATTAACGGACAGTAAGATAAATAAAGAGACTGAGAAACAGATAGACAGGCAGACAGACAGAAGTATACAGAGATAGAAAGACCAACAGGCGTAAGAGAGACAGAGAAACATGTAGACAGACAGACAGAGAGGCATACAGACAGACTGGCAGACAGAGAGACAGACAGACAGGCAGACAGAGAGACAGACAGACAGGCAGACAGGCAGACGGCGAGATAGTCACTCCACTCAGATCTTCCGCATCGGGACCAGTTCCAAAAACCTCCCCCCCACCCCCACCTACCCCTCCCCCTTCCCTTCACCTCCGCGCTTGGAGGGGGGGAGGGGGGTTGAGGCGCCAGACTGAGCCTACGGAGGAAGTCTAGAGAAAGAGAGAGAGAGAGAGAGAGAGAGAGAGAGAGAGAGAGAGAGAGAGAGAGAGAGAGAGAGAGAGAGAGAGAGAGAGAGAGAGAGAGAGAGAGAGAGAGAGAGAGAGAGAGAGAGAGAGAGAGAGAGAGAGAGAGAGAGAGAGAGAGACAGACAGACAGACAGACAGACAGAAAATGGAGAGACACAAATGAAAGGGAAGTGAGATGAGATGGAAGGAGGAGAGGGAGGGAGTGAGAGATGGCGCCACGCTGTACGCTGTGGAGTTTGGCAAGACAGAAGGCGAGACATTTGAGCTTCTCTCTCTACCAGCCTCTTCCACCCTTTCCTCTTGCTTCTTATTCTCTTCGTGCTTTTCTTATTCTTATTTCTTTTTCGGTCATGTTGTCTTCCTCCTCCTCCTCCTTCTTCTGCTTTTTCTTTATTCTCCTATCCATTCTAAGACACACATACATGCACACACACACACACACACACACACACACACACACACACACACACACACACACACACACACACACACACACACACACACACACACACACACACACACACACACACACACACACACATACACACACACACACACACACACACACACACACACACACACACACACACACACACACACACACACACACACACACACACACACACACACACACACAAACACACACACACGCACACACACACACAAACACAAACACAAATAAACACAAACACACATACAAACACATACTCGACACTCCTCCCCCCCTCCCCCCAAGTCTCACCACACACGCCCGCGCACCGCAGTATCTATATAATATCTAATTAGCCGTGAATTTCTGGCACGCATGACACCTCTCCTGGCACCTGACAAACATCACCGCACCTTTCATCGTGTGACACAGTTGAAATGCTAAAATCCCTGTCTGTGATCACGGCTGGGAAGGGTGAAGGGCTGCAGTTCCTCTCTCTCTCTCTCTCTCTCTTCTTTCTCTCTCTTTCTTCTTTCTCTCTCTTTCTCTCTTTCTTCTTTCTTTCTCTCTCTCTCTTTCTCTCTTCTCTCTTCCTCTCTTCTCTCTTCCTCTCTTCTCTCTTCTCTCTTCTCTCTTCTCTACAAATCATTTAAAGCTCCTCTTCTCTCTTCTCTCATGCATCTCTCTTCTCTCTCTCTTCTCTTCTCTAAGTTCTTCCTCGTCTCCACCTCCTCCGTCTATCTTTTCTTCGAATTCTCTCCACCCCTCATATTCTTTCTACTTTCTCTCTCTTCTCTCTTCTCTCTCTTCTCCCTCAGTCTTCTCTCTCTCTCTCTCTCTCTCTCATACTTCTCTTCTCTCTTCTCTCTCTCATTCTCACTCTCTTCTTTTTCTCTTTCCTTTCTTCTGTCCCTCTCATCTCTCCTCTTTCTTTCTTCCTTCCTTCTTTTCTTCCCATCTTTCCTCTCTCTCTCTCTCCCTCTCTTTCTCCTCTCCTCCTCTCTCTCTCTCTCTCTCTTCTTTCTCTGTCACACTCTCTTCTCTCTCCTTCTCTCTTTCTATCTCTGTCTCTCTTCTCTCTCTCTTCTTTCTCTCTTTTCTCTCCTCTCTCTCTCTCTCTCTCTCTCTCTCTCTCTCTCTCTTCTCTCTTCTCTCTCCTTCTCTCTTTCTATCTCTGTCTCTCTTCTCTCTCTCTTCTTTCTCTCTTTTCTCTCCTCTCTATCTCTCTCTCTCTCTCTCTCTTTTCGCGCTCTTTTCTTTCTCTCTCTCTCAATCTCCTCTCTCTCTCTCCGTCATTCACTCTCTCGCCTCTCCTCTCTCTCTCTCCACTCTCTCTCACCCTCTCTCTATCTCTCTCTCTGCTCTCTCTCTTCATCTCATCTCCTTCTCCTCTTCTCCACCTCACCTCTCTTTCTCTCTCTTCTTTCTCTCTCTCTCTTCTTTCTCTCTCTTTCTTCTTTCTCTTTCTTTCATCTTTCTCTCTCTCTCTCTTCTCTCTCTTCTCTCTTCTCTCTTTTCTCTTCTCTCTTCTCTCTTCTCTCTTCTCTTCTCTCTCTCTCTCTCTCTCTCTCTCTCTCTCTCTCTCTCTCTCTCTCTCTCTCTCTCTCCCTCTCCTATCCCTCCCTCCCTCCCTCTATCTCTCTCTCTCTCTCTCTCTCCCTCTCTCTCTCTCTCTCTCTCTCTCTCTCTCTCTCTCTCTCTCTCTCTCTCTCTCTCTCTCTCTCTCTCTCTCTCTCTCTCTCTCTCTCTCTCTCTCTCTCTCTCTCTCTCTCTCTCTCTCTCTCTCTCTCTCTCTTGTGATAATCATAATAATGATAACAATAATCGTCATCATCATCATAATAATAATAATAGTAATAATGGCGATGATGGAAATTATTGCAACAATGATAATAATAACAACAATAATGATAATGATGATAATAATATTTTAATCATGAGGATGATAATGAACAGCTAAATTATGATTTTTATCAAAAATAATCATAAAAATGTTGACAACAACAACAACAACATTCCCAAAACAACCAAACATCCACACAACATCACCAACATGACAACCAAACTCCTCCTAATCGTAATCAGCATCCCACTTCTCAAAGCCATAATCATCACATCCTTTCTCTCTACGTCATTCTGTCATCACACTTTCGGAGGAGGATTCAAGCCCCTCTGGATTCCCCGAGAAATATTCGACACTCCATTTAGAGGGTCCAGTGACAGTCAGTGGGATTGGGATGATGGATGTCGCTTATAGATGGGATGACCAATGTAGGATATTTTTTTTTTTTTTTTTTTTTTTTGAGAGGGGGGGGGTTGTCTTTCTGTTTGTGGATGGGTCTCTCATTCTATGTGTGTATCAGTTTCGTTTAGTCTCTCTTTGTTTCTCTCTGGTTAGCTCTGTTTATCTGTTTATGTAGCTATCTCTCTTATTTTATCATGTTTATATATATATATATTTTATATATATACATATATATATATTTGTATATATATATATATATATATATAGTATATATGTTATATATATATATATATATAATATATATATATATATATATATATATATATATATATATATACATACATATATAAGAGAGAGAGCGATGAGAGAGAGACTAGTGGATGACAGAAAAGGATAGATAGATAGGATAGATATTATATAAATATAGATATATAATATATATATATATAATATATTTATATATATAATATGTGTGTGTGTGTGTGTGTGGTGTGTGTTGTGTTGTGTGTTGTGTTGTGTGTGTGATGTGTGGTGTGTGTGTGTGTGTGGTGTGTGTGTGTGTGTGTGTGTGTGTGTGTGTGTGTGCTGTTGTGTGTGTGTGTATATAAGTAGTATATGTAGTAATAAGGACTCTCACGAGAGGTGATACTGGAATATATAGCGGTCTAGTAGAGTGCATATATATAGTATATAAGTATATATATAATATATATAGTCTTATAAAGATATTTATATGGTGATATATATAACAAATATATAACTATTAAATATTATATAAATAATAGGTATAAATATAATTTTAATCTATATAATACATACACACACACACGTATATAAACATATATATATATATATATATTATATATCATAAATATATATATATATATATATATATATAATATACTATATATCCTCTATATTATTATAAAATATATATATATATACACGTCTAGCAATCGACTCACTATAAATTTCAAACATAAAACTAAATCAGTGTGTGTGTGTGTGATGTAGCATAGGCTTCTATAGATATAGATATATATGTGTATATAAGTAGATATAGACATCTAGGTATCTAGCAAGCTAGATACCTAGATGTTTATTTATCATATTTATATATATACACAAGTAAGTAACCAAACAGAGAGAGATAGAAAGAGAGAGAAAAAGAGAGAAATATAAATAGATACATTGATATAAAGAGAAATACAGCCAAAGGAAGACCGCCAAAACTACACTAAAGCAGACACACAGAGACACAGATAAACAAAGAGGCAAAGCAACAGAAACGAAAGAGACAAAGTAAAAGACCCCCCCCCCCAAAAAAAAAAAAAAAAGGAAAACGAAATAGACAAGACTCGAGCCCCACGCCACAAAATCAAAACACCAACAGGGACGAAAATAGATCTTCAGTTGACAGGCCAAGATACAAGACTGCAAAGGCTGATCTTCGAGTTTCATTTGAGCTGAAGGACGGGTGAAGGGGGGGGGGGGGAGGAGGAAGTAGGGCAATGACATGCAGGAAATAGGAGAATGATTATTGACGGGACGGGGGAGGAATATACATGTTTATATATATATATATATATCGTATATATAAGTAGCTATATATATATATATATATATCTAAATATATATATATATATATATAATGTATAAT
>NW_028234441.1:13284563-13287063 GCF_977035675.1 Penaeus japonicus
AGAGGGGGGGGGGGGGGGGGGGGTAGGGGTAGGGAGCAGGAGGGAGAGGTTAATAAGCCTAATATTCATATTTTGTAAAACATCTTTTTTCTTACCTTCTTTCTCATAATCTCTTTCTTCTCCTCTTTCTTCTTCTGTTTTTTCTTCCTTTCGTCTCTCCTTCTTCCTATGTATTTGTTTGTTTTTTGTTTTTTCATCCCATCTTATTTTTTCATCATCATCATCATCATCATCATCATCATCATCATCATCATTATCATCATCATCTCATTCATCGACCCATTTATTTATCACATTTTCCACATTTAACAATTCATTTCATATCTATCTATCTCTCTATCTCTCTATCTCTCTCTCTCTCTCTCTCTCTCTCTCTCTCTCTCTCTCTCTCTCTCTCTCTCTCTCTCTCTCTGTCTCTCGCGCTCTCTCACTCCCTCACTCCCTCACTCCCTCTCCCTTTCCCTACCCCTCTCCCAACACCCCTCTCTCCCTTTCCCTCCCCCTCTCCCACCCACCCCCCTCTCCCACCCCCCTCTCACCCACCCCCCCTCTCTCCCTTTCCTTTCCTTTTTTTATCTTTTTCTTAAATGTTGAAAGATTACTTGTAAGAATCTCCTCAAGTTCGTTGCTGAGACGAATCTACTCCATAAAACCAGCCATAAAGCAGGCGTTGGGTAGAACCTTCGGGCGCGGGGAGTTCAGGAGGCATAGGGGAGAGGGGGGAGGGAGGAGAGGTCGGGATGTGAGGGCGAAGAGGGAGGATGGGAGGGATGGGAGGAGAGAACGGCGGGGGCGGAGGAGAAGGGAGGAGGGATGGGAGGAGGGAAGGAGGGTGGGAAGGAGGGAGGAGGGATGGGAGGAGGGATGGGAGGAGGGAAGGAGGGTGGGAAGGAGGGAGGAGGGATGGGAGGAGGGAAGGAGGGTGGGAAGGAGGGAGGAGGGATGGGAGGAGGGATGGGAGGGAGGGAAGGAGGGTGGGAAGAGGGAGGGCGAAGGGGAGGGAGGGAGGGAAGAGGGAGGAGGGAGGGGAGAGGGAGGAGGGAGGGGAGGTGGGAGGGAGGAGGGAGGAGGGCGAAGGGGAGAGAGGGAAGAGGGAAGAGGGAGGGCGAAGGGGAGGAGGGAGGAGAGGGCAAGGGAGGGAGGACGAAGGGGAGGAGGGAGGGAAGAGAGAGAAGGGAGGAAGGAGGGGAGGTGGGAGGGAGGGAGGGAAGAGGGAGGAGGGAGGGCGGAGGGGAGGTGGGAGGGAGGAGGGAAGGAGGAGGGGAGGAGGGAGGGCGAAGGGGAGGAGGGAGGGAAGAGGGAGGAGGGAGGGCGAAGGGGAGGTGGGAGGGCGAAGGGGAGGAGGGGACAAGGGAGGGAGAAGGGAGTAAGGGAGAGGAAAAGGAGGGAGGAGGGAAAAGGAGGGAGGAGGAAAAAAGAGAGAGGAGGGAAAAGAAGGAAGGAGGTGGAAGGGGTAAGAGTGAAGGGAGAAGGAATAAGTAGGGAGGAGGGAGGGTGTAGAGGAGGGAAGAGGGAGGGAGGAGGTGGAGAGGGGGATAAAGAGGAGGGCGAGGAGGAGGATGATGGTAGGGTGAACGAGAGAGGGACAAAGGCCATCCATCGGTTAGAATACTTCTCGTTTTCTTTCTCTCTACTCTCTCTCTTCTCTCTCTCCTCTCTCTTTTCTTATATATATATTTATATATATATATATATATATATATATAATATTTATATTATTATAATATTACTAGAAATATCTTCTGTCACCGTTTACCCCCCCCCCTGATCTTTCGTACTTTCCATTTTCGTCTGTATTATATTACCTCACCTCGTATCTATTATTTCATATCCCTTCGGTATTTCATATTCTGTATGATCCCTTTTTCTTTTCCTTGTCTTTTCCTCTTCTAATCTCTTCCTCTTTCGCTCCTGATTTCTTCTCCTCATCTATCCCCGTCATCAGTGCCCCCCCTCCCCTCCCTTCCTCCCTCCCTCCCTCCCCTCCTCCCCTCCCTCTCCTGCAAAGGTCGGTTTCCATCAACCGTCACTCGGAAACTGGTACTGTGACGTCATGGCCTACTTATTACGTCACTGCTTACATATCGTGACGCCATTATTTTCCGTGTTACGTCACTATTAGCAAAAAAAAAAAAAAAGTACCAAGTCACGTGCTAACTACTATTCAGAACTAAAATGATAATGATGATAAGAAAAATAGATATATATCTATATGAAAAAGGGGTGAGAAGTTATGAAATATGATGTCACGTGCATAATATCTTGGAGGGTTATGTAAACATTCTTGGCGTTTGTTTGTGTGTGGTTTGTGTGAACTTACGTGAGTGGATTTCGTTTTTTTAGAGGGGGGGGAGGGGGTAAGGGCGATTATCTATTTTCTTTTTTTTGTTGTTCTCACTCAGAGTGGTCTGTTTTTTGTGGGTTTTTTTCGGGGAGGGGGGGCTAGTGAGTGCTTGTAAAACTAACATTGATTTATTATCTATAAAAATAAAATGTTGAG
>NW_028234441.1:13292063-13294563 GCF_977035675.1 Penaeus japonicus
ATATCCTTACAAAGAAGGCATAACGCCCTCTTAATCCGGATAAATGGGAGGAGAATAAAAAGGAGAAAAAAAGAAGAAGAAGAAGAAGAAGGGAAAAAAAGGGGATTTGAATATATTAATGATCTGGAAGATATCATGTGTCTATTAAGTGATAGATGGATTAGGCTTAATTTGAATGGAAGGGAGGGGGGGTGGGAGGAGGGGGGATTGGAGGGGGACGAAAGAGGGGAGGTAGGGGGAGGTAAGAGGGAAGGGGGAGGGGAGAAAAGGACGGGGGGGGGAAGATAAGAGGAAGAAGAGATGAGGAGGAAGGAGGAAGGGGAAGGGGAAGGGGGGAAGAGGAGGAAGGAAGACGGGGGGAGAAATGAGAAGAGAAGGAGGAGATGAGGGAGAGGAAGAGGAGAAGGACATGAAGGAGATGAAAAAGAGGAATAGAAGGAGAAGGTAAAAACGGAGAGTATGAGGAGGTGCAGGGAGAGACCGGAAAGGTCAAGATAAGAAGGGAGGAAGAGGGAGAGAAGGATAGGAGGAGTAAGATGGAATGATGTTGAAAGGGGATGATGATGATACTGATGATAAGTATGATAGGAAAGAGAAGGGGTTAAGGATCTGGTGAATTTGAAACTTAAATTTAGATAGATAGAGAGAGAGAGAGAGAGAGGGAGAGAAGGATATATATATATATATATATATATATATATATATATATATATATATATATATATATATATATATATATAAAGAGAAAAGAAAGACAGAGTATGACAAGCTAAAAAAAAAGAAAAAAAAAGTCGGACGTATGAAATATCCTTCAGAAACAAAAAAAAAATATATATATATAGACAACAGCCACAAGCCCCTCCCCCTCGCCTTCCCCCTCCTCCCCCTCCTACTTGGCACTCTGACGACCTTACCAGTGCCACCTACGACAGCTGCCAGGCTCTCAACATAAGACCCCAAAGAAGAGAGAAAAAAAATCCCAAATTTGTTTTTCGTTTTTTTTTTTCTTCTTTAAATGACCTCCTTATTCCGGTCTCAATGACCTATTTCGAGGCCTGAGTGACAGACAGGCTAGAGGAATATGGTGTACGGTTTCACTATAGTGTGATGGTGATGTGTTGGTCACCGCGATGCACTATAACATCTGTTGGCTTGGTGGAATGATTATTTTTTGTCTGGATAGAAGATGTTCTTAGCTTATTGTTATTGTTCTGGAGACAAGAACTGCTATGGTATTTTTGTTGTTGTTGTTACTACTATTTTTGTCATCATCTTTATTATTGCTATTGTTATTATTATAATCAACATTATTAGTATCATGATTGTCATTATGGTTATCATCATCAGTTTCATTATCATTATTATTATCATTATTATTAATATTGTTATTATCATAATCAACATTAATAGTATCATTATCATTATCGTTAATAATATTATCATCATTATTATTACCATTATCATTATTAATCATTGTCATTATCATTATTGTTATAGTGATCGTTATTATCATGATTACTATTATCAATATCATTATTATTATTATTATTATCATTATCATTATTATTATCAGTATTATCATCATTACTATCATTATCATTACCATTATCATAATCATTATCATTCTCATTATCATAATCATTATCATTATTATTACCGTTATTATCCTCAATATCATCATCATTATCATCATCATAATTGTTATTATTATTATTATTATTATTATCCTTATCATTATTATTATCATCATTATTATCACCATTATTAGTTTGTAATTAATGCGGCTTCTTCTGCTGTTACCAAAGTCATTATTGTCGTGATTATAACTATAAACATCAAAGATATTATTAATTTTACGATTTTATACTACCATCACCACCATTATCACTAGCATCGTATATATTATCAAATTAAGCTTATTTAGTGAATAAAATCCGCCACACCTTTTCCCTTTCTTCCTGTTCCTCTCTTCCACTTTCCTCCCCTCCCTCCCATCCCCCCACCCCCACCTCCTCCTCCCCCTCCCCGTCCCTCCTCTTCCCTCATGACCCTACCCACACCTCCTCCTGCCCTTCCCCTCCTCCTCTTCCCCTCTTCCCCTTCCCCCTCTCCTTCCTTCATGTCCCTACCCCCACATCCTCCTCCCCTTTCCCTTTCCCCTCTCCTTCCCTCATCCCCTTTCCCCCACATCCTCCTCCCTTTCCCCTACCACCCCCTCCTCTTGCCCTTCCCCTCTTCCTCTTACCCTCCCACCTCTCCTTCCCTTATGCCCCTACCCCCACCTCCTCCTGCCCTTCCCCTCTCCCTCTTCCCCTCTCCCCTCTCCTTCCCTTATGCCCCTACCCCCCCTCCTCCTTCCCTTCCCACCTCCTCTCTTCCCCTCCTGATCTTCCCCTTCTACCTAACACCCCTCCTCCTCTTCCCTTTCCACCTCTCCCCCCTCCTTTTTCCTTCCTCTCTTACCTCACTACCTCCCCTCAGTCCCTCATCTTTCTTCTCC
>NW_028234441.1:13306615-13311615 GCF_977035675.1 Penaeus japonicus
GTTTATCGTAGGTAATTTCTTTCAGGAACTTTTTATTCTCCGAGTGAAATTCACTATAACTCACTATACTTGCTGTTGATGCTGTTATTATTGTTATTAATATTATTATTACTATCATTATTGTTATCATTATTATTATTGTTATCATCATTGGTATTATTATCATCAATATTATTATTATTATTATTATTATTATTATTATTATTATCATCATTGTTATTATTATTATCATTATTATTATTATCATTATTATTATTATTATTATTATTATTATTGTTATTTTCAATATTATTATGATTGTTATTGCTGCAATTATCAATAACATTATAATTATCCATAATATCATTATTGTCATTATTGGTAATGATGTCATCATCCTTATTGTCATTGATACTAAAATCATTATATCATTATCATTATCATTATTGTCATTATCATCATAATTGTTAATATCACCATTACTGTTATTGATATTATTATTTTCATCATTATCATCATTATCATTATCGTCATTATTATCATTGTTATTATGAATATTATTATCATTATTGTTATTATTATTATTATTATTATTGTTGTTGTTGTTGTTGTTGTTATCATTATTATAATAATTATTATTATTGTTGTTATTATCATTATTATTATCATTATCATTATCATTATCATTATTGTTATTATTATTGTTGTTGTTATCATTATTATTATCATCATCACCATCGTTATTATTACCAACGTTATCATCATCCTCATCTTTATCATCATCATTATCACTCTTCTCTCTCCATATGAAAACCCCAAAGATAAGACCCCGCTACCCCCCACCTCCCACCCCCCAACCCCCACCGAGACACACCCACCCCACACCCGAAAACATCAACACAGAGGCGATTGGTCCCGCTGAAAATTCTCTCCAGTCCCCGCGTGACTACGGTAGCGTGATCCGTGTGAATATCTCTCTTCCGTCTCCTGCTGCTTGGAATAAAAATTGTAATGCATTTGCAGAGGCTCTTAAATTTACGGAGGAGAGAAAATAAGGATAATTATAGAGAAAGAAGGAATGAACAGAAAGCAGAGAGGCAAGTTGTGTTCGAGAGAATGTGTTTTGTTGGGGGGTGAGTTTCTAGTGTGTATATGAGAATGGGGTTGAAGGGAGGAGGTGGGGTGGGGTGAGCAGAGGGGGATTGGAAATAGGTGGGGGGGAGAGGGGGAGTGGATGGCGGTGAAAAAGGAGAGGGGGTGAGAGGGGACCGGAGACAGGTGAGAAGTGAGAGGATGAGAGAGGGTGATGGAGAGAGGGAGAGGGAGAGGGAGAGAGGGAGAGGATGAGGAAGATTAAGAAGGAGGAGGAGATGACGGGGAAAGAAAAATACAAAGGGGAGAGATGGCGGGTGTGAGGGGGAGAGAAGGAGAGAGCGGGTGTTGTGGGGATATACAGGGTAAAGGGAATGATGGTCGAGAGACAGTAGACGTGCGAGAGGGGGTGGGGAGGAGGATTAGAAAAGAAAGAAAAGCAGAAATAGAGAGAAAAAAAAAAAAAAAAAAGATGAATAGATAGAGACAGAGAGGGATAAATAAAGAGACAGATAAAAAGATAACAACAGTACCAACAAACAAAAAATAAAAAAAAAAAATAAAAAAAAATAAAAAAATAAAAAAATAAAAGATGTCAGTACCCCCTTCCCCCTCCCCCTCCCCCTCCCGACCCAACAGGCAGGCCCCATTTTTGCAAATTCATCCCACACTACGTTTAGTTTCATTTTGGTTTAAGCAGTTTGGGTGGCATAAATTCATCACAAAGTCTGGCACTCCGCAGACCCGTTGCCCCGAAGGTGCTTTCAACCGGGATATACAAAACGTCCCTTAAGACACTTGAAGGATGGCAATGCTATCTAAGAAACCTCTCAAGCATCTCATTCGAGTAAGAAGCCCTAGAGATGTTGTCATGGCAACGAGTTTGTTTGGGGACTTTCGCTTTAGCCTTGAAACTGTTTTTTTTTTTTTTTACCTTTATTATTTTTTTTTTTTTTGTTATTATTATCATTATCATCATTATTATTGTTATTTTTATTAGAATCATTATCATTGTTATATTTACTATTATCATCATTGTTGTTATCATTATCAGTTATTTCGGCTATCATTATTATTGTCATTTTTGTCCTCATTATCATCATTATCATTAGTACCCTATTTGTGTTATTGTTGTTGTTCTTTCTATTATCTATAATGACATATTTCTTTTGCTATATCTTATTAATTTGTTATCAATTCCTTTAATATTTTCAGTGTTTATGTTATTTTCCTTTTTATTTCTATCATTCGTTAATTATCATGATTATCATTTAGTCTATTTTTATTTCTCTTTTTTCTTTCTTTCACTTCCTCCTCGCATCAATTGCAAGCTCTGACTAATCAACAATAGTCACCGATGTAAATAACGATGAAAAAAACTGTTAGTAAGATGTATATTTATGGACTGAGTGACTCAAGCACCTTTTTAACGTTTATGTATATACATGCATGTGTGTGTGCGTGTGTGTGTGTGTGTGTGTGTGTGTGTGTGTGTGTGTGTGTGTGTGTGTGTTAGTGAGGCATATGTGTGATGGTGTGTTGTGTGGCTGTATTCGTTCATTTCCCCTATTGTGGTGTGGTGTGTGTGTGTGTGTATGTGTCAGTGTGTGTGGTTCATGTGGGTGTGTGTGTGTGTGTGGTGTGTGTGTCTGTCGTGTGTGTGTGACGGATGTGAGTGTGTCTGTGTGTGTGTGTGTGTGTGTGTGTATTGGAGTCTGTGTGTGTCTTGGGGTAGGGTGTGGGATAGTGGTGTTGGGTCTGTGTGTGTGTTTTAGTGTGTTGTCCTGTGTGATGTGTTGTTCTTTTTGTGTTTTCGTGTAGTGGTATTTGTTGCTGTGTGTTGGTATAGTGTGTCTAGTGTTTAGTGTGTGTGTGTGAGTCGTAGTGTGTGTGGTGATGTGATAGGAGTGTTTTGTGTGTTTGTTGGCTATGGTTATGAATTTAGTAAGCGTGTGTGTGTGGTGTGTGTGTGTGTGTGTATTTTGTTAACACATGTGCAGTTTCGCTTTCTTTCATTGTACCATATTATTGTGTGTGTGCGAGTGTATGTGTCTGTAAGGCTATTGCGTATGCGTATGCGAATGGTGTTTTGTGTTTGTTTGTGGTAATGTTTTCGCTTGCATCAGTGCCATCCAGTGCCCAAACCGCAGAGCCAATACGTCAAGAGAGACGTTTGCCATTTCGATCATTTCAGAGCGGGAAAGTGCGATAATCAGCTGATTTCATGAAGTCATGCATCAACACGGATTCTGTTGTTAATGTAATGACTGTTGTTGTTTGTTGTTTTGCTGTTTTTCGTATTGTTGTTTTATTCTTCTGATTATTATCCTTATTATCGTTATCATTGTTGTTATTGTAATTATCATCATTGTTGTCGTTGTTGTTACTTTTACTATTGCTGTCGTTGTTGTTGTTCATCATCATCATCATCCTCGCCATCTTCATCATCATCATCATCATCATTTTCATCTTCCTCATCATCTTCCTCATCATCTTATTATTATTATTATTATTTATTATTATTATTATTATTATTATTATTATTATTATCATTATCATTATTATTATTAGTAGTAGTAGTATTATTATTATTATTATTATTATTATTATCATTATCATTATTATTATTAGTAGTAGTAGTAGTATTAGTATTATTGTTATTGTTATTATCATCATCATCATCATCATCATCATCATCATCATCTTCATCCTCCTCCTCATCTTCCTCATCATCTTATTATTATCATTATTTATTGTTGTTGTTGTTGTTGTTGTTGTTGTTGTTGTTATCATCATCATCATCATCATCATCATCATCATCATCATCATCATCATCATCATCATCATCATCATCATCATCATCATCATTATCATTTGTTTCCTTACCATCATTATCCTTATGATCGTCATAATCATATCATAATTATAATCATCATCACGATCGTCACTAGGAGTATAAAAAACAAGAGTATATTTCCTCATAACTTTATCCCCATTACAAAAATATCTAAATTGATGCAAACTATAAAGTCTGTGTGATGAGGGTGTGATGAAGAACGAATGAAATGTTCTGTCGATTCTTTTTCTCTATATGTCATCTGATATCCATAAAGCATAAGAATTTTGCTTTTTGTTGTTGTTTTTTATATATAATCGGTTGGTTCATCAGACAAATGATTACGTTTTATATTCAAAGACAATAAGTTTGATGTGATTATAACTGTCAAAAATAGGCATTTCATTAAATCGCCTAATAAACACACACCAAACATCAAATAAAAGATTCTTTAGCAAATAACAAAAAAAGTGACTGACTAATGTGCAAAGCATTGAGATACCCATTAAAACCATACAATTTAGTAAAGAACCCAAACAACACACACAACAAAAAACCCATTTCGAAGGGGGAGGATCAAAACCCACCCATGCGAAGGACTTTAAGAGTTTAGTGTCAACTATCCACTAACTCAACTTTCAGGAGCCCATCTTTTTACCTCATGCTTAACATGACACAAAAGGCAAAAACATAACGCTCCACGATGAAAGCAGCACCTGCAAGCACTAAAGCCCCGTGGACATGAGAGAGACATGCGAGGGATCTTAATAAAAGCACGCCAGAGTCGCGCCCTCATTTGTAGTGCTTCACTAAGCCTGTGGGAGCGGGCGAGGGCTCAGTGCCGCGTCCGGGAGAAGGTGTGCACCACGACACTTGCTTCTCCTTAGGGTTGTTTGCGTGTGTTTGTTTGCGTGTGTTTGTTTGCGACGGGCGTTCTTTGTTCCGCGTCGGGTTGTGCTTTGCGAGTGTTTTAGTTTGCGACGGGCGTTCTTTGTTCTTTGGGTTGTGCTTGGGTGCTTGTGTTCGTGCGCGTTGCTTATGTGTGCGTGTGCCTCATCGGTTATTCTTGCGCATGTGAGCGTGCCGCTGGTGT
>NW_028234441.1:13316615-13319115 GCF_977035675.1 Penaeus japonicus
CCCTCTCCCTCTCCCTCTCCCTCTCCTCCCTCTCCCTCTCCCTCTCCCTCTCCCTCTCCCTCTCCCTCTCCCTCTTCCTCTCCCTTTCCTCTCCCTCTCCCTCTCCCTCTCCCTCACCCTTTCCCTCTCCCACTCCCTCTCTCTCTCTCTTTCGTTCTTCCTTTTAACTATATTTTCACTCGTTTCCTTGCAAGTTAAGCACTCCCCAGTTATCTCGTTTTCATGGAAGAGAGAAAGCGAAAGGAGTTTGAGTAGCTTCATGACCACGCATGGTTAATCTTCACGTTCTGGGAAGCTTTATAAACTAATACCGGGGAAGCTTCAGGAATTGTGGTTTCATGATCCAAAGATATTTTATGGTTACTTTTCTACCAGATTGATTCATGAATTCCTTATCGACACTGATTTTGGGTATGTTGATAATGAGGCACTGGTATGATGTTGATTATTTTTGGTTGAGAAAACTTGTCTTTAGGATTCGTAGACTCCCCTGCTCTCCACCTTCTTTCTTCCTTCTTCTTATTATTATTCTTTCTCCTATTCCATTTCTTTTGTTCATGTTGTTCTTTCTCACTTGTCTCCCGCTTTTTGGTATCTTCTTTTTTATCTTTTCATTGCCTTATTTCCTTTTTTATTACTCATCCTTGTCTCTTCTACTTTTCATCTTCCTTCCTTCTTCTCATATTCTTTCTTCTTACTTCTCTATTGCTTCTTCCTCCACTTTCTCTCCGCCTTATTCCCTCTTTTATGACTTCTCTATCACTTTCTTCCTTCTTCTATTATTCTTCCTTCTCATTTATCTGCCTTGTCTCTTCGTCCTCAAAATTATGTTGTTGTCTTAGTTAATCCCAGAACCCTTGTTACGTGCACTAGCATGAATCAACAGGTATGTTAGCAAGCTTCTGTCTTCATTATTTTTTTGCTCCTCCTTCCTGATCACGTTCTTCTATTATTTATAGTTTATTTTCTGTCTTTTGCGTTTTCTTTTCTACTTATTATTTTTCTCTATATATTTCTTTTCAGTTTATCATTTTTATATATATCTATCTATTATTTTTTCTCTTCTTCTGTCTTCCATATTATTCATGTCTTTATATTTTTACTTGTTTTTTTCCATTTATCATTGTTCTTTCTTTCTGCATTTCTCACCTTGATTTCACCATTTCTGTATAAATCTCTTGTATTGTCCCCACTTATCCCCTCCTTATATTTCCCTCTTTTCCACATGCTTCTCCTCCCCCTCTCCTTCTTCTTCTTTCGTCTCTCCTTCCTCATTCCTCATCTCCTATTCCCCTCCTCTTGCTCCTCCTCCTCCATTTTCGCCTCCATATTCTCAGTCTTATTCTTTTCATTTTTCTTCTTCGCCATGTTCTTTTTCTTACTATACTTCTCCTGCCTTCCTCTTTCCCATCCTTTTCCTACTTTTTTACTTTTTTCACTTCTTCTCCTTTTCTATTTCACCTTCCTTCTTCGTCTTCTTCCTTTTTTTCTTCTTCTTATCCCTCAATTCCTCCTTCTTCTTCTTTTTTCTTCTTTTTCTTCTTCCTCCTCGCCCTCCTTTCCTCCTCCTCTTCCACTCCTCTTCCTCCTCTTCCACTCCTTTTCCTCCTCCTTTTCATCCTCCTCTATTTCTACGTTATCCTCTCCTCACCCCCCTTTTCGTTCTATTTAATTTCTTCCTCCTCCTCTTCCGTTTCCTTCTCTTTCTCTACCTCCCCATTCGTATTGTTGTATTGTCTCAAAATTCTTCCCACAAATTTCTTCTTCCTACTCTTTCCCAACTCTTTACACCATTACCTGTCATTAATTTTTTTCTCATGTGCTTTCGTCTGTCAACCATCTTTATAAAGGTTCGTGCAAGTGTTCACGAATTCATGTGAATTTATGACCAAAGCAAAGCTCCAACACCATCTTGTATCCCCTAATACAAATGCCATTTACCAGATCATTGCCACGGATTATCACCTCAGATTATACGACTAATAAATCTGGATTTGTATTTTCTGTAACTTAAGATAAGCTGTGTTGTTTTGATTTTAGATTTTGACACATCATTTTGATGGTTTTGTTTTTTCTTTAGCATCTGTTTTGTTATTTGTATGTCGGTGTTTGTTTTATGATCATTTGTTTATCTATTATCTAACGCTATTTTCCCTTTATATATATAATCTTTCTCCCTATTATCCTACTATTCTTACCAAACACCTGCACCTGTTACCACAGTCACACCTGTTGGCTTACCCCCCCTCCCCCTCCCCATCTCCCTCCCATGTTCTTACCCCATCATTTCAAACAGTCCATGAAGGAAAACAAAAGAATTGGAATGGGGAAAGACCGAGGAACAGTAGGGGAGAAGAGAGAAAAAGAGAGTGAGACAGACAGAAAGAGGGAGAGTATGGTCTCAAGTCCTCTACCTTGGAGGTCAAGATAGTGAAATGCGGTGTGAAGCTCCGTAGAGTTTTGAGGGTGCGGTCGTGTGGGATCGATGCTGGCGGTGGCA
>NW_028234441.1:13334115-13336615 GCF_977035675.1 Penaeus japonicus
TAAATCAGTGTAGAAGGATGATACATTCACCAATCAAGAATTGTCGAAAATCGAAGCGTAAGTCGATACATTTTTGCAAAGTTGAATCGTTAGTCTTTCTGTGACTCACCGCAGATGGTCATTACGTAAGGGTGCGTGTGTACGTGTGGGTCTCATGCGTGTTTGCTGATGTCTGTGTTCCTGCAGGAGTGCGTGTCTCTGCAGCGGAATGTGTGCGTGTGTGGGTGTGTGTGTGTGTGTGTGTGTGTGTGTGTGTGTGTGTGTGTGTGTGTGTGTGTGTGTGTGTGTGTGTGTGTGTGTGTGTGTGTGTGTGTGTGTGTGTGTGTGTAGGTGCATGTTTGTGTGTGTGTGGGTATGTGTGTGTGTTTGTGTGTGTGTGTTTGTGTGTGTGTGAATGGATCATGGGTACATATTTGTAAGTGTTTTTGCGTTTGTCTCTATTTAGCCGCGTATTTTGGATATAGTAATATTATGACACATTTATCAATTACGATTTGTTTCCCCTTGAATAAAAGAAAAAATGTTTGCTGGCAAGACATTCATATTAATAAAGCAAGTTGATTAAACTAAGTAAAATACAATATAATAACACATGTTTAAGAGGATATCAGATTGATATTGTTTAGTGTTGTGTTTCAGACGCTAGTCAAAAAGGACTGTGAGAGCGAATGATAAGGGGCAAGGGGTAAGGGAGGGGGTAAGGGGGGGGAGAGGTCAAGTAAATGTCATCCAAAGGTCAATTTAAGCAGGCACTCTACAGAAGACACGGTCGTAGGGTGGGGGAGGGGGAAGGGGGAGGGGAGGGAAAAGACAGAGAGATCAGATATATTTTAGGGAGAAGAATGCTGTGACTGCGCACGCCAGGGACGAAACACCTTGAACGGAGAAATTCACTCGAGGGGAAACAGTATCAGAAAGTGATTCAGGGGGGAGGGGGGGTAGGGTATTCTTTAAGGGATAAGGGACACGCCTCTCCCCTTCTTCGCTCCCTTACACCCTGCACCTCCCCCCTCCTCCTCTCCCTCTCTCCCTCCTTGCCCCCTTCACCTCCTCCTCCTCCTCCCCCTTTCACACGACAAGTCGACGCATGCGCAGTGGCGGCGCAGGGGTGCTGTCAGCGTGTCTGGATCCCGTGCAAACCTTATAGATCCCTTGAGCTCCTATCTCTCCCTGATGCACAGACCGGGAGGGGGAAACACATGGTAACAGAAATTCAATATATTTTCCCCAACGCTAACTACCTATTAGGGGAAATCAGAGTTATTGTTTTGTTTTGTTTTTTATCTAATTATTCTAGTTTTTTTTCTTAAATTTTCTGTTAAATGTTATTTTCTCTAGTGTTCTCCTTTAGTATGACTAGCCTATTGACTAACGTGTGTGCGAAAGCGAGCGAGTGTCAGAAGCCTGCAGTTCTTATTTATATATTCAACTTCGTGCCCTTTGCTTAAACAGGCGACTGGAGCGAGAGTAGGCTAGGAAACTGACTGGCATACCGACTGGCTGTCATGCTAGACTTTGACTGGAGACTGTCCATAAGCCAATCGATCTCTTGATTGGTCAGCTTAAACGTGCGTGATTGGCTAAGTAGGCTTGTGTGAGGCAGAGTGGGCCCCTTCTGTTCATAACTGGGCGGAAGAAGCTGTTTGCTGGAGATGGTGCAATAATGGGCTAGTTCTTGCCTGACTTTCGTAGCAAGAGCGTGAGAGAGGGAGGGGGGGTAGGGAGGGAGGGAGGGGAGTAGGGAGGAGTAGGAAGAAAGACGATGAACTTAGGAAGAGGAAGGGATGGAGAATAACGAAGGGTAAAGAGGAGAATTAATGGTGGTGATGGATACAAGCAAACTTCTACTACTACGGCCATTGCCAGTTTGATATTGGGGATAATAATCATATAAGGCTTATTATAAATACTACTGCAGTGCCGGTTCAAAAACGAGCCTGCACGGAAGAGAGAAATCCTTCTGGTAGACATTATACAACAGCTCTCAGACACACACACAGACACACGGCACTGCGCATCAAACGGAACACACAGACACGCACACGGCTAAAGTTAGATCCATTTCCCCCCCTCCATTCGTCCATCTCTTAATTCCTTTTCCCTCGCCGCTTCGATGGAAAGGGTAACAATTGTGATTTATTCTTGTTTTGGCTTGAGAGCCGCTCATCCAATCAACTTCACATTCGATAATGAAGTTGGTTAGATCCTGAGCAATATATTTACAGGATTTAATCTTCCCACAATGCCTGATCCTTCTGACAATTGGCAAACAAACAAATGCACACATACACACAAGGACTTGCTGGTCTATAGTTGGATAGTGTTGATGACAGTGATGATGACAGTAATGGTGATGATAGTGATAACAATAATGGAACAATGATGATTATAATCATGGTAATGACAATGGTAAGAATCACAATCATTTTAACAATCTAATACATCTTTGATGACAATGACCTTTAAAAAAACAATCCCAATGAAAATAAACAGAAAAAAA
>NW_028234441.1:13341615-13344115 GCF_977035675.1 Penaeus japonicus
GAGAGAGAGAGAGAGAGAGAGAGAAAGAGAAAGTAAGAAATGCCGAGAGAGAGAGAGAGAGAGAGAGAGAGAGAGAGAGAGAGAGAGAGAGAGAGAGAGAGAGAGAAAGACCGAGAGAGAGAGAGAGAGACAGTCTAACAAGTTTAAAAAAAAAAAAAAAAAAAAAAAAGTTCAGAAACGTAATTTTGCAACAGCAGAAAATTGCTTAGAATTAGAACGAGCCACAAGGTCGATTACGTTCAGTCATTTTCCGAGCAGTCTCAGTATGACACGGTAATGATAATTAACGGAGAGCGTCTAATTTCACGCGAAATTATGCCGTAATTATATCATTCGGTAAGGAGCTGCTTCGGCCAAGACCAATCTAATGATTTTGATCATAATTAAGAAAGACTTTATGCAACCCCCCTCCCCCCCCCCCTTCTTTACGAATCTACAAAACTAACCTCCATTTACTACATTCTAGTAATAGTTCTAGTCACACGACGCCCACGGACACCGGATACCTTATGTCACTTGGCCAATATCCCCTCAGCCGCCCACCTGTCCTCCTGCGCCGCTGTAGTCGGTGGGTGTGGGCGTGTAAGTGTGTCAGGAATGTTGAGTATCGAACTATAAGGTCCCTCCCCCACCCCACCCCCCACTCCTATCCCCACCCCTCTCCGCAGCCACTTAGTTGCTTCCCGTCCCCTGCCTCCCTCCCTCCCTGCCTCCCTCCCTCCCTGCCTCCCTCCCTCCCTGCCTCCCTCCCCTCCCCTCACCCTCCTTTGCACTCGCTCTCAAGCACTCGCTCTCTGGATGTATGTATGGAGAGAGAGAGAGAGAGAGAGAGAGAGAGAGAGAGAGAGAGAGAGAGAGAGAGAGAGAGAGAGAGAGAGAGAGAGAGATAATGGAATAGAGAGACAGTGTGTGTGTGTGTGTGTGTATGTGTATGCGTTTGTGTGTGTTTGAATTATTTTTCATCAGGATTAAGAAATGGATAATTAGAAACATGAAAAAAACGCTTTTCCTGCTCCTGACGTATTTTAACTTTCGGGAATGTTTTGACGCGTCCTGTTCCTTTTCCTCAGACCGAAAGTTTGTTCGTATTTTTCCTTTCGTGAATTTGGTCTACTTCTTCTTTCGTAATGAATGAACTTTTGTCAACATTTTATATTCAATGTATATTTGATTTCGTGTATATCATTTTTTCTTCTTTTTTTTTACCTTGATCATTAACACCAGAAAAAAAAATCCAAAAGCTTTTAATCCGTCCATCTCCCACATATTCTTTTTTATCATTCTGAGTGGGAATAATTTCCAACGTGGCTTGACTTGTTTTTTTTTTATGCTCTTTCAAACTTTTAAAATGAACGTTCATGATATCTCGAAATATATCTTTTCTGGATATTGTCTCTTTGCTGATATTCTTCAACATTTTTCATATGATTTATTTTTACTCTTTTTCAACATTCACACTGTTTTCAACATTCTCTTTAAACTTCCTAACATTTTTTCAACATTTACTCCAAACCTCTAACATTCCTTCATTCTCAACTCTTTTTTTTTTTTGCAACATTTTATCTAAGCTTCCTAACATTCCTTCAACCTCCCAACCTCTATTTTTTAAACATTTCCACTAAACTTCATCATTCATTGTAACTCTCTAATAAACCTCTAACTACTTTTACTTTCAACTTACCCTTTAAACACTCAATCACATCCTTGACATTTCCTCTACCTCCATTTTTCAATAGATCTACTAAACTTCCTATTATTTCTTCAACCTTCACTTTCAACGTCTAACATTATTCCAACATTCACTTCAAGCTTTTTGTTTTTAACATATACTCTAAACATTTTATCCTTCTTTCCACATTTATTCTCAGGCGTCTAACACTACTGCAACATCTTTTTTTCATCTTTCAACATTCTGTCAACATTCTTCTTTAGCATATGATGTTACTTCAACATTCACTTCAACCTATATTTCAACATTTTTCTCTAAATTTCCTAACATTTCTTTATCACAAATTCAGAACATTCTAGTAGATATGAGGTCATTTTCTTCTGCTTTCTGAAGAAGAATATGAATACAGAATAAGTGAACGGAAGGAGGAAAGAGGAAGAAGAATAAGAGGAAGAGGAGGAGGATGAAGACGACGAAAAGGAAGAGGAGGAGGATAAGGAGAAAGAGAAGAGAAAAGAGAAATTATGTTGAAGAAGGAGGAAGAATAGGAGGAGAAGAAAGGAGGAAAGATTAAAAAGAGGAGGAGAGAACGAGGAGGAGGAGAAGGAAGAAAGAAAGAGGAAGAATAGTAGGAGGAGTAGAAGGAAGTAGGAAAGAGGAAAGAAGAAGAGGAAATAATGAAAACAAGAGGAAGAAGTGAAGAAGAAAACAAGAAGGAAAATGAAAATGACAAGAGGGAGAACGAGAGGAAGAAGAAAAAGAAAAGAATTTAGAGAGAAAAGTAGTAAGGAGAAGAATGAATAGCGAAAAGGAGAAGAAGAGCGGGAAGAC
>NW_028234441.1:13351615-13361615 GCF_977035675.1 Penaeus japonicus
TCTTCTCCTTCTGAATTATCCTAAAATATCCCTCGTCTCTGGTTTCCTTCTCGATTCCTCTTCCTCCTTTCTCGCGATTTTCCTTGCATTTTTCCTTGTTTTTGTTGCTTTATTTTCTACTTATGTTCTTTCCTCTGTATCGCCTTTTTGTTGTTATGTGTTCTGTTCATACATTCTTTTTCGTGTCTTGTTTTGTACTATTTCATCGTTTTTGCATTTGTTTATCTTTTTTGCTTTAGTCTTGATGCGTTTATATCTCGCTTGCTTTCTTTATTTATTTATTTATTACCTCTCTTCCCCTATCTTTCATTCTTTTTAAATGGCCTATGGTGTTGTGTCTCCCTACCTCCCTCCCTCTTTCCCTCTCTCTCTCTCTCTCTCTCTCTCTCTCTCTCTCTCTCTCTCTCTCTCTCTCACTCTCTCTCTCTTCTCTTCTCTTTCTGCTCTCTCTCTCTCTCTCGCTCTTCTCGATCTCTCTTCGTCTCTTCTCTCTTCTCTTGTCTCTCTCTCTCTTCTCTCTCTGTTCGTTTTCTCTCTTTGTCTCTCTCTTTTCTCTCTCTTCTCTCTCTCTCTCTCTCTCTCTTCTCTTCTCTTCTCTCTCTCTCCCTCGTCTTTCACACTCTTTCTCTCTCGCATCTCTCACTCATTCTTCTCTCACGCCTCGGCACTTAATGCTCCATCGCCTCTCCTCTCAGCTTCATCGGTCCCTCTACCTCCCCTCTCATCCTCCTCTTCCTCTTCTTCTCTCTCCCACTCCCCTCTCCGTCATGCCTCAAAGCTCCCCTCTCCTCATCTCTCTCTCTTTCGTCTCGATCTCCCACGTCCCGCCTTCCTCCACCTCATTGTCATCTTCCTGTCTCTCTGTCATCGTCTCTCTCATCGCCTCCCCCATCATCTCTCGCGTCCTCCTCCTTCTCCATTCGCCTTTCTCTCGCCTCTCTCGGCCTTCCTCTTCGTGCTTCCGGCTCTCTCTTACCTCATCTGTTCTCCCGTCTCTTCACTACTTTCCCTCACACGCTCGTCACCTCTCTGCTCTCTCATCACCGCCTTCATGTAGCGTCGCCTTTCGTCTCTTCGGCGCTGGATCCACGTGCTCCCGTCTTTCCACCTCATCGTAACTCCTCACCTTCCTCCTGGCGAAACTTCCCACACCCCCCCTTCGCTCTCCCCGTAGTATTTCTTCTCTCGCCTAACCCTCCCTCATCCTCCTCGACCATTCGCTTCCGGCACTCTTCTATCTCCCTCCGCCATTCCATCTCATTAGATCATTTGTCGTCTCCCTTCGACCTCTTTCCTCTCCTCATCTTACATCACTGCTGGCTCTTTCCCCCTCTCTCCTACCTCACCTCCCGCTCCCTTCTCTCCTCTTCCCTTGCTCTAACTTTACCATTTTCTGCACCTCTTCGCTCTCATCCGCTCTCCCCTCTCACTCACCCCCACAACCTCGATATCCGCCCTCCATCGATTTCTCCCCTTCTACCTCCTCCTCTCCCCAGCATCTCCATTTCCTCCTTCAATCTTCACGCCTCCTGCTCCTGCTCCCTTCGAGCTCCAACCTCATTCACCTCTACCTTAACCCTTCAACGTCCTGCTTATCACCACCTTTCAATCCCCTCCGTCTCCCCTCCAATTCTCTGCCTCTCTCTCCTCCGTCACACATCTTCTCCCTCTCTCTCTCTCTCAGACTCTCTCCCTTTCCCCTCTCCCCTCTTCTCTCCGATCTCCCTCTCCTCTCTCCGTCTCCTCCCCCCCATTCGTGACCGGTCTCGTCTCCTTCTACTGCCATCCCTCCGCCACTTAGTCCTCCGGCCAACCTCCCTCTCTCTTCATCCTCTCCCCGTCCTAACCTGACTCTTTGCACTCTTTTCCTCATCCTTCCACTCTCTCTCTCTGGTCTCTTTCTCACCTCGACACTCTCTCCCACTCCAACCGTCCCCTTCTATCTCACTCGTCCCACCCGCCCGCACCCTCCTCCCCCCATCAAATCTCTCCATCAAACGGACCCCCTCCGCTCGTGGTCACAAACACCTTTGACACCCTTCTCTCTATCCTCCGTTACTCTCGGTCATCTCTACTCATCTCTCCGACCTCCAAGTTCCGTGGCCATCTATCATCTCTCCTCCCCGTTCGCGTTCACTACCCCCCCAGCCATCAAAACCCAGCGTTAGTTTCACTCCATCCTCATGCGTACTCTTTCATCCGCCTGGCCGACCTTACGCTTTCAGTCTCGGTTCGTTTCACCTCTCTCCAAGTCTCTTTCTTATCTCTTCTTCCTCATTACTCTCCTCTTTCTACTCCACACTTCCTCCTCTCACTGCATCGCGATATGGCTCCCCCTCTCCCCCTCTCCATTACGCCCACATCCCTCATCTCCTCGTCTCTTCTCCCTCCGCCCCCCTAGCCCAACCCTTCTCCGCCTTCCTCCGCTAGTCTCCTCAACTACCTCCTCTTCACTCCGCTATCTCTCCTGTCTCTCTTTCTCTTCCAATCCCATCCTCACTTCAACCCCTCCCCCCCTTGTCTTCCATTCGCGTCCTCCCTCCCTCCGTCTCCCCTCGGTCTGCCTGCGCTCTCTCGACCTCCCTAATCAGTCTGCTGATCTATCCTCCGCTCCCCCACCTTTCCTATTCGGACGCATTCCTTTGCTGGCTTTTCTCTCCGATACTCCTCGCAAGGGGTTGGGGTGTTGGTTAGAATGGTTGTGGCTAGGAGGGGGGCTCTCACGTGCTCCTCTCACTCCCTCGTCTCGTGTCTCCCTAACTCTATCCGCCCCCCCTCGCTCGTCCGTCTGTTCTCTCGCTCAAAAGCAAGATACATGCACGAAACACTCCCTCCCATTGGACTTCTCCTCTTCCTCGTCTCTCCTCCCTCCCCCAGGTCATTCCTGAGCTCCCTGGCCTACTCGCTCCCCCTCCTTTCCTCCTCGGGGTATTTCAAACGCGCTAGCTCAGCGCCCCTCCCGTCCGCAGCGATCCGTCGGCGCCGTCTCCCGGGGGGCTCTCTTTGTGCTTCGCCGTCCGGCCTCTGTCTCCCTATCTCTCTGCCCTCGTTCACCCCTCCCTCACCATGCCCCCCGTTCGGCTTCTCTCACTACTCTCCAGGCCACCGCCTCGTCTCTCTTCCCTGCTCCCCTCCTCACCGCCTCGCTTCCTTATCCATCCTCACCAATCCGACAGCTCAACTCGGGGTCTCCCAGCCTCATCTTTCGGCCCGGCCTTCCACTGCTCCGAGGTCATCTCCCTGCTCCATCCTGCTACTCTCAGACCTTCCTCGTTCCTAAAGGCCTCAATCTTCCTCTCCACCCTTCCTCCCTCCACGTTCCTCAACGCACTCCACCCTCTCCCCCCTCATCACGACCACAATCCCGTCCCAACGCCTCACTCTTAAACCTCCTCCTCCCTCTCACTCCTTCCTATCAAGCTAGCCCTCTCCTTTCCGCTCAAACTCCATCTCTTCTTTTCCAGCTCCTCTCTACTTCTCCTCTTCTCATCTCTCTCGGTTCCACCCATCTTCCCATGTTCTTCCGTCCCCTCTCTCCTCCCTCTCTCCTCACAGTTCTCTCATCTCTCTCGTCTCCTTCCTGCTCGCTTCGTCTCCACATCTCTTCTCTCTCCCTCCTCCGTCCGGCTTCACCTCTCGCTGTCCTTCCTCCATTGTCATCTTCTCCATAGTTCTCATCTCGCCTCCTCTCTCTCTATCCGTCACACTTCTCTCCAACACTCCTCCCCTCTCATCTCCCATTTTCCTTGATCTACCTCCTAGGGATCTTCTCCGGCGTCGCTCCCTAAGAATAACTCTCTCCATCCTCCACTCTCACACCCTCTCTCATCCAGTACCCTGCGCTCCCGCCTCTCTCTCTCTTCTATCTTGTCCCCTTTCTCTCTCTCTCTCTCTCTCTCTCTCCCACCCCTCTCTCTCTCTCTCTCTCTCTCTCTCTCTCTCTCTCTCTCTCTCTCTCTCTCTCTCTCTCTCTATCTATCTATCCTATCTTTCTAAATCTATTTTTTTCTCTCTTACTTCTCTTCCCAGTTATTTCATTACTTACTTGAGGGGGAGGGGGGGTGCGACGACCTGGCTGGCCCCGCCAGATATGTCCGGTGCCGGTCAGGACTCCCCTTCTGTTGCTTTCTTGTTTCTTCTTCGTTTTGTATCTCTCTTCTTCTTTTTTTCTCTGCTCTTTTTCTTCTTCTCGATCTATTATATATCTGGCTTCGTTGTCTGTCTAATCGATTATCTATCTCTCCCTCCTCTTTTCTCTCTTCTCTTTTTTTCTCTCTCTCTCTCTCTCTCTCTCTCTCTCTCTCTCTCTCTCTCTCTCTCTCTCTCTCTCTCTCTCTCTCTCTCTCTCTCTCTCTCTCTCTCTCTCTCTCTTTCTCTCTCTCTCTCTTATTCTCCCCCTTTCCTGTTTTCCCTTCCTCTTTCTCCCCTCTGATGTTCCCGTCTTGACCATCTCCCTTCCCCTTTCCCCTCTCCTACCTCCATTTCCTTTCCTTGGCCCTGTGCCAGTGCCACGTCTGCTGCAGTCTCTAGGCAAAGAGATTGGACGGAGGGAAGTAGGGGAGGGGGAGAGGGGAAAGGAGGGAGGGAGAGACGAAAGGAAGGTGAGAGGGAGAAGAGGGGAGAGAGAGGAGAGGGAAAGGTGGGGAGTAGGAAGGTGGGAGGAGTGCGGAAAGGTGAGAAGAGGGAAGATGGGATGAGGGGAAGAGGAGAAGGAGGAGAGGGGAGAGGAAGGAGTGCAGGAAGGTGAGAAGAGGAAAGATGGCATAAGAGGGAAGGAGAGAGAAGTGGAGGGAACGGAAAGGTGGGATGTGAAGGGAAAGGGGGGATTAGGGGGAAGGAAGAAAGAAGAGAAGGAGAAGAGGAGAGAAGGGGAGAAGGAGAAGAGGGAAGAAGGGGAGAAGGAGAAGAGGGGAGAGGAGGGGGACAGTCAGGTGGGATGAGGGAGGGTTGAAGAGGCTGCCTTGCGTTGCCTCGCTCGCTCCTCGATGATGCTCGTTCTGTTGTGTCTTCTGGTCTCCAGTCTCTCCCCTTTCCTAATCTTTATTATTTTTTTTCATTTTTATCTTATTTCCTTCAGTCTTATAATATCCCTGATTCCCTCTTTAATGGACACTTATACATTTTTTTTTTCTATACATTGTTTTCTGTTTTTATATACGATTTACATCTCATTAATTTCCTTCCTCTTTTTCTCCTATACACTTTCATTAATATTCGCGTCATCTTTCTTTTCTTTCTTTTCTAATAATATTTCCTAAATGTTATTCCGGTTAAGCTAATCGTATTAAACGTATTTTTCATTCTATAAAGTCATTATGGATTTGTTGAAATTTCGAAAACAATAGAGACTGGCTGAATGCAGACTTTCGCACAAACAATATATCTTTTGTTGCAGCAGAGATGTTGAATGGGAACTGTTTTTAATATTGTTATTTTATTGATTGCGAACGTGTGTGTGTGTCTGTGTGTGTGTGTGTGTGTGTGTGCGTGTGTGTGTGTGTTTGTGTGTGTGTGTGTGTGTGTGTGTGGTAAACTGCTTTTAATATTGTTATGGTACTGATAGTTAGCTTGTGTGTTGTGTATTAAAGTTTCAGTTTGTTTGTTTTTCATTAAAAATGTTTCCTGTGACAGTCTCTCTCTCTCTGTCTGCCTATCCATCTGTCTGTCTATCTGTGAATCTCTTCCCATTCACCTGCTACCTCGTTCCATCTGTCACATGTCAAACTTTTCCCCGAGTCACCATTTTCTTCGAAAAAATTTCTTCAGACATCTTTCACTTCATCTCCACTGGCTTCTAATACGTGACTGGCGATGCTTGTGTTTTCTTTTGCATGCTCCTTCTTTACTGGTTCATTGGTTCATCGGTTCATTGGTTCATCGGTTCATTGATTCATTGAGTCTCCGATTTTCCGCTTCAATCTAAAAATTAGTGTTTTTTCTGCAAATTACTATAATGACTCCGAGAAAATATAGAATGAAAAAGTCTTGAAAGTTCATTGATCATGGCATTAGTTCGTGTCAATCCATGACACTCGTGAATCAAAAGAGAACGACTCACGTAGAAAAGGAGGCTTCGAATCGCCGTCTCACTCAGACACTCGAACCGGCTTCATGAGTCACTAGTATATTGATCCGACCGGTCGCTGATGCCCCCACTCGGCTGTCTGTCCAAAAGGTTCATTCAGATCTTCGAACTTATTTTAAACCATTGGTCAAATTATCTCTTGTGATGTGTCTTTGTGAATTCGTTATTCTTCAGGTTTGTTGTTTGGTTTGTTTGTTATTTCTTGTTTGTTTGTTATTTGTTATTTGTTGTTGTTGTTTTCTTCTTCTTCGTCAGTATCATCATCGTTTTCTTTTATTTTACTTCTCCTTCTTCAACAGTTATCGTTATGCATCTTTTCCCAATTACCAAGTTCTCATTCCCAATAACACCATTTTCATTGCGTCCCATCTATTTCGCTCTTGCAGTGAGTGACTCATTGTTTATAAATAGTATGAGTGACACGCTGTTCACACTGACTCATCGCTCCTCAGGGTCTTCTCGTCTACTGAATCAACCTTGCAACTCATGAGTTACACACATACAAATGTGTACGCACACACACACACATACACACACACGCATACACACACACACACACACACACACACACACACACACACACACACACACACATACACTGGCAATAATATAATAATTTAACAAAATTAAACAATATTACAGAATTAATAAGCAAGAAAACAAAGAGAAAGAGAGAGACTAAGAGAAAGAAAGAGGAAGAGAGAGAGAGAGAGAGAGAGAGAGAGAACAATCATGCATGCAATATTCTCTTCATCGTGAAAGAGATGCCACTCGACGAATACACAGATACAACCTTCAAGAAATAAAAGTTTTAAAAAGATGAAAAAAAAAAAATGAAAACAAAAATTAAATTCCTTTTCTTCGAGGTATCAAACAGGGGACGAACAACCTACTATCTCCCATACCCCACCCCCACCCCCACCCCCACCCCCATTCCGCACCCAGTAATCTTCTCCAAAGGTATTTAACTTATTTACCAATACTAAAATCGATGCTGTTTGGGTATGACATCGGTAAAGGGGAAGGGAGGAAGCGTAGGCAGGCAGAAAACGGCACAGAAGGGGAGCTCGAGCATTGCAGAGAGATGGTGAGAGATTGGTGGAGACAGAGATAGGCTGGAGAGGGGAGATATAGAAGACTGAATAGAGAGTGTGATAGAGAGAGAGGAGAGAGAGAGAGAGAGAAAGAGAGAGAGAGAGAGAGAGAGAGAGCGAAGAGAGAAAGAGGCATACTAGGAGGGAAGAGAGAGAGAGAGAGAGGAGAGAGAGAGAGATAGGATGTTGATGAGAGACGGAGTGGGAGAGGAGGCGGTCAGTAGAGAGATTGGGGGGGGGTTAATGAGAGAGAGATAGAAGCAGACGGGTGTGAGAGAGAGAGGGAAGGGAAAGGGGTAGGGATAGATAGGGAGGGAGACGTGCAGATAGAAATAAGAACGGTAGAAATAAGTGTAAGACTGGTCAGCTAGAAAGATTCAGGCCTCGAGGCAAAGGGCACGACTAGGTTTGATCCCATAGATGAATGAATGTCTGTTTGAATGCATGATTTCCGTATGCAATGGAATTACGGATTAACATGCAATATCTGGGACATGTAAGGTCAGACTTGCCAACTGCCATGAGTTAGCATGTGGTGACAAAGGCTGGCATGTTGTAGTTTGTGATTTAGTGACAGTGGCACCATCCCGCAGACCCTCGGTGGATCAGGTCGTGACCAGGATTGCCACAACACCTGCTTCACCCTCCCAAGTCCCCCTTCAGGTAAGCTCTAGGGGGACGCACGCCCTTCTTCCCTTTAAACTCCTTCATGAATTATATAACTAATGAACATACTTATACCTTTACCTACCTATGCTGACTGTTTCCTTTGGCTGACGTGTACCATGCGTGCGCAGGTGCCCCGTTGGAGACCAGCTGCTCCGGTAGCAGGGCGATCCACAGGTGGCTGACACCGGCGTCAGCAGCAGCGACGTAGCGGAGACATCCCGCACACACACACATACGTACGCGATTGTGCCTCGCGAACATGGACGCGCTGAGCAAGGACAGCGGAATCTCGACGCTCGACCACGATGACAACGAGGACGTGGTGGTCAAGAGCGCAATCAACGGCGAGGCCCCGCCGGCGGTGAAGACGGACGCTGCGAAGGCCGCCCCGGCCGACGCGCCCCCCGCGGCAGCTGCCAAGCCCGTTAACGGCACCGCGGAGGTGGCGGCGCCGTCGCCCAAGCCCGCGCAGAACGGGAAACCGGCAGAAGGGCCGGCGGATAAGAAGGCCGTGAGTGAACCTGGTAAACCAGGTGAGGTCGCAGGCACTGTGCCAGCAGGTGCAGGAGCGGGTGCCACGAACGGGGCGCACGAGGGCCAGGCACAAGACGCCAAGCAGGAAACGAAGCCGGACGAAAAGGACAAGCCCCAGGAAAAGAAGCCCGAGGCAGGAAAGCCCGCGGAGGAGAAGAAGGAAACTAAGCCAGAGGCAAAACCAGCAGAAAAAACAGAGCCAGTGAAGAAGGAAGAGGCGAAGGCAGAAGACGTAAAGGCGGAAGCGAAACCAGAAGAAGCGAAAAAGGAACAGGTAAGCAAACCAGAACCCGAAGCCAAAGTCGAAGAATCTCCCAGTGAAAAGGACAAACCCGAAGCCGAAGCCAAAGTCGAAGAAGCTCCCAGCGAAAAGGACAAACCCGAAGCCGAAGCCAAAGTCGAAGAAGCTCCCAGCGAAAAGGACAAACCCGAAGCCGAAGCCAAAGTCGAAGAAGCTCCTAGCGAAAAGGACAAACCCGAAGCCGAAGCCAAAGTCGAAGAAGCTCCTAGCGAAAAGGACAAACCCGAAGCCGAAGCCAAAGAAGCACCTTGCGAAAAGGACAAAGCCGAAGCCAAAGTCGAAGAAGCTCCCAGCGAAAAGGACAAAGCCGAAGACAAAGCAGCACAAAAGGAAGCGAAAGAGGATGCAAAGGAGGTCGTAGAAGAAAAGGCAAAAGAAGAGGCAGTAAGCAAACCAGATAAAGAGGAAGAGGCGAAAGAGGAAGTGAAAAAGATGGAGGAAGACGTAAGACCGAGTGAAGAAGACGTTAAAGAAGAAAAGGCAAAGGATGAGGAGCAACAGGAAGAAGAAGAAGCAAAGGAGGAGGAGGAAGAAAAGAAAGATGTAGAGGAAAAAGAAGAAAAGGAAGAGGAAGAGGAAAAGGCCGAAGACAAGAAAGAGGAAGAAACCAAGGAGGACGAAGGAGAAGAGAAAGGGGAAGAGGAGACGGCGGTAGAAAAAGAAGCAGAAGAGAAGGAAACGGCAGAAGAAGGAGAAGAGAAGAAGGACGAGGAAGGCAAGGAAGAGGATAAGGGAGTGACAAAGGTCGAGGAACCGGCAGATGAAGACAAGAAAAAGCGCACCGTGTCCTCCAGGAGGCCGAGGAGGTCCCCTCGCCGAAGACGTGCAGGTGCGGAGGAAGGACTTGAGGCCCCCCCTCCCCCCTTCCTCCCCCTCTCGCTTCCCCTCTCTTCGCTCTTTCGCTTTCTTTACTTCCCCTCTCTCTCACTTTTGATCCCTCTCGACGGCACTAGTCACCTGGTGTTGCACACCATCAAAAACCCACGTTATAGTGTTGTGGTATCAGCTGGTGGTGCATCTTGTAATGCCGCAGGGTGCATTACCTGATGCACCGCGAGGCCAAGATCTCCTGATACCCCGTGGCTTCTTACGTGGCATTAATACGTGGCATTAACCGGTGTACAATGACCACATCCAGACGATTGGACAATAACCCTCAGACAGCCGGACAATGGAACAAAGACAGCTAGACAAAAAACATGAATCTGCAGAGAGAGGACGAGATGAGAGAGAGAGAGAGAGGTGGAAGATTAAAGATAAGAGAAGAGAAAGGAGAAAAAAAAGAGGGAGGGGAATTGGAGGGAAAAGAGGACTGGG
>NW_028234441.1:13366615-13369115 GCF_977035675.1 Penaeus japonicus
ACCACGAGGGCCACAGTGATCTGGACTTTATATATCCACTAAAAATATCTCAAAACAAAATATGAATCATCACATCCCTACATGAACAATGTATGATGGGGAGGGAGTCAGTTGACACGACACACCTAGTGTCCATGTTTACTTGTTGTCCAAGTGTTGCTATTGATTCGTAGTCTTATTCTCTATGGCTATATATATATGTCAGGTTGTCATATAATGGATATAAATATATATATATATACTGTCAATGTTTAGCGACTATGGTAAAGTGTCCCTCCTTACAGCCTGCTTTTCTGTCATGCTCGTCTGGATTGTGAACACCCAAGCAAAGTGGAACACATCAATCCCTAGATCCGATTTTCTCGTTGTCCATTTGCTAGCGAATTTTCCCTGTTTACCTCACCCTTACTCCGTAGCCCTTTTCCCATCCACTAGATTTTTCAAGATGTTTATTAGTAGAAGTTCCTTTCTCTCAATGGCTTCATCATGTTTAGCTTCTTTTACCCTTGTTGAGATTTGCTCAATATCTGAAGTATAGAATTACATATTTCCTCCCTTATTACTGCATGCCCAGCAACAGCTTTTTATGCATTGAATAAAATTGATACATTTAAAGCCTCATTGCCTATTTCTTAAATACAAAATTATCACCTTTTTTAATCGAACCTAAGATAAAAAATCCGAAATTAAATCCCAGATTAAAGTTAAGTAAATGTGGGTTGTGCGCCCATAGAGTTTTGTTCGTTACACATTGAGTTCTGACAAAATCTTTATCATTTTTTTTCAGAGGAAGGTCATGATAGCGGCGTGGATGAATCGACACAGGCCAAGGTGAGTTAGATATTCCTTTTTTGGCTTGTAAAGATTTAACTTCTTTTCATTAATTACTATCTTCAAAAAATTCAAATCGCCCGCAAACGAACCCGAGATCCTTTGTCATCTCGATTCCCAACTTCACCTGCGTTCGGGTCCTTACACAGTGACTTCCACAACCACGTTTCCTCCAAGAGAACGGCGCGGTTCTAAGCTTCGAGAGAGACTTCAGAATTCGCACAGGCATTAGAACCAAGCTGCCATGCCCACTTTCACCAGCATTTATATCTAAGCTTCTCACAACACAGATCTTGAATAGTATATGGCTTTACAGTCTCCCTACGACTGGTTACGTCTGTGGTAGATGATTCTGGATGGTGCTTTTGGCTCGTTATTTGGTTAGGTGTGTAACCTATTTCTTTTTCAACTTTAATTACATATAGTGACGCAAACAAAGATTTATAGATGATGCTTTTAGTAAATTAGCAGGCGGGACGAGTTATGATGAAGAATCACTGAAAAGGTATACCACGGACTTACAGAACTGAAATCACTGATTGGAAAAAAACTATGGTTTGATTAAATATGAATTACTGAGGGGGATTAACTTATAGCCTTGATTGACTTAGAGGTAAATTTAAAAGTTACAAATGATCAACTAATAAATTCCATGTACCAATTTAAACCAGAATTAATGATAGGGATTACATTAGAAATTAATATTTTAAGAATCAAATTCTTTTCACTCATACATTGATTTTTCGGACATTCATTTGTATTCAAAATGAGAGGGAAAGAGTAGCTTCGAAGTATATTACGAGAAGCATCATAGCGGCTATTCAAGTGTTAATCCTAAACGTTTGCGAATATCTGAAAACAGAAGGTAACATTCAGAGAGCAAAGAACGGTCCTCCTTCAGGACTCCCTCACGCCATCCCAGCCGCTTTCCAGAGCACATTTCAGACGGCTGTGTACACGTTCCTTTCTGTAGTTGAGTCACTGTACATATTCAACGACCTGAATATTTCACGCTATTGCATTTTCTACACTTTATCTTATATCCGTTCTTCACCCGTTTTGATGGCACTTAATTACCACTGAACACTTTTAATGTTTACACTGGTTGATGGTGGTTGATGGTCAGACTTGTTCACATACTGATCTCCTCACCTTTCCCCTTAGCCTTTTGCTTCTCCCTTTTCTTCGTACACTTTTCGATCTCTCCCTCTGGCAGTCCCTTTTTCCCCTCTCTTTCTCCCCCTGCCTGTGTCCTTTCCCCTCTGTTTCTCTCTCTCTTTCTATCTGCCAACCTCTTCTTCCCTCTCTCTCCGTCTCCCCTCTGTCAGTCCACCTCTCTTTCTCACTATCTCAGTCCCCTTCTTCCCTCTCTTTTTCCCCTTCTTTCTCTCTGCCAGTGTTCTACCCTCTCTTTCTCTCCGCCTCTCCCTCTGCCAGTACCCCTATCCCCTCTCTTTTTCCTCTCTTCTTCTTTCTCTTTCTCATTCTCCCCTCTCTTTTCCCTTTCTATCTCTCCGCTAGCCTCATCTCCCCTTTCTTTCTCTCTGTCTATCCTTCTAACAGCCTCCATCTCCCCTCTCTTTCTCTTTGCCAGCCTCTCCTTCCTTCTCTTTCTCTCCGTCTGTCCCTCTGCCAGCGTCCCTCTCCCCTTTCCGTCATTCTCTTTCTC
>NW_028234441.1:13376615-13381615 GCF_977035675.1 Penaeus japonicus
ATAAGCCTTACATGGCGGAACCCTACTTATCTATTCTTCCAAAAAGATCTTTGGATAGCTCATTTCAGTGATATATACCCCTTAACTACATCCACTTTTGTTAAAAATCCTGAATTAATTAGTGTTTGTGTTGTAGGGGTTTACTGTTTAATTACTCCCAGATGTGAGATTTTCTATGTGCATGATTAAGAAGTTTTAGTCCTGTCAATGTCCTTTATGAAATTCCAGCCCACTCACTATTGGAATTTTTAAAGTATATGGTAAAGCAAGAGATCTGAATGCCAAAATCCAGTCATCATTCATGGGTACATCATTGCACCCTTGATAGTCAAATGAACCATAAAAACTATTCAGTCACCCAGGCAGATTGTTTTTTTTTTCTGATTTCATTTTCAAATTCATGAACATTCATATTGGTCGGGCTCTCTTGCTATTGTGATTTCCCTGAAGGTCACTAACACAAAATGTTTTCTTTCATCTTAGCCGGATAAGGTAGGGAGAGCATCGAGTTTTGTACAGTAGTTGATATATAAGCCTTGATGAGGATTTGATTTGATTTGATTTCAAGTTGATTTAGATCCCCATGCATGCAGTGCACGTGAAAAGGTGCAGACATTTACTCCAACACTTGACTGTTGTTAACCATGTCGTGTACACTCAACACGGAAGTTGTAGGAATCAATTTAACAAAAAAAAAATACTTGTAGTTATTCCATTTCCTTCAAACTTAGGGCATTTTATTTGGTTCAGTAACTGTAGATGTTATGGCTGTGTTGAATTCGTTTGTCTTTGTGAAGAAACACCCATAATGCTAATCCTTCATCTGTGCTAGAAATAACTGATCTAATAGTTCATTGTGAGAATATTAAAAGCTATGATTCTTATGAAGAAAAAATGTGGCAAATTCATAAAAATATGAATACAAATATGAATTCTTAAATATACTACCTAGTGCTAACTTCATAACTAAAAGCAAGATCAAACTGTTAATAACTACCAATAAATAAGGATTCCAGATGGCTTATGTTAGAAGTAGAATTCTTTAAATCAGATAATTTAAAGTTAATGTATATAAGAGTCTAATTGCCGTAAGTAGCTGATCCTAAATCCTGATTACAGTACTGATGTATATTTTAAAATATTCTGATATAAAGTCAGCATAAACTTTTAATAAATGTATATATACTTTCTTTTGAGAACAGGGAAAAGTTTTATATTTTCTTAATTAAAATCCAATATATTTTTCTGTTGATAGCTTTAATAGCTTATGGGTGTTTGCTTAAACTAATAGAGAAAGCATAGCCATGATATAACATCTCATAAGATAAGTAAATTAATCTTACAGTTCTAAATGTTTTTGAATATTCTGATTAAAAACATTTATAATTGTCAATTTATTCTTGATATGGTAAAAAAACAGTTTCAGATTATTGATGTATGATGAAAAAAATGATGCCCTTGTCCAAAGAATTGCTTATAAGAAATACATGTAATTATTATCATGAAGATGTAATGATGGTGAAAAGTAAATCTGTTAATGTTTAGATGATGTTATATGTCAGTATATGTGTTCGTTTTAGCTTTCTGAGTCTTCATATCTTATTAGGAAGAAAATATTTCAAGCCAATATACAATAGTTTTAAGGACGGAAATTGAACTTCTGATATACTGACTACAACATTCATTGCAAGACTCTTTTTTTTCATTTTCTATCTCTCTTTCTCTCTTTTTTTCATATATATGTATATATATCCTTTTGTATAAGCTGCAAAAGCTGTTACATCAAATGACTGGAATGCCCTAGTGGAAGTGTCATAAACGCTGCCCAAGCATAGCTTCAACACACGAGACCATATCTTCCTTATGTTGCTGTGGTCGTTAAAATGCCGCCTGTTATCTCTAGCTTCGTGAGCTTACCGTTGGGAAATTAGCTAGCATGGTTCATTTCATCTCTCAAGAAGTGTGATAAATGGTTTGCATTAAATGTTTCCTGACCAAATGTCATGACTTTTCCATACCCAAGAAAGGGTTAAAGTAATGTAGATTTTTATTTAGATAAAAAGAAAAGAAAGGATAAAGAAAATAATAAAGAACTTAAAAAAAGACATAGAAATTTTATAATACCATATCATCAAAAGGAACACCACCGGTTAATGAAGTTACACACTCTTGCAGATCGAGTCCCAGAAACTGAAATGGACAGCGACCAGCAAAGTGGGCTCACTCGACAACAAGGACCACAAGCCTGGTGGTGGCGACAAGAAGATCGAAACCCAGAAGCTGAGCATTAAGGCCCAGTCCAAGATTGGCTCCAAGGACAACATGAAACACAAGCCCGGAGGTGGTGACGTCCAGGTAAGGAGTAAGGCATGAGGTGGTGTGAGTTTGTGGAAAAAAAAAAATCAAAATAATAGTAAGGGAAGGAGCATTATACTTAATCCCATAGGTGCTGGACTCTTGTCCCTCCCCTCCCCTCCCCTTCCCCAGGTTTTGTTGAAATTGTCATTTTGACATAGATATACAATATTAAACATTGTTACTCAAGGGATGTGTCGTTCATAAGCACCATCAGGGGTTTGCACAGGGGATGCTTGAGCCCCATCCCTCTTTTTCCCTCTTACCAGAAGTGCCTTTTAGTCAAAATTAGGGAAAGGAAAGTGGCCTTTTAGTCAAGTTTTTTTTTTTTTTTTTTTTTTTTTTTTTTTGAGTGAGCCCCTGCTTTTCTGAAAGTCTGTGCATTTCATTGCACATCATAATTGTAAGATAGAGATAAATGTGCATATTACTTACAAATTTCGGTATTACAGTATAATAGTATCTGGTATTTTTTATTTGCACTTCCATTATGCTTTCGTTCTTTTTCCCAGTTTAGAGTGCTGTGGTATTATAGAAATGTGAATAGTTAATTTAATTTAAACTCAAATACTGTATTATCAGTTAAGAATATGCAATAAATCATGATTTAAATTTTGCTCTATCTTGTTTAGTGCTAAATACATTTACAAAATTTCTTGAAGAATGTAATCCATTTTTATGAAATGACTAACAGAATCATGATATGCTCATAGTTGAAAAAAAATAATATCTGCACATTGATCATAACAACTGGAAATACATCATGCAATACACGTTAACAACTTTACGCTTAAGTTACAACAAGAGACCACATCTATGGGAAATAATGCTTCACTATATATCACGTAGCCCTGAATGCAACCCTCTCTTTGTGTAAATCCTGCATAGTATTGTATCTTTTTTACGTTCTATATAAGGAACAACCTAGCACTACGGATATTTCATTAGATATTACCGCTAACCAATTACACTGCAGTGCAAAAAGAAGTACATGTATTTTGATAACAGCACTAGTGGAAAAGAAAGTTGATAGTAAATGTAAATAGAAAAAAAGTACAGTGAAAAACAAAAGTAGATGATATATATTGGTGTCTCAATTGCCTCCCATTAGTAAAAGTAAAAACAAAATCTTCTCTCTGCAAAAAGGCAAAGAATAGGAAAGAAACCCTGGCATATAATGTATATTTTCAGGTGCTTAGCTAGTGCTATGAATACTATAAAAAGAGTTGCATTGATATTTCAAAGAGAGAGAGAGAGAGAGAGAGAAAGAGAAAGAGAGAGAGAGAGGGAGAGAGAAAAAAAGAAAGAAAGGAAAAATGTGAGTAGAAATTATAATGCAAAGATGATATTCTTATCACGTAGATAATCATTAGCTTTATACAATATGAAATATAGTAACAGTAGTAATATTCAGAATTTTGCTTGCCTAAGTATTCCCATTTATATTTCTGATAATTTCTCTTAAATCACTCAGCTTGTCATTCAGTGTCCATCGTATTTTTTTGTACATAAACTTAATTTAGAAGACGAAACATTTCCTGTAAGAGAATGGTTGTGTCGCATTATTTTGTGTAGCATTTTAGCACTGTATCTTCACTAATTTTAAGGATGACTTTACACAAAGAAAATGTAATGTAATGGATAGATTCAATGTTTGGTATATGTAGTTCAGGAAATTTTGTTAGAGATTTGTAACGAATCAGACAAAAGTGGATATTCAAGTTTTAGTTATTTAGCTTAACTGTTGCCTATAATTTTTTTCAATGAAAATAAAAGACAAAACTATCTAAATATAGCATTCATGACATTATTTATGCATGTTTAAATATTTAGTCTCAAAGTAATTTATTCTATTATCATTTATTTTGTTTTTTGTGTGTTCAGAATGCTTGAACCTTCAGTGCCTTACCAGGAAATATATTTCACTCTTCAGCATAGTAATCTATCATGTCTGAGTATATTAGGGATATTGTAAACTTGAGCACTCTGCCTCTTTCTCTATCACAACATGTAGGCATTGACACCAGTACAGAAAAGACTACAGACACATAAAAAGAAAGGCACATACAAAGAAACAACCAGATGCACAAAAGAAACAAATACTCACATACACAAAAACATTTTATATGGAAAGGCAAGAAAACATTCACACACATGGAAAACACACGCATTTGCACACACACATACACAAATACACACATACACACACACATGCACACACACATAGTCACGCACACAATCACACACACACACACACACACACACACACACACACACACACACACACACACACACACACACACACACACACACACACACACACACACACACACACACACACACACACACACACACACACGCACACACGCACACACACACACTCACACACACACTCTCTCTCTCACACACAAACACAAACATTCGAAATGATCTTTTTTCCTGTGCTCTTTTACAACTAAATCATTCTCCTTCTGCCACCCTAATGCTGTGGCTACAGAAGAAGAGTGCAAAATCTGAGGGAAAAGTAAGTTTGTGTAGTGAATCACGTGTTTTTCATATGCACTGCTTTTGTCGTTAGGTTCTTTGGCATTGACACAGCTGTGTGAATGTGCTGTGTTATGAGAGAATGTACATAGTACTCATTC
>NW_028234441.1:13386615-13391615 GCF_977035675.1 Penaeus japonicus
TTGATAAACATCTGTTTGCTCTTTTCCCTTATAGAGATTTACATGTTATAATTTACCTACCATGACAAGTATGATTATATACTCTAGCCTGAGTACTTGCTCATGGAATAGTTTCTATAGCTTGTTGCACACACCAATATATTTTGGTTAGGATACCATTTGCTGACCCTTGTCAAAAAGAGCAATAACAGTGGTAAAGGTTCCATGTTGATGAAGCGATGTAACGACTTCTGTAGGTATAAAACTAGCTTTCAAAGGCCAGCCTCTTTTAGTTATGTAAACTGTGTCAGGCGTCCATGATTTTGATATTTGTTCATGGCATGTTAACCAACTTGTGCTGTAGAAACTAAAGCCTATCTTGATGTATATTTAATATAACTTTTAATTTGTCCTTCATGTACTTGCTTCTAACAGATATGGCTGACAAAATTAGCAAAGTTTCCATGCATTCTTTTTACTTATACTGTATATGTTTGAGGTTTGTTTTTAAAATTGTGATGTCATGAGTCATACCTTTATAGGCAGTTTGTCCAGAAACTAGCTAATAGGCTTTCACTATTCCTCAAATCTTCCAGATGCAAATCAAATTCTTGGATACATTTCTATATGGTCTTCAAAGCTAGAATAAGGAAGCTTTTATTCCAGTATGCCTTTTAAAGATTGGTAAAGATGACTCCAGTTACTTTTGTTGTCCTGCTGCTCCCTTGTAGGTGATCCACGATTGGATGATCATTTTGTAGAGTCTGTGCGAACCGGAATCTAGAGGTTCATTACATTCTGCCAAGTGTTCGTCAGACAGTCTTAATGCATTTTTTGCCAGCAGGTGAAAAAGTAGCCATCTTAAATGGAGTTAAATGTCTGATTGTAATATAATCAAGCTGCAAAAGGACTGTTCATGAGAATATTAAAATTATAATATTGTTCATGCAAAGCTTTTAATAAGATACAGAAAGATAGAACAACTGACTGTACTCTTAACTATTAACTAATTTAATTATCACTGTCATGCATACATTTGTTTTCATGCATTACTGAGTCATGCCATTATTTCAGATTTTTTCTAGAGAACTGTCTAAAGGTCTTGAATAAGGGGTTTTCTCCAGTACCAAGTTCTTTCAATACCCTTGTGACTTCTGTTTACCTTGGGTTTATACACTTTACTTTCAATTATCACTGAGCAAAATTTCATAAGAATTAGCTGATCACAACTTCTTAATGAGTATTTCATTCTTCACAAATGATTTCTTTCATGTGAACATTGTACACAGTTGGAAGATCAAGAAATAAACTGGGTGTATAACTCATCAGACGGGGGTCATGTTGGTACGGTACTCTGGCTGTAAACACTGAGGTAGAATTGCAAAGCTTTATGTGAGGGTTAAAAGCTTTTTAACCATTGCTTTATCCTGGACACAGTATGCTGTTGTTCTGAGCTCTCATGTCTTGGTATCCACTCACCATTTCACCGTACCTCATGTAATGCTTTAAGGTTCTCGCAGAAGGAGCAGTTGTCACCTCACTTCCCTGTGTTTTGCATCAGACTTCAAGTATTCTGTGTCATTATAAGGAAAAGAATAAAAATTACATGGAAGTTTGTTTATCCTTTTTATGTTTATGATGATGGTATGATTTGTTGATAACAGATTATTAGTTCTAAAATATGATTCCTTTTGTTGAAAAAACAAAAAAAACTCTAAGGGACTTGAGGTACGAAGAAAGACTAAAGAAAACAAAACTTTTAGCACTGGAGGAGAGATGAAAATTTGATAAAAGAGGAACAAAAGGAAACTGAAAAGTTGAGAATAAAGATTGATGATGTAGTAAGAATGAATCAATGGGGATGATACCAAAGAAGGTACATTTGCCACTTCCACCATCCATTTCCAATCCTGAAGGTCTCTCTTGGCTTGTTACTAAGCAGGAGCTCAGTCCATCTTTATTTTCTCACGAGAGAGTTGATGAAGTCACTCAGGCCATATATATATATATATATATATATATATATATATATATATATATATATATATATATATATATATATGTGTGTGTGTGTGTGTGTGTGTGTGTATGTGTGTGTGTGTGTGTGTGTGTGTGTGTGTGTACATACATATATATATATATATATATATATATATATATATATATATATATATATATATATATATAATATATATAAGAAATTACAAAAGTGTTATAGAAAATTCAAAAAAGAAAGAATGCCACAGGAAAGCTAGTCCTTTTAAAGGCGTGGAGATGCCAAAATGTGACACAATATAATGAAGGAAACATTGATTTATACCATCTATTATAGTGATTTGCAATTTTAAAATACAGTGTGAAAACATTTGAGAATGACTGAATATATTCCAAATAAAAATCACACCATCCAAGTAAACCAACAGAAAATTAGTCAAACATCACTTACATGCTCCCCATAGATGCCACGCTAACATCAGTACCAAGGGTCAACATCAGGCCTGAGTAAAAATCAATTCCTAGTTCATGAGTACATTATACAATAGAATCACATATGGCCTGTTTTCAGTGTTCATAAATCTAATCATGCAACCACACTGAGTATCAGTCAGGTAATATTTATAATTGAAGGAAGCCCCCACCCGATGGCAGCCTAACTAAACGGCCAAGGTGCACAACGCCTCAAAAGATACTAGACAGTACAGTAAATCCCTCGCCTCATCCCGAAATGTTGCCAGATATATATATACCATTCCCTACTATATATATTGAAAAAAAAAAAATGCATGCAAACTTAAATTCACGTGTGGTGTGCATACACACAGTAGACGATGTTTTTATGGGTGCTATGTACATAATACACACGACTAATCCACTTGGACGGAGTGCATAATTGCATAGTTGTATATTTATATGCGTCCACGTTGTGCATGCACGGGCACAATATATATATAGAAACGTACATAAGTGTGGGCATGGGAGCGGGCATAAACATGCAAGCATGCATTTTTGCGTAGGCCCTGCATGTGTATATAAAATGTCCATCCTCACAAGAGTAAACCGAAAGGTAGTGAGATAGATCGGGGGATACTAAGATCTCCTAATAACACGCGATTCACTAACTCAAACGTGTTATTGGAGATTAAAGGTAGCCTCCTGACTAAAATTACTCCCCCCACCACGCACAGTTAAGGCCGGTAGGTGGGGGTATCAGGCCCTACCCCTACCCCTTGATGAGGAGCTAGAGAGCTTCTATGAAGATGTGCAAGCAGCTACCGATAGAGCAAAAACCCATTTTACCGTGATTATGGGGGATTTTAATACCAAGATAGGAATAAGGGAAGATGGAGAAACCTCGGTTGGGAAACACGGAATAGGCACCAGAAATGAGAGAGGGCAAAGGCTGATAGAATTCGCTGAAGCGCGATCCCTTAAAATTATGAATACATTCTTCGAAAAGAGACCCGGGAGGAAATGGACATGGAAATCACCATCCGGCATTAAAAACGAAATTGACTTCATAATCACCAATAGGCGCGACATTGTACAAGACGTAACCGTTATCAATAAAGCAGCGACCATAGACTGGTCAGAAGTAGAGTAAAATTACAGCTAAGAAGGGAACGAAATAAGTTCATACAGAAGCCTCTCGTTAATCTAACTAACATTAAGAATAGGACGATGGAATTCAGTATTAACATCCGAAACAAATACTCAGCTCTTAAAGAAGACATTGACATAGGCCGAATGAACGACCAATTCAGTGAGATATTAAAGGAAGCTGCACTTGAAATAGGGGGTAAAGACGAAAAAGAAAAGTTCAGTGAGCTTTCGGTAGAGACAAAAAAAAAATATGAAACAGCGTAGGGACATGAAAATAACATCAATCAGAGACAAGATAGAATCAGCAGAGCTGACTAAGACGATAAACAAGAAGAAGAAAGAGGATGTACGCAAATTTAACATACGAAAAATAAATGAAGCTCTGCTAGCCGGCACCAGCCTTAAGGCAACAAAGAGGAGGCTCGGAATAGGGAAAAAACAAATGTTTGCAAAAAGAAACCTAATGGAGAGGTGACATACAGTAAAAATGAAATTATCAAAGTAATAGAAGACTTCTATCGCGACTTATACCACTCAAACGATCAACCACGTACGGAGACAAACACAACCATTGGAGACGTTCCAAACATTACGGTAGAGGAAGTAAATAGAGCACTAAAAGGCATGAAAATAGGAAAAAAAACACCAGGAGAAGACGGCATTAGTGTAGAGCTTATTCAAGATGCAGGAGAGATTGCAGCAGTAAAACGCCAATATTTTTAACAGATGTCTAAGCGTTGGTAAAACTCCAAAATCCTGAAAAAACACAATGATAATTATAATACACAAAAAGGGGGACACAAAAGACTTAAAGAATTACCGACCTAAGAGCCTCCTTTCAGTAATCTATAAAATGTTCATAAAAATCATCACAGCCCGTATCACCAATACATTAGATTCAAAACAACCCAGGGAACAGGCAGGGTTCCGCAGCGGATTCTCAACTACATACCATATCCACACACTAGCCCAAATAAAAGAGAAAACAAACAAAATAGGAAGCCCCTGTGTATGGCATTCGTAGATTATGAAAAGGCATTCGATTCGGTAAAGATATCTGCAGTACTAGATGCAATTCGTAAACAAGGAGTAGAGGAAATATATTGCAGATTATTAGAGGATATATATAAAAATGGTAAAGCGACCATCAAAATACCCGCAGAAACCAATAAAATACCAATAAAAAAGGGTGTTGGCCAGAGTGACACCATCTCACCGAAGCTGTTTACAGCTTGCTTGAAGGAAGTATTCAAGAAGTTAGATTGTAAGGAGAAAGGGATTAAAATAGGGAATGAGCACTTAAGCAACTTAAGATTTGCAGATGACATTGTTCTTTTCGGCGAGTCAACAGATGAACTACAACAATTACTAAGCGATTTAAATAGGGAAAGTCTGAAGATTGGCCTTAAAATGAACATGCA
>NW_028234441.1:13394115-13404115 GCF_977035675.1 Penaeus japonicus
AATGATAAAAGTAATAATAAATAATGATGTTGATGATAATGAAGATGATTATGATAATGACAAGGAATATAATAATCATGATGATAATATTGATGATGATAATAACAACAATATCAATAATGATGATAACGAAAATATAATAGTAGTAATGATGATGATACCAATATTGATATCAATAATATTGACTAAATTGAGTATAACAATCTTAACTGTAATAATAGCAATAGTAACATTGATGATAATGACAATGACTATAACGACAATCATAATGATAATAATAATGATTAGAATAATTATAATGATGATAGTAAAATACCCATGATAATAAAGATGATCATGACAACTGCTCTAGCAAAAATTATAATGATCATAATGATAAGAATAATAATGATTATCAGAATTATGATAATGATAACGATACTGATAGTGATGATAATGTTAATGATAATGACAATGATAATAGTAATGAAAACGATTAAGATAACAGTAACAACAATAGTAAGAAATTATAACGACAATGATAATAATATTGATAATAATCATCATGATAATGATAACAATAATAAAAACAGTAGGAATAACAATAATGATGATAATAATGATAATACTAATAATTCAACAACTACAATAATAATGATGATAATAATCATGATCATAATGATAACAATAATGATAATGATGATAATGATAATAACAACAACAACAGTAATGAAATAATAATAATGATAATAATGATAACAATAATGATATTAATAATGATAATAATAATAATAATAATAATGATAATAATAATAATAATAACAATTATAATAATAACAATAATAATGATGATAATGATAATAATAATAATAATATCAATAACAATAATAATAATAATAATAATAATAATAATAATAATAATAATGTTAATAGTAATAATAATAATAATAATAATAATAAAAATAATAATAATAATAATAACAATAATAATAAAGATGATAATAATAATTATAATAATGATAATAATAATGATAATAATAATAGTAACAATAACAATAATAATAATAATAATAATAATAATAATAATATTAATAATAACAATAACAATAATAATAATAATAGTAATAATAATAATAATAATGATAATAATAACAATAATAATAATAATAATAATAATAATAATAATAATAATAAAAATAATGATAATAATAATAACAATGATAACAATAACAACAATAACAACAGTGATGATAATAATGATAGTAAACTACCCATAATGAAAATGATAATCATACGGATAATGATAATGATAAAAATGATAACAGTAATGATAATAATGACAATGAAAATAACAATAATGATAATTATAATAGTAATGATAATGATAAAGATAGTAATAATGATAATAATAATTATAGTGATGATAATAATGATAATAACAATGATGACAATAATAATGATAATGATTATAATAATAATAATGATGATAATAATATTAACAATGATAATGATAATAATAATGATAATGATAATAATAATGATAATAATAATAATGATGATGAAAATGATAATAATGATGATAATAATTGATCACTGGTGTGATCATGAAGGATAACAATGTTGAAAATGTGGTAGAAGTGAAGAGGGTGAAGAGAGAGTGAAGTTAGAAATAGAAGGGGTAAGTAATAATGAATGCCATAGAAGAGAAGGAAGAGATCTGGGAGGATGTGGATGAACTGATGAATGGTATGCCACGAGAGGAAAGAGTGTTAATTGGGGCAGATTTCAATGGGCATGTAGGTTGAGGAAATGGGGAGGGGGGTGGATAAGAGGGTAATGGGGACGTATGGCTTCGGGGACAGAAATGCAGAGGGGCAGAGGATAATTGATTTTGTCAAAAAGGATGGATATGGCTGTGCTAAACACATTCTTTATCAAGAAGGCGGAGCGCGGGGTGACATACATGAGCGGAGGAAGGTGCACACAGATGTCTAAGAGGTGTAAGAGGTGTAAACTGAAAGCATTAAATGATGGTTTGTAGGATATCTGTGAAGAAAAGGAAGAAACTGGGCTCAGAAGGAAAAACTAAATGGTGGAAGGTAATGAATGAAGAATGCAGAGTGAACTTTAGGGAGGAAGTAATGCAAATCACTGAGAGACGGTGAGGAATTACTATATGATTGGGAAACAACTGCAAAAATGTCAGGGGGACTGGAAGGAGGGTGCTAGGGGTCTCATCTGGTTATCCTGCGTTAAGAGGAAAAGGTTAGCAAATTGAGACATGGAATATAGACGTGAATTTAGATAGAGGAGGCAAGAAGTTAAAAGAGAAGTGGCAAAGTCAAAAGCTGAAGCGTATGGCGAATTATATGATAGGCTGGATACAAAAGAATGTGAAAAAGACATACCGACTGGCCAAGCAGAGGGATCGAGCAGCGAAGGATATACAGCAAATGGCAATGTGCTGTCTGAGGAGGCGAGTGTCCGAAGAAGGTGAGAAGAATATTTTAGAGAGCAGATGAATGTGGAGAATGCAAGAAAGGTTATAATGGACGAAACCCCAAGAGTGCATGGGGAGGTGCGTGCAGTAAGTGGAGCTGGTGCAAGGAATGAAGAGGATGAAAAATGGAAAGGCATTGGTTCCAGATGAAATTCCAGTGGAGGTGTGGAGATGCTTAGGGGACGTCGTAGTGATATTCCTAACAAGGATGTTTAATGGAATTTTGGAAGGGGAGATAATCCCTGAAGAGTATTTTGGTCTTCAAGAACAAGGGGGATGCGCAAAGTTGCACAAACTATCGTGGAATAAAGCTATTAAGTCATAGTCTGAAGATCTGGGAAGCTAGACTAAGAACACAAGTAACAATAAGTAGACAGCAGAATGGATTCATGCCAGGTAGGAGTACATCAGATGCCGTGTTTGCTTTGCGAATGCTGAGAGAAAAGTATATTGAAGGCCAGAAAGAGCTACACCGTATATTTGTGGACCTAGAGAAGGCAAATAATAGGGTGCCAAGAGATGGAGTGACCGAGAAGTATGTGAGTGTAGTTCAGGATATGTAAGAAAACAGTTAAACAGCAGTGAGGTGTGCGGTCGGAACAACGGAATGGTTTAGTGTAGAGGTGGGATTGCACCAGGGGTTGGCTTTAAGCCCTTTACTGATTGCAATGATTATAGACAGAATGACTGATGGTATCAGACAAGAGTCTCCATGGTCTGTGTTATTTGCCGATAACATAATGATCTATGGAGATACTAGAGAGGGGGTTGAAACTAATCTGGAAAGGTGGCAACATGCACTAGAAATAAGAGAGAGTACATGAGTGTGAACGAGAGGAACGTTAGTTAGGCAGTACGATGCAAGGCACGGAAGTCAAAAAGTTGGATGATTTTAAGTATTTGGGATCAACGATGCAAAGCGACAGTGAGCGCGATAGAGTTGAGGGACAAACAAGCGGGATGGAATAGCGGAATAATCTGTGACAAAAGAATATCCGCAGCATTGAAACAGAAGGCTTATAGGGTGGCAGTAAGACCAGCCATGCTGTATAGTTTGGACACAGCAGCTCTAACCAAGAGGCAAGAGGCAGATATAGAAGTGGCAGAGACTGGGATGTTAAAGTTCTCACGGGGAATAACGAGAAAGGATAAGATCAGAAATTAATATAAGAAGAAAACACATGTGGAAAAGTTGGGAAATAAGGCAAGAAGGGCAAGGTTAAGGTGGTTCGGGGCATGCGATGGGGAGAGACGAGGAACATGTCGAGAGGAGAATGTTATTTATAGAACCACCGGGGGGAAGATAAGAAGGAAGGCCTAAGAGGAGATTCTTGGAGGCAATGAGAGAAGATATGAGAGCAGCTGGACTGACTGATGCAGAGGATAGAGGAAGACGGAGACAGGTGCTCCGCTGTGGCGACCCCTAAGAGGGTAAAAGACGAAAGATAAAGAAGAAAAAATATTATTATCATTATTATAATTTTTGTTATCATTGTCATTATTGTGATCATTATAATAATATTAATAATGATGACTACGTTGATTATAATAATAATGATCATAATAAGAGTAATAGTGAGGATAATGTTAGTAATGATAATGGTGATTATGATGATAACGATAAAAGTATAAGGACGATGATCACAAGTATAATAAAGAGGATAATATTAAAAGTATAATGATGATGACAGTAACAATGATCATAGTAATGATAATGATAGTAATAATAGTTATGATGATAGTAATGATAACAATAACTAAGATAATTATGATAATGATGATGATAATGGTAATAATGATAGTAATGACAATGATGTTGATAAAAATAAAAACAATGATAATGATAAGAACAATGACAATGAAAATGCTAATATCAATGATAATGATAGCTATAACAATGAAGATGATGATAATGATAATGATGATAATGATATGACTATAATAATGATTGTGATGATAAAGATGACAGTGATAACAATAATGATAAAAATACAATAACTACGATAATAATAATAATTATTATAATTATGATTATTATAATAGCAATAATTATAATAATAATAATAATAATAATAATGATAATAATAATAATGATGATGATAATAACAATGATGATAATAATAATAATAATAATAATAAAAATAATGATAATAATAATAATAATAATGATAATAATAATAACAATAGTAATAATAATAATAATGACAATAATAACAATAATGATAATAATAATAATGATAATAATAATAGTAACAATAATAATAATAATAATAATAATAATAATAATAATAATAATAATAATAATAATAGTAATGATAATAATAATAATGATAATGATAATGACAATAATGATAGTAAAAAAGATACTAAGAAATGATGATGATGGTAATCACGATATTTGTGATAGTAATAATTATATCATATAATGATTATATAAAGGATAATGATGTAAATGACAATGAGTAACATCAGTGTATTTGTTAAAATTGTCTCCGTGTATTGGTGTTCGTTAAATCTGCTAATAATTATCTTTTTATCGCTTAATTCATAGCCGTTAAATTGATCTGAAAAAAATCTCATTAAAAGTGAATTCTTCTTTCCTACTGATGATCTAGTAAAACAAAAAAAAAAAAACATCCTTTATAGGTATGATTTGAGTGAATACTATTCGTTAAAATATATTCGCTAAAATATGTTCGCTAAATTCTCTTCGCTTTTGGAAAATGTAAACATTATTACGTCACGAAGAGGGAAGGTTGAATGGAGGAGAGGAATTTTCGTCCTTATTTCGTGTTTTAAGTCGTCACATGAGATGTCAGGAGAGGGAAATAACACAAGGAAGAAAATAAAAGCGAAAGGTAAATGACAGAGAGGTATTATAAAGGAAGGAATGAGTAAATAGGAGAGGAATGCTGTCGGATTGTTGTGAATGGGTTCGCGGGTTTTAGTGAATGAAATTATTTCGGTGTGTAGTACGGACTAGTTTTAGGATTTCTTTGAATGATTCCTTGGTGAATGTCTGTTGTTTATGAGTTTGAAAAGAATAGAGTAGGAGCATGTTCATTTCTTGTCTATATCTTATTGATCAGTCTATATATAGATTTGATATGTAGAAGTAACTCTGTAATGATATATACTGTGTGTACTGTTTTAGTAATTTATTGGACTTATATCTTATTTTGTTTGGAGGATGTCCCAATTTTTTAATTCTATGATCTTAGTGGTTCTTCACTGGTCTGTTACCTTTGTAAATTGAGAGAAAAGTTTTAAGATCTTTATTGCACTTGAAGTAACTCATACAGTGCATTTAGCAAGTCTTCCAGTATTGAGTAAATATATAGAAAGCACACAAATGTCCATCACTATTTTTGTACCTTTCAATACCCTAGTAACAATCAACAAATCAATATGTTTATTTTAGCATGATAAAATATGCAGACATCCCTTGAGATTATCATATAAGGAATCAATGTAAAGATCTATCTAGCCAGAGTGAATGTGATGGTGTGTTGCCTCAAGTGTCAGGTGGATTTGGATAAAACAGCCAATATATATTATTAGAATAAGGTCCCATTTTGATGCCACTGCAGGTGTCATTTAAACATTATCAAATTTTATTATCACAAAGGTTGATAGCCTGTTGCTTAAGGACCATAGGCTTGGAAGCTCCAGCAGTCAACTGATTTGTCGAGAGGATAAATAATATTTTATATATTCCTTTAAATGTTATTTAGGTTCTGAATTTTTCTGTTCTTTTATCTCAGTATGATCCATTTGCAATATCTTAATCAAGATTATCTTTAATGTATATTAAGTGTTATGATAAGTTTCATATTGAGAGATTTTTATGTATTGCTGCCAATTCATGAATATTTATTATCAGTAGTGTGTTTTTTTCTGTTTTCTTTTAACATCGGCACCATCCAAACCCTGCTCTAAATAATTATAAATTTTACTAGTACCTGCCAGGTTTTGTGTTGGTATCTCAAGCTTTACTTCAGGAAGGATGTTTATCATATGTTTGTATAAAATTCAATTTTATAAATAATTGCATTTCACATAGATTATTTAAAGTTTATTTTTTTGTCAGAATATTGCTTAGGTATTTTTATAGACATTCTAACATCCTGTGAACTATGTAGATATTGTTCCCAAAATATATATTTTTTTAAAGAATGTACGAGTGCTAAGTATTCTTATGGCTTTTGCATCAGACAGAAAATCATGTACAGATGTTTCTTTTCTACTTATTATTGATTTTCTAATATTTGCTCTTTTTTCTTTGTTCTTTAATGATCATTTCACTTGTCTCTTTTTTTTCTCAGTATATAATAAAAAAATAAAAAAAATATTTATCATTATCAGTGGATTATATTTATTAATCCATAAGTTACATGAAAATTTTCTTCTGTATTTTCAATAGATGTCTTTGAAGCCTATTACTTAAAGCATCATCGGGATGACCTTTTGACCATACTTGAGAGCGAGGATGAGGATGAACACTACCCTGTGATTGTCAAGTAAGTAATTTTGAACCTTTGCCATCATAAGTATGTTGTCACAGCTGAGATTTTGTGTTTGATGTATATTTATTTGATATCTTGGATTCAGGTATAAGTTATGTGGACTATAATATCATATAAAATCTGTATGTTTTTTATGTTTTTTGATTGGGCCTTTTTTTTTCTTGTTCTTGTGATTTTCTCTTGTTCGTTCTCTTCCCTCCTGCTACTCATCCTCTACATCTTTCCCTCCTCCTGCTTCTCCTTCTCCCCCTCCTCCTCCTCCTCCTCTTCCTCCTCCTCCTCCACCTCCTCTTCCTCCTCCACCTCCTCTTCCTCCTCTTCTTCCTCTTCCTCCTTCTCCTCCATCTCTATATACATAGTTATTCATATTATTTTTTCTTTCCAGCTTCCTGACCTTATTTGAAGAACATGTCGAGGTGGCAGAGTCACTTCTTGCATCCCCAATCAAATTGCTTCCAGTCTTAAATGCAGCGTTGATTGCGGCTGCTTCAAGACTCCTTAGTGAACTGGGGAATGAGAAGGGCGATTTGACTCTGAAGACTAAGCTCCATGCTAGAATAACTGGTTTGAGTTTCAGAATTACGTTTGTCCCTGTTTTTCTTTCTTGTTTTTTTTTCCTCTTCATCTTTTTGTTCTGTATTTTTATTTTATTTCCTCTTCTTTTTGGTTTTGGTTTTCCTTTCTTCTTCTTTTTCACCCATTTTTCTTCCTCTTGTTTTGCTTCTTTTCCCTAACTCTTCTGTTTTTGTTTTTGTTTTTATCCCCATCTTCTGTTTTCTTCATCTTCTTCAGTTTCCCTTTTTTTTTTTTGTATTTGACTGATTGGTCAGATGTTCAATTTTGATAACCTTTTCCCCACCTTTCTCAATCAACTTTTCCGTGGGTTAGCTTTACCTGATGGTGAAAGATTTATTTACTCATTAATATGTATGTCTTGATTGCTGATGATTCTGTGAATTTACAGTGAGTGTGAGATATCTATTGATGTCATGGGTATATTCATACTGATAAGGAGACCTCGCTAATTAACTGACCTAACTAATAAATGTTCAGAATTTTAGTCTGCTAAGTATTTTTACAGCTGTGATTTCAGTATTTATTCATTATGTCCAATTTGAAACTGATAACCATGTCCTACCTTTTAATTCCTTTAGATGTATTAATAATTTCAACTTACTGATTAATTTAAATCTGTTCATTAACTCACTCTTTTTTTTTTTTGTAGTTGGGATCTATCATTTTAAAAACATCCTTTATGATTATGATACAATTAAGATTAACAAATGCCTTTCACCAGGGTTGCCAACATGCCCAGAACTGTACCGTCACGCTGTCCCACGAACCTCCGACATTGGGCGGCTCCTCTGTGTGGCAGGAACCGTTGTGCGCACGACAACAGCAAAGATGTTAGAGTACCAGAAAGAGTTTATATGTGCCAAATGCAAGCATGTGTTTACTGTAAAGGTGAGAGAGAGTTTTTTTTTATGTTTTGCTATTATTAGTGTTTTTTTCAAATGCAGGGGATACCTTATTTTATGTTTTTTTGTGATCTATAAGTTCATAAGAGAAACTACATTACGATATGAAAATATGCTTATTGAGTTCTATGGTCTTATGATAGTTGCATTAACAGAGATGTAAACTCTCTGAGTACATGCTACTAATAGATTCAGCAGGGAATTTAGGACCATTATGGCTAAATAAAATAATCCCTTAAATTTAATGTAAAGAAAACTCTTAATCCAAACACAGTCCATTGTTCTCTTTGTGAGATTCTTTTGTAACCCAATTGTTCCAGGCTGATCATGACCAATACTACCAGCTCAACAAGCCTGGAAGATGTCCTAATCCTGATAGCTGCTACTCCAATAGTTTTAGTATTCTAGGTGAAGCGTCACATCCCATTCACACTAAGGACTTTCAAGAGATCAAGATCCAGGTATGCTGGCCTTTCTGTAAGAGTTATTTCTGTCATTGCTATTACTGTTATTTACATTACATTGTTATTGTTCTTATTATAATTATTACTGTTATTGTTATCATTATTATTATTATTATGATTTAATTTTATTGAGACAAAGAAAATATCACTTGTATGCAGGGGAGTGTAAAAGTCTTAAGGAACTGAGAATCTCATATACTTCCTCTTCCCTTTGAAAGGAACAAGTGCAAAAGCTTGTAGTTGGAACAATTCCAAGGTCATTGTGGGTGACCCTAGAGGACGACCTTGTGGATGCTTGCAAGCCAGGAGATGACGTCCTTATCTGGTAAGTGGAAGCAGTGCCTGTGAACATGTTTTCTTTTTAGATGCTTAAATAATAGTATTGATATTTCTTGAATGTGTGTGTGTATATGTGTGTGTGTGTGTGTGTGTGTGTTTGTGTGTGTGTGTGTGTGTGTGTGTGTGAGAGAGAGTCAGAGTTATATGTGTATTCATTTTTGTGTCCAAAACTTCTGATTTGAATGAGTCCTAAGAAATTTACTCACAAACAGCTAAGCTTCCAAAGAATCAGAGTGAAAAAGTTTTTTTCTCACCCACTCAGTGGCACCATGCACAGAAGATGGAGACCCATCAGTAGGGACTCCAGACCTGATATTGACCTTGTTCTGAAAGCCAACAATGTTACTGTAAGTATTGGCCCCATGCATTTGGGACCATGATGTCAGCATTTTATAAAGCTTTGTGTTGTCTTCATTTGTTTACAGATTATAGATAGCTGAGATATATCTAAATTATTTCCTTTTCAATGGGATACAAACTATATTAGTAGATGGTTCTTGCATGAATATTTAAGAAATTTATCTTTTCCATTATGTTAAGTTTGTTTTCTAATCTTGCCCTCATGTGATAGCCCCTAAAGATATAAAAAATCTGTTCTGATATTGTCTCATGTAGCTTGGGCTAAAACTTATTGCTTCAGTGTAAAGGAATGTAGATATACGAATATTTAGTAATTGTGAAATATATTCTTTATCTTATTTCTTGGCTCATAAT
>NW_028234441.1:13414115-13419115 GCF_977035675.1 Penaeus japonicus
CTTGGAATGTTACCTCATCCAGCGTTGGAAAGGTTCCGTTCCTTGGTATTTTTTCACAGAAAGTTAAGCAGCAAGCAGCTGTGGGTCCGAAAACTACAGCAAAGGTGCAAGACCCAGGGAGTGGTGGAGAAACCAGCACTCAGATCATGAACACAAACTCATCGCAGGGAGTAAAGAGTACTTTCCCTTCATTTCATGATAAACTCAGTAAGTTCACAAGGAGAGAGAGGGAACTACCGGAAGCCTCAAAGTCTGAGGAAGCAGTACAGCGAACAGAAGGCATGCATGAGGGTGGTCAGACCCTGTCTACCAAAAGGGTATTAGCTACCTCAGTAGACAGACAGAATCAGGCCCAGAGTACAGAAAAGGAAGAGAATAGTAGTGCAGATGGACCAGATATTGAAAGGGATAAGTCAAATTTCCAGCCCCCTTGCCAGATCGCCAGTCAAGATAGTGTAACACAAGACAAGCAAGAGAGTTCTCCCATACTCGGAGGCAAGACCGTATTTGCCAAGAGCAAGAGAACCTCCTTCCACCTCACAACCGATTCAAGCAAAGGGGCGGCTTCCAGTAAGCTAGTCCAGGACACGAACCAAGAACACTCGGAGAAGGAAAACAACCACGCAGGTGCCCAGGGGAACAACACAAGAGCAGAGACCCAGTTAGGTGCCAAGAGCGAACGGCTCAAGTTCACCCTCCCCTTCAAGAAGCCAGTGTTCCCTTCCAGCCAAGGAAAGTCCAGTCCACAGCCCACGGCCCTCTCTTTTGCGAGGCCCAGATTTGCCCCTGGGGACGACGTTGATGATGCAGACTTCGAGTTGGACTTGTAAAGAAGTGATGTGACTTGTTTTTGTCTCGAAAATTATTTGATGTATTTTGTGTAAGTTCGTGTTTTTATTTTATATATAGTGTTTTTCCATCAGCGACTAGATTGCATATAACATTGGTACATATGCATTGTAATAAGATTGTGCCAGGCAACCGTATATTTTTATAGGGAGGGATTGAGGGAAAATGCAAAGGGCCTTGGCTTTTAAAATACGTGATTTGAATTTCTTGTTAAAATGTATGTAAACTTGATATACACAAGAATAATACATGTCAGGCACTTTACATTAACTTTTAGATATTTAATTAGTCTTTGCTAACTGGAGGTCATGAGAAAAATATATAGACTATTCTTTCTGAACATATTTGCGTCCAATTTTATTTTTTTGCATGATAGCTGAAAAATAATACTTCATATGAAAGTACTATTGATTTTTGTACATTTTGAAATATTATATAATAAATATTATTGATTTTTCATTTTTTTGTATTCCATCTTACTACTAAAGAACTAATTATTCTAAATTGTTCAGTTTCTGTGATAATGATCTTTATCTGAATGATTTTTTTAATTGAGTTTATTTTTTCAAAAATAACAAAATGAAGCTAGAATGATAGTCTTATCATTATCTAGCAAAGCTAAAAAACAGGGTTATAACTTGACCTCTTTCCGTAATCAACCTCATTTTTAACACAACCTCCACAGTTAACCAATGAAGACTTAATATCAAGTACCAAACGTGTATTTCCCTTTGAACATTGCTCTTGCTGTTGCCTCTGATTTGAAAAGTATATTAAGATTTTCAGACATACTTCAGGTGATAAGGAAAATAATTTGCATCAAAGAAATTCCTTTAGATCAAGATTTTAGCTATACTTCAGATAAGAAACTTACTGATTTGTGTCTGAAATTCATTTTAGACCGAATAGGAACAGTCAGTATGAGCGGGAAATAACTGGTTAGACGATTCTGAATGAACAATGGACCGTATCTAGGGCATGACGTAAGTGTGGTGAAGATATCTTTTTTTTGCGTAACCATGACTATACTGAATGTTGATTCTGACTTATTACTATATGTCTTCGCCTGATCATTTGTTGTAATCATTATCATTTCCATTATCACTTTATTTATATTATCATTATTATCATTATTATCATCCATTCTTCTTCCTAATCATTTATTTTTTTCTAAGTACTCAAAGAAAGAGTGAATATGACTTACCTCCAAGTGGATGACACCAATGGTATGTGGTGAAGTTAGCACAGAAAAGAGAAGAAAAGAATCAACATTTTCACTTTTTATTTATCGCTTGATATACCTGTGAATAATATTTTGAATGTATGCCAATACACACTACCTTGTCGCTTATCATCCCGAAGAGAACCGTTACGGAAAGAAAATATTTTCGGTTGGGCAGAGCACTCATCAGATAAGCAATCTCAGGTGGTCATAAAGTGAAGAGGGTAAAATGTGATACGTGTCAAGTAGGCTTTACATATGCTTCCAGGGTGAGTTCCTTTATCTGGGCTTTGTTGCATATGCACGTGGACATTGAATCTGTACCTTAAAGACGCAGGTGAGTTGCAAACGAAGTGGGAAAATCATCTGCATGCTAGAACCTTCCCAACACAACAGACTAGAAAAAAAGAGCTTTGATCTTTGTCTCGTCTGGCCAAGAGGTACATTTGAGATGGACGGCCAGCTACAAGATCTCCTGCACGACCACGCTGCTACGACCACAACTACCACTGTCTGAAGACCTCCTAGTCAACCCCTGGTGGGCGTGTACTTTCGCCATGCCCTTCAGTGCTCCGGGATGACCGGGGTCGCTTTCGAGAACCTTCTGGTACCGGATGGAGGCTGGCAAGACGGTCCCATCCTCGAGGTAACTCTCCGCTTCCTGGAGGAGCCTCTGTATTTCCTCCGAGGAGAGTCTGGGCGGCGCGGAACCTAAGGCGGAAGTGATCAATTGGAGAATATGTAAGGGGGGGTATTCATGGTGATTTTGGGTACATCAAGCACAGGGGAGATAATATGGATTAAGATTATGCTGACTTTGAGGAGTGTCTCCTTTTTTTTTAAGGATTCGCCATAACAAAGTCCTACGTTGTTTTACCTCAAAAAAGTCTTCCTTTTAACCTATGTCCCTCTCCCTTTCTGTCTCTAACTACCTCTATCTCTTTCTATATTCTTCTTCCCATTACCCCCACTGACTTCCTTACTTTATGCCTATTTCATTTCACCAATGCCATTGTCTCCAATTCTCCCATTCCTCCTCCTTTCCTATTCCTATCCCGTATTTCCTCTCTCAATCCCCCCCCCCTCTTCCCCTCCTTCCTCCTCATTTCTTGTTCTTCCTCTCTCCTTTTCTTACTCTTGCTTTTGTCATTATCTGCTTACTCCTTCACCCAATTCTCTTCCTTTTTTCTTCCCATTGCCCCTGCCTTATATTTTCCCATCCTTGCGCCTTCTTTATCATATTTCCCCCCTCCTCCTTCATTTCCTCCATCTAATTTCTCTCGACTGACCTGCTCTGGCTGACCCGCGGACAGGAGGCAGAGGACCTCGGATGACCTCCATGCTGGTCAGGTCATCTTCTTCTGCTTTGGCCTTAGCTGACCAAGCCTCCATATCGGCCTCCAGGCTCTCCAAACTGCGAAAAAAAAAGAAAGTGAACTCTATTTGAAAATTACTTAATCGTAATATTCATGCATACATATACACAGTAGTAAAATATCGGTTGGCTGGGAAAAACACAATAATTTAGAAAAAAAACTCAAACCAAATTTAACTGTAATCTAGATAATGTAGGAAAATAAATCTTAATTCGCTGTAAATTTGTTACATGTGCAAGTGTTCGAGTACGCGCGCGCGCGCGCGCGCGCGTGTGTGTGTGTGTGTGATGTCCATGGATGCCCGTGTTTCCCCCTAAGTCAGTAAACTTGCATGTGTCACCCGTCGAACCCTATGCACGTAAATAACGCAACATCATATCTTCATAACCGTGGCAGTGAACTCACAGGTCGGGTGGCAGGTCGTGAAGGCGAACGGCTGGCTTATCCTCGAGCAGAAGTCGGTTTTCTGGATCCACTTCAGCCAATCTTTCTTCCGCGAACCTGACGGAGGCGAGTCCAGTAGAAAAGTGGATTTTAAGAACGGTCCTGTAATAAGCGCTCGTACAAAAGATATGAATCTGATAAGCAGTTAACCACCGGCGTAAACATCACATCAATACTTGGCTTAAGAATTGATTAACTATAAATTAACAATCTATATAGATCTGGGTCCTTAGCCTTTGGGGTTTATTGATGGTGATGAGAGGATCAAGGAAGGTATTTTGACTATATTTTTGTATTATGTGTGAAAACTTGTTCATAATTTGTATGGAAGTAAATGCTCAATATGATAAGGTGCATTAATTGCAAGCAATGCTATGTTTATGTATATCCGTACTCCTTTATAGGTCCATAAATATCACCAGATTCCGTATCTCTAAAAATGTTAAGAATCCCTGCACTAGATCTCTCAAACCCAAACCAGCAATGGCAAAAACAACAGCACACAGGCAAAGATTTCCCTTACTTGAGGAGGTCTGGATATAAGCCTTCTTCCCCAGACCTTAAGATCCGAATTATCCTCTCGATGGTCTTACTATCTTCGCATTCCTTCAAGTACCCGTAGTCGAGTTGCTCCACCTGAGGAAGAAAGTATTTGCGTTATGTGAGGAGTAAAATATATAGAGAGAGGGACAGAGAGGGAAGGAAGAAGGACGGATGAGAGAGAGAGAGAGGGAGAATGAGAGCGAGAGAGAGAGAGAGATAAAGACAGAAAGAGAGGGAACTGAGGTTAGAAATGATGGGTGATAATATTTTACGAATGTAGTTTCACGAGCTAGTCAATAAATCAATAAGTCAATCAGGTAAACTCACACTCATATCAAAGGCATCGAGAAGCTTCGTTTCAGTGTCTGAAGACATCTTTTGGAAGATTTAATGGATCTCCAGGACCTCTTGAAGTTTATTTCCGTATTGGTCGAATTCGCTTAATCTTCAATGAACTTGGAAGGTTTCGGCTTGGTTGAAATGTTACAATTTAAAAGGAGACTTTGATCCACTATTTAGAATCACCAAAAGTTTTAAAAAGTCGTCTGAGGAACGTATTGACCTAC
>NW_028234441.1:13434115-13439115 GCF_977035675.1 Penaeus japonicus
GTTTTGAGTGGACATTACACTTCAATAACTTTAAAAAAGTCAGACAGGGAGTTTCGTCCTCCCACTACTTTAACTACGACTTTCCTTCATTTTCCTGACTGTTTTTCTTCACCTGAACTCTTCGTCTAACTTAACTGTCCCCTTCCACTTCGGTGGGAGTTCCAGTATATATATAAAAAGACAGTAGACTCCTGACCTCACGCTGTACCGCCGCCACGCGAAACAACCACGACAACCTGCCGTACCGACATATAGCCAGTGATTAATAATAAACTAGAAAAACATTATAGACTTTCTGTTACGAACCAACACCATCTATTGGTGACCATTTCGTCTGTAAAGTTTCTAGTTGTTGAATATAAGGCAAACTGACGAGTCATATCGGACAAAAACAGTGAACGTTCATTGAATATTATTGAACGTCAACTTTGGATTTACTGGTAAGTTCATTCTAGTAATGGTAGTAAGATCGAAAGAACCCCTTGCTTTGTAACTTGAGAGGCTGTGTGAAGGAGCATTTTGTTTTGTTTTGGTTTTGGTAAATGTAATTTTTATCTGATTGACCTGTTGAGGTGGACGTGAGGTTTAAGAATCAGCTGATTTCGGGTGATGAAGACTATTACTATTGTTCTATCTCTCGCTCTTTTTCTTTCTTATTCTTTCTCTGGTATTATTGGATAAAGACGCAACCAAACGTAGCGAAAAAAACAAACCTTTGGGCATGACGTAGCTTTAATTATGACGTAACCCATAAAAGCTCTTTTCTTCTGGAAACGAAAAATAACCGAGATATATTATTTTGAAAATAATTAAAAACGATTAACGGGAGAGATGATTCCACCGTCTTAACAAACATCTGGCTGAAAAATATCGGCTCTGCGCATGCGCCAACTCCCCCGCGGAAATACAAAAAAGTATCGATAGAAGGCAATACTGTCACGTGATAATAATAGCACCAATAGGGAAACAATAGGTCTAACCGACAAAATGATCGACCAATCACAGACAATTGAACATAGAGTCTGGGTCCTTGCTTGAATTTCAAAATCAGTTTCGAGATGGCTACATTGTGTGCAAGATGTAGGTATACTCCGTGGGAGTTTATCAAGCTCTTTTACAAAGATAACGCTGCGTCTCTTAAACTATTACGTGACCACGGTGTTCTGCCAACGGAAGTGGAGTGTAAAAACTGTGAACTACCCTGTACCTTCCGTTCAGAGAAGTCAAGGTGGTATTGTGGCCGTTGGAGGAAAATACCCAAGACCAAGAAAGCAGTATAACTTCACCGTAAGTGACTATAAGGGCACCTTCCTCCAAGGAGTTCACCTGCAACCGTGGGAGGTAGTGTGCTTCATTAATCACTGGCTGCAGAAGCACTGGGACCACCACGGGATTTTTGAGAATCTTGGCTGGGCCCAGAAGACCAGTGTTGATTGGCGAAGCTTCTGTTCAGAAGTAACGGAAAACTGGCTAGCAAACCAGGAGCCAATCGGAGGCGAAGGTGTCGTCGTAGAAATTGACGAATCTTGCTTTGGGAAAAGCAAGTACGGTAGAGGACGCCAACTGAGCAACATTTGGGTGTTTGGGGGCATAGAGAGGGAGGAAAAGAAGAGCTTCCTCATTCCCCTCGTTCCTCCTCTCACTCCGAACAGGAACAAGGAGACGTTGGTTCCCCTTATCAAGAAGTATATTCTCCCCGGCTCCGTCATCGGCCTGGCAATCGGCCCGAATACTACGCACAATATCTGTCGAGGTATATCTTCGTCAGGAACAATTATTTCTACCGACACCACGCCTTCCTAGAAGAAGTCGCTCGGCTGTACCCTCCGCAGTCCGAGCGAGAGGACGTCGTCGCTCGTCCGCCGCTACCCGACTCCGACTCGGAAGAATCTGACCTTGACCAGCCACAACCCGGTCCCTCACACGCCTCCAATTAAGGTAAGAAGTGGTAACATTCGAAGAGGATAGTCCGTTGGCACGAAGTGGCTTGAGAAAAGGGGGGGGGTCCAGGGGGGTGCGAAGCCCTCCCTTGGCTAGGGCAGACCCAAAATCGGTCAGTTCCGTGATCGGTGGTTGACATCCGTCTTGAAAATTTACCGGCCACGCAGTGGCCTTAAAAGTGGAAGGGGGGGGGGGGCAAAGCCCCCCCCCCCTCGGCTAGGGCAAACCTAAAAACTAGGTTAGGTTAGGTTTATGGGTTGGGTTTTGATTATGCAAAAGAAAAACCTTTAAATTTCGCGCCAGAAATCGTTTAGTTCCGTATCGACGGTGGCGCGCGTGTGGGGAGGGAGGGGGGGGGGGGTAACTCAGCAACGAAAGGTTTCCGATGGAAATGAGTAGCGAAACTGTACAAAACAGAACGAAAACTACCAGAAAAAATATCGTGTGCCTAGAGGTTTGGTTGCGTCTTTATCCAAATTTACCCTTTCTCTCTATTATCTCTCTCTATTCTCTCTCTCTTTCTCTTTCTTTCTCTCTCTCTCTTTCTTTCTCTTTCCATTTCTCTCTTTCTCTTTCCATTTCTCTCTCTTTCTCTTTCCATTTCTCTCTCTTTCTCTTTCCATCTCTCTCACTTTCTCTTTCCATCTCTCTCTCTTTCTCTTTCCATCTCTCTTTCTCTTTCCATCTCTCTCTCTTTCTCTTTCCATCTCTCTCTCTTTCTCTTTCCATCTCTCTCTTTCTCTTTCCATCTCTCTTTCTCTTTCCATCTCTCTCTCTTTCTCTTTCCATCTCTCTTTCTCTTTCCATCTCTCTCTCTTTCTCTTTCCATCTCTCTCTTTCTCTTTCCATCTCTCTTTCTCTTTCCGTCTCTCTCTCTTTCTCTTTCCATCTCTCTCTCTTTCTCTTTCCATCTCTCTCTTTCTCTTTCCATCTCTCTCTCTCTCTCTCTCTCTCTCTCTCTAGCTATACCAATAATAACAACAGTAACACTAGTAAACAGCATTCGAAATATTGTTATTTGCGCAAGGACTTATGATAAAATTCTTTATTGCGTGTGTTAAATTTTTAGACTATTCTATATCATATGTTACGTTACGTTTGTGTTGTATCTTTATATTGTTTTGTATCATATTTTGATATCGTTATATTTTTATATTGTTTTAGATTATGTATTGATATTGTCAGAAGACTTTATATTACTTGTGTTAGATTTTTATATAGTTTTTTTTGTGTGATAACGAGTTAACTCATTTTGAACACCAGGATCAGGTTAGTAACGGCGCTTAAGCCTTTCCATAAGTGTCTAAATCAAAGTTATCGTCATCGTGTTCATTATCGCCATCATCATCATCGTCGTCATCTCCACCATCATCACCATCACGACCATAACTATCAACATCATCGTCATAGTCATCACTATCATTACTATCGACCTTACAGTTGCCGTCATCACCATCATTATCATCGTCGTCATCACTATCACCGTCGTCGTCATAGTTATTATCACCATCATAGCCCCATCATGGTCACCATCACGGCCATCATAGCCATCATCATCATCATCACCAGAGCCACCATAGGTTAGGTTAGGTTGGGTTAGATTAAGTTAAGTTTGTTTAGGTTAGGCTAAGTGAAGTTAAGTTAAGCTTGTTTAGGTTAGGCTAGGATAAGTTCAGTTAAGTTTGTTTAGGTTAGGCTAGGATAAGTTCAGTTAAGTCTGTTTAGGTAAAGCTAGGATAAGTTCAGTCAAGTTTGTTTAGGTTAGGCTAGGATAAGTTCAGTTAAGTTTGTTTAAGTAAGGCTAGGATAAGTTCAGTTAAGTTTGTTTAGGTTAGGCTAGGATAAGTTCAGTTAAGTTTGTTTAGGTTAGGCTACGATAAGTTCAGTTAAGTTTGTTTAGGTAAGGCTACGATAAGTTCAGTTAAGTTTGTTTAGGTAAGGATAGGATAAGTTCAATTAAGTTTGTTTAGGTTAGGCTAGGATAAGTTCAGTTAAGTTTGTTTAGGTAAGGCTAGGATAAGTTCAATTAAGTTTGTTTAGGTTAGGCTAGGATAAGTTCAATTAAGTTTGTTTAGGTAAGGCTAGGATAAGTTAAGTTAAGTTTGTTTAGGTAAGGCTAGGATAAGTTCAGTTAAGTTTGTTTAGGTTAGGCTAGGATAAGTTAAGTTAAGTCTGTTTAGGTAAAGCTAGGATAAGTTCAGTTAAGTTTGTTTAGGTAAGGCTAGGATAAGTTCAGTTAAGTTTGTTTAGGTTAGGCTAGGATAAGTTCAGTTAAGTTTGTTTAGGTAAGGCTAGGATAAGTTCAGTTAAGTTTGTTTAGGTAAGGCTAGGATAAGTTCAATTAAGTTTGTTTAGGTAAGGCTAGGATAAGTTCAGTTAAGTTTGTTTAGGTAAGGCTAGGATAAGTTCAATTAAGTTTGTTTAGGTAAGGCTAGGATAAGTTCAGTTAAGTTTGTTTAGGTAAGGCTAGGATAAGTTCAGTTAAGTTTGTTTAGGTAAGGCTAGGATAAGTTCAGTTAAGTTTGTTTAGGTAAGGCTAGGATAAGTTCAGTTAAGTTTGTTTAGGTTAGGCTAGGATAAGTTCAGTTAAGTTTGTTTAGGTAAGGCTAGGATAAGTTCAGTTAAGTTTGTTTAGGTAAGGCTAGGATAATTTAAGTTAAGCTTGTTTAGGTAAGGCTAGGATAAGTTCAGTTAAGTTTGTTTAGGTTAGGCTAGGATAAGTTCAGTTTGTTTAAGTAAGGCTAGGATAATTTAAGTTTGTTTAGGTTAGGCTAGGATAAGTTCAGTTTGTTTAGGTTAGGCTAGGATAAGTTCAGTTAAGTTTGTTTAGGTAAGCCTAGGATAAGTTCAGTTAAGTTTATTTAAATTAAGTTAGGTTGAAACTATTTTTTTCTCCCTCCTTTTCACATTATCCATCTTTCGGTTACTACTATTATTGTTACAATAATTATAAGTAGCATTATCATTATAGCTGTTATTATTAGAATCATTATCTATACCAAAATCCTTATCATTACCCTTATCACTATCAGTATCGTTACCATTACCACTACTACTCC
>NW_028234441.1:13446615-13449115 GCF_977035675.1 Penaeus japonicus
TATCCATCTATCTATCTCTTTCTCTCTTTCTCTCTTTCTCACTCTTCCTACCTCCTCTCCCTCCTTCTCTCCCTCCCTCCCTCCTCTCCCTCTCTCCCTCCTTCCCTCCCTCCCTCCTTCTCTCTCTCTCTCCCTCTCTCTCTCTCTCTCTGATTTTCTCTCTCACATTCTCTCCTCTCCCTCCTTCTCTCCCTCCCTCCCTCCTCTCCCTCTCTCCCTCCTTCCCTCCCTCCCTCCTTCTCTCTCTCTCTCCCTCCCTCCCTCCCTCCTTCTCTCTCTCCCTCTCTTACCAAGATATTTCCCCCCACCTTGCTTGCTGTGCGTTGCGTCGTTGAACAGGTTCTACGCAAACACCTTGTTACCTTCCCAGCCGTGACTTAAGGTCGAGGAATGAACGGGAAGAGGGCGGGGTGGGGAGTCACAAAGATCAAACATGAACGAGTGAACTTTCTCCTCCAAAAGGTCAGAGAAAGTGATCCCTGTCACACGCTCTGTATCAATTCAAATCCTACACATTTAGTATCACTTTAATGTCGGAACATCTGTTGTCATATTGCAGTGCTTAAATTGAATTAATTCTTCGCATTTTTTTCTTTCTTTTTCTTTTTCTTTTTTTACTATATCCCGTTCGTCTGACCGCTAGGTGAACGTGCGAAACCATGTATAGGACGAAGATAAATGGAAAAGGGAATGATACGGTTGAAAACGTAAAAATGTCTCGGGTAAATTTTCCTGAATCGCGCCCTCTTACCTGGGTGCGGTCGCGCTGCCAAACGTACGAATAAAGCCCTTGTATATAATTTTTCATTCATACTTTGTCGATATCTATTTCGGCGTTGTTGTTGTCTGTTTGTTTGTTTGGCGTTATTCATGTACTTGTGTCAATAGCTGTCTGTTCTTTTGTTTTGTTATATTTGATAAGTTAGTATTATGAATGTATCAGTTTTAAATTATTTTTATTGGTGCCTTTATCATCATTACCACAATCATTACCGTCATAACCGTTGTCATCATTATCATCATGATAAGGATCCTAAGATGAAAGATTCATGCAAAATGGATAGAATCATCATCAAATCGCAATACAAATAGGTTTGCCTGTTCGTAAAATTATGAATTGGTCTAAAAGAGGTTTAAATTCCCCCCCCCCCTCTCCCCTCCTTAGATAAAGAGAGAGAAAGAGAGGGAGAGGGAGAAAGGAGACAGAGAGAAAGAGAGGAATAAGGAGAGACAGAGAGAGAGAGAGGAACAGGTAGAGGTAGAAGTAGAGAGAAAGAGAGAGCGAAAGAGAGATCAGATATCTAAAAGGAATTGTGAAACAGGAAGAATAGTCTACACGTTATTAAAAAAAAAAAACAATAATAATAAAGTTCAGGTGTGTAGAAATACGTCCCTCCTCCTACCCCCTCCCCTAGAAGGATGCAAGTTGCTCCCCGTACCCCCCTCCCCCTCCCCCCTACCAGAATGGAAGCAAAGGTTCTCTATTGATTTCCAGGTGCGACTGCCCTCTGCAACCCTCTTCCTTTTCCTCCTCTTCTTTCGCTTTTCCTCTCCCCTCTCTTCTTATTCTTCCTTTTCCTCCTCCTCTTTCGCTTTTCCTCTCCCCTCTCTTCTTATTCTTCCTTTTCCTCCTCCTCTTTCGCTTTTCCTCTCCCCTCTCTTCTTATTCTTCCTTTTCCACCTCCTCTTTCATTTGTTTCTCTCCCTTTTCTTCTTACTCTTATTCTTCCTCCTCTTTCGCTTTTCCTCTCCCCTCTCTTCTTATTCTTCCTTTTCCTCCTCCTCTTTCGCTTTTCCTCTCCCCTCTCTTCTTATTCTTCCTTTTCCTCCTCCTCTTTCGCTTTTCCTCTCCCCTCTCTTCTTATTCTTCCTTTTCCTCCTCCTCCTCTTTCGCTTTTCCTCTCCCCTCTCTTCTTATTCTTCCTTTTCCTCTCTCTTCTTATTCTTCCTCTTCCTCCTCTTTCGCTTTTCCTCTCCCCTTTCTTCTTATTCTTCCTCTTCCTCCTCTTTCGCTTTTCCTCTCCCCTTTCTTCTTATTCTTCCTCTTCCTCCTCTTTCGCTTTTCCTCTCCCCTTTCTTCTTATTCTTCCTTTTCCACCTCCTCTTTCATTTGTTTCTCTCCCTTTTCTTCTTACTCTTATTCTTCCTCTTAATCATCCTCTTTTGTTTTTCCTTTCCACTCTCTTCTTATTCTTCCTTTCCCTCCTTCTCTTTCGCTTTTCCTCTCCCCTCTCTTCTTATTCTTCTTTTTCCTCTTCCTTTTTCGTTTGTTTCTCTCCACTCTTTTCTTATTCTTTCTTTTCCTCCTCCTCTTTCGTTTGTTTCTCTCCCCTTTCTTCTTACTCTTACTCTTACTCTTAATCATCCTCTTTCGCTTTTCCTCTCCCCTCTCTTCTTATTTTTCCTTTTCCTCCTCCTTTTTCGTTTGTATTTCTCCCCTTTCTTCTTACTCTTACTCTTCCTCTTAATCATCATCTTTTGTTTTTCCTCTCCCCTTTCT
>NW_028234441.1:13454115-13456615 GCF_977035675.1 Penaeus japonicus
GTTGTTGGTTGGTTTTGCAATCGCAGTGATGTCTAGTATTATGATGATTATGAGGATGGGAATAATAAGGATGAAGATTATTCATCGTTATTGTTGTCATTCTTATTATCATCAGGGGCGTCACGGCCATTGTCATCATTGTTGTTATCGTATTAATCTCTTTTTCTTTCTCCTTATCTCTCCATCACCACCTTGTCTCTCTTTTTATCTCTTTATCTCCCTCTGTCTCCCTCTATCTCCCTCCCTCCCTCCCTCTTCTCAACCTCCTCGAAGAGAGGGACACTTGCAACCGGGAATATTGCAAATGAACGGAATTCGCACCAGCGATAAGGCAACCGGCAGTATTTATAGCTACCTCACTGATTATAACCATCATCATCCTCATTATTATCATTATTATTAATAGTAGTGATGACATTTAAGTTTCAAAAACGCGAGAGTAACAATATTGATGATAAAGATAGTTAAAGTGAGACTGTGATAATGAGGCTATTCAGATTATTAAAGAACCATTTTCAGCATCCGTAATAGTAATGCTACCAAATAGAACAAAAGCAGCACATTTAAAACAAAAACTCCAGAGCTATATCCTTTGATGAATGATAACCATGAAGAGATGTGCTTTGCTCATGCCAGGATGAATTTAGTGTCAAGGCAATACAATTTCCCCTTTGCCAGCCGAAGCACTTAAAGCAGGGTTTTAACAGCTCAGTAATGTTCAGCCAGCTTGCAAGTTCACAGCGATGTGTCGCACACCAACTATGCGCATGTTGCAGAACCTGCAAGTCTGGAAACCCTTGCGTCGTTCAGGATGAGAGACATTTACACCCTCAAGCACACGCATGCATAAGCCCACTCAAACACAAAGAGAACGCGCATGCGTACACATATACTCACAGAGAAAGAGAGAGAGAGAGAGAGAGAGAGAGAGAGAGGGGGGGGGGCGAGTCTCACAGTGAGAGAGAGAGAGAGAGAAAGAAAATTAAGAAAGGGGGAGAGAGGGGGGGAGATGGTGAGTCATATACAGTGAGAGAGGGATATAGAGAAAGAAAGTATGAAAGAGACAAGAAGAAGAAGAAAAAGAAAGGAAGAGATAGATAGAGAAAAAAATGTAAAGGAGAGAGCGAGTGCTTCCAGACAAAAGGAAGAGAGTGAGGGTTGCATGTAGACTTCACACACAACCAGGAACACCTCTTCCTGTGTGATTCGACGCAGGTGCTCCGTTATGTCTAAACGTTGGAAAGGAACATGTATGCTTCAGTGACACAAAAGAGAGAGAAAGAGCGGTGGGGGAGGGGGTGAGAGAGAGAGGGGAAGAAAGAAGGGGGATGGAGGGAAATTTTTCATATTATTGTTGGTTGTTATGATTAATATTTTTAAAGTTATCATCATTATTATTACTACCGCTGCCACTATTATCATCATCATTATCCTTGTTATTATGATTATCATTACTATCATTATTGATATTGTCCTCATAGATTTAATTGACATTGTTATAGTTATTGCAATTATTATTATTGTTATGGTGACGACTGCCATCAGAGAGAGAGAAAGAGAGAGAGAGAGAGAGAGAGAGAGAGAGAGAGAGAGGCGGAGCGGAGGAGGAGATAGAGAAAGAGAGAGAGAAATTGCTCTCTGAAGCTCAGATTTTGAACCGCAAAGCTAATAGAAAGGAAACAGATAAAGAAGACCAATACAGGGAGGCAGGGATTTGTGTGTGTGAGTGTGTGTACGTGTGAGTGTGTGTGTGTGTGTGTGTGTGTGTGTGTGTTTATGTGTGTGTGTGTGTGAGTGGATAAGAGGTGGAAGGGTGATATGAGAGAGAGGGGAGGGGAGGGTGTTGTTGCTGATGTTTGCGTGTTTGTGTTTGTTTGTTTGTGCATGTATCATTGCATACACCACACTTCTCGGCCCCGCACCTGCCCCTCATTGGGGGATGGGTCCGCTAAAGAGGAAAGTTTGCCGAGGTACAAATGCGGTGGCGATTGCCCTGATAGAAGGCCGGTGTAAAAACGTCAGCGCGTCAGCGAGGGAAGCGCTGACGCCATCGCATCTGTAAAGGGTCATGCAGATGCTTCGGCAGCTGTAGCTTCGTCAGTATCCTTTCTCTTCCTGTGTTGGTGATGGCCGAGTTTTTAGGAGGGTCTCTTTTTTTTGGGGGGGTTCTACCTGCCACTCTCTATTTATCTATATATCTATCAATCCATCTCTCTCCCTCCCTCCCCCTCTCCCCCTCTCAGACACATACACACACACACACATACACATATACATATACATATACATACACACATACACATTCCTTCCCTTTAATATTTTTACGTGTCTTTTCATGTGATATTTATATTATCGTTCATCATCATCATCGTCTTTGGCATTGATCTATTTAGGAAAGTCTCCCCATAGAAAGAAATATTTAACCGTTTTCTTTTTTTAAAAATGTAGCTTTATAATTGCTCATTCCAGCGTTCCGTAAACCGGTCATAAAATTTATATA
>NW_028234441.1:13466615-13474115 GCF_977035675.1 Penaeus japonicus
TCTCTCTCTCTCTCTCTCTCTCTCTCTGTCTCCCCTTATACTACATGTAACAGAAGCAACTTTCTTTGCTTCCAGAGTGTTTCCCTTGTGAGGTGTTGCTTACCGTTACAGTCAACTGGCTTATTAAGATGTCTGTTTTTTGTTTTGTTTTTTTTTTTCCTCTCACTTTTTTTTATTTCTTTTTTGTTAGAGGCATGGACGTGGATTGTCATTCTAACTTGTACGTGTTTGTCTCATATTGTGTTTCGGCTTTCTTTGTAACTCGAAAAACGTACGGTATCTTGGTAGTGCCTGGACTCTGAAGGTTGTGTTCGTACGTAATAATTTTCTTTGAAATGAATGGCGAGTTAGTTTTGCTGAATCATCGCCGTCAAAGTCACATTGAGCATAAAAAGCACGACTTCATTCTTTTCAAATTATAGTCGAGTGATCTTTGATTTCGTGTGTACTTGCGCGTTTAAGTCATGGGTGACTTTTAACTGAAGGTCTGGAGGAGGTAAAAGAGGTTAGCTAATGGAATGCTCAGTGGTTTTAGTACCTGCTCCATATTACTCTTTGAATTTGTATTACGTTCGGACTCCTTGATGCTCACTCTTGAGGCACGGCGGTAATGGGTCTTTCATAAAGAGGAGTAAATAATTTGAATATCTTATCTTATCTGGAATTTGGATATCTTAGAAATTTTAACATGAAAAGCAAGAAAAAAATACTCCTCGAATTAGTAATACGTTCGGGCTCCTTGATGCTCACTCTTGAGGCACGGCGGTAATGGGTCTTTCATAAAGAGGAGTAAATAATGTGAATATCTTATCTTATCTGGATATGGAGTTTGGATATCTCATAAAAAGTTTTAACATGAATAGCAAGTCTTAGATCTAACGAAAGAATACGAGAAGAAAAAAATACTCCTCGAATTAGCAATACGTTCGGGCTCCCTGATGCTCACTCTTGAGGCATGGCGATAGTGAGCCAATGAGTCTCCTAGAAATCCTAGCATGAAAAGCAAGTCTTAGATCTAACGAAGAAATACAAGAACAAAAAAGAAAAAAAAGAAAAAATGCCACCTACAGAGAGTGCTCAATGAATACTCCCAAAACCTAAAGTAATCTGAGTTACTCTGTGGTATGGTGACAGAGATCCTGTTTTGATCCTCTTATTGCAAGTAGAGTTGTGGTATAGTCTAGGGTCTTAATGCCTTGGTTCTTATTTTCAGTATTGATTCACTATTGCTAATCCATCTTCAGTTGCCTTTGCCGAGAGAATTTTAAGATGTTTTACCTACTCTGTGCACTTTAAATGGGTCTTGCATCTTGTTAGAATTTCTGAAAGATCTGAATACCATATTTATAAAGCGAATTAGTAAGTTCTTCATGCAGGATCTCTTATCAAGAGCATTTGTTATCGTTATTTTTGTTGTTGAGAAAGCTAAGCAAGTTTTATATAGGCCATTCTGTGTTGCACTATTTTCTTTTGCTTTCCCTTTTCCTTTTTTTATCTTTTTCTTTGTATTTAGTGCAGTGACCATAACTTTACATGTATTTAAGGTTACTATGTTTTTCAATAGAAATATATGGTGGGGGTGGGGGGGAGGGCATAGACGAAATATGATTCCAAGTAAATCATAAATATTTCCACTTCGTTTTGATATATCATCAAATCCAACAGAATCTTCTTATTTTGACATTTAAAAAAATCACCAATAAAAGCACAAACTTTTGGCAAAGATAATACATTGATCATTCTGATGTAGTTTTTATTTTCGTATTCCATTTCCCTCTTCCTTTTTCATTTATCTTTTTCTTTGTATATGGGATTTCTTTTTTAAATGATTTTGAGATATCAATAAATGCGACATTATAGTTTCGTGTTCATTCTAGTGTAGTTTTACCTTCGAAAATTTCGTATTTTACGCTTTCTATGATGCATTGACGGGGTAACTTCGAATTTCGTCATTCGGTTAAAGATAATTTGAAAATAACGTTAATGATGCAGATGATATCTTTGATTAATATTATATACCAGCTACTACTTTGAAGCGTTTATTGTGTGAGTTGGAGAAAATACTTTTCAAAATTGGAGTCCGAGGTTTTAATACACGATTTTCATTTACTTTTTTCAGTTACAGACCTTGAATTATTCCGATTATACTAATTTCTTCAACTTGAAAAGTAGGCTTCTTTCGTATTTATATATTGTGTATGTAGAAGCTTTGCAGACTTTTTTTCTTTTTTTCACATTTTATTGCACCTTTCCTCCACTTTATTGCATGTATTTACTGTCGATAAATTGCAAGGAATAATTGTAATGATAAAAGAAAATAAACCATCTCAAGTCACAATGTAAAGAAATACTGAGTGATGGATCACCTCACGAAGTGAAGACTTAGATGTATTGTGAAGATTTTATCAGTATGTTAGATATTTCCTTGAATTGTTTTTATATGATATTAATACCTACATGAAATATCAATTATAGTCATTTGCCATTTTTAAACAAATCTTTATAGTTTATTGTGTTCGTTCATTCCATAAGTAATTATATTGCTGATACCAATAATAAACATCAAAGACAGCACTGTTGTAATAGAAATAACGAGCATGTTAGCGATGACTGTGATATTATTAAAGATAAAAATAGCAGTGACACATGTAATTGAAACAACAGTGGCAATTGAGATACATCAAGATACAGATATAAATATGAGCTAGATATAAACATAAATATTAATATGTCAATAGCATGACCAGTGAAATCAACATTTTTGACTACATTAATACTAACATGTGTGTTTTCCTTCCCCCAGAGCGCTAGCCACGGACCCGAAGGCCTATAATCGCCTGCACGCATGGCGGTCGCAATACCGAATCTCAAACGAACACGGGTATTTTGAGTCTCCGGTTTATCATTACTGCCGGATATGCGAGGCCCTGAATTACAACGACCCGAAGCCTAAAAGTTACGATCGGATGCAAGACTTTTGGAATAAGGAAGAACAGTGTTTCTCGTCCACGTGGGGAGAGAGGTTGAAAAGAGCCCAGGGTTAAGTGCGTGGGTTGTGTTTTAAAAACGCTTGTAGGGTTTGTTTCATTTCCATATTTTTAAGTGCAATGTGTCTATATTTTCTCTCTTTCTTTCTTTCTTTCTTTTTTTGCTTGTTTATCCTTCTGTCTTATTTTTTCTTTATTTTATCTTTGTGTGAAAAACATTCCGCCACGTCGTGATCCAAAGCAGCAGAATTACCTCTGTGACACGACCCACCATACCCGTTCAGTATTTATCACAATCCCAGCCTGTCCATAATATCATCTCCAGTCCCCTTTACTCCCAAGTTCCTCACCCAGCGTTCTCAGGCTGCGAACCGCCAGTTTCGAACCTTGTATCCGAAACACATGGCAGTGCGATCAGGGTTTCGGATGTAAGAATTGAATCTAACGGTTCACAGCCTGGCAGCGCAGGGGACTGGACATCACTGCCGAACTTCCCAAACTCATCCACTGTATTTAAGTATACTCTTCCGCTTCACTCTCCAAATACACAGCGTATGTTTACGTTTTACCTTCACTACAGTCAGGAAGTCCCCACTCAGGAAAACATTTCTTAATACATATCAAGTAAGCACAACCACCTGTCAAGTGTACCCTATACGGACTCACAAGTACCTAACCTTGCCATGACGTATAGCTCAATTGTATATTTATGGTCGTTGTTATTGTCAACAAACAATAAGAATCCGATACACCCACACGTAATTATAACAATGGCCGTAATTTGCTGTGATCAAACCAATTACACAAGACATTTAAACCATTGAATTTGGTGATATAACACTTGGTCCAAACAAACTCTGTTTCTCTCTTTCGATTTACATATTATTTTTAGTCTACAAAATATGGTTTGTTTTAATTTTATACTTTGGGCGCCAATAACGGCATTGTAGTCCAAGAAAAAGACACACGTGAAGGTGAAGATAAAATGATTATGAAATGTACCACAAGGTTGTTGTCGTGAGTAAGAGCATTAGACTACAAAGCAAATGGGACGAATAGCGACATATTTGAAAATACGTGAGGTTCGGAATACGCTATCCATGTGAATGTGCAATATATATGATGTTACCTCTGGGCAAGTCAGGCTTCATGATTGACTTCATTAATGTCTTGAAGAACAATAAATATTGAACTCACTTCTACATATTAACAAGAAAAATTATGATGTGTAATCGTATTTGTTATATACTGTATTTTCCCTCCTCTTTTTCATATATATATATATATATATATATATATATATATATATATATAATATATATATATATATATATATATATATTTATATTTATATATATATATTATATATATATATATATATAATATATATATATATATATATATATGTACACACATATACATACAATGTGTGTGTGTGTGTCTGTCTGTCTGTGTCTGTGTGATATATATATATATATATATATATATATATATATATATGTTATGTATATATGATATATATTATATATACACATAAAGGAAAGTGTATGATTTGATAAACCTAACTTTTCCTTTTTTGCAGTGCGCGAGACCAAACTTTTCTTCTAACCCCCAGACTCATTTTGATTTGAATCTTGGGAATGTTATGTAGAGATTCTAATGACTAATCTCTGCAATGGAAAATCAAACACTGATAGATACTTGGTTTAGAAATATTTTAGAACCTGTAATTGTTCATAAAATGATAGAGAAAAATGAGACTCATAATAAGCCCAGCACAATTGCATCATATCCAGTGAAATTACTTGGCAGTGAGTATGTTTTATGTAAGACAAGCGTTATCAAAACAAGTGTTAGTAGTTCAGACACCGCGTCGTCCATGTCTTCGTAAATAACTCAACACCAATCTAGTAACTCTCCTTAATCCACAATGATATCAGAACAAAAGTACCATCAGTTATTTTAATGATCGTTATATTCCCAGAATTTGGGCAAAAGTCCAATAAGTTTTATGGTCACCAAAGCGTTGAAGACAAAGTCATAATTTCCTTTGTTTTAGGTTTATATGTATTCTGTGATAACTGTAGTCTTAGGGAAACGTGATTTTATTCCGTGTTGTGTGTGTTCTTCTGTGCAATGTTCCAACTTGATTTTTTTTTTCCATGTATGTGTTATGTTGTATTTTTTTTGTATCACACCATATCGCTTCCATCAAGATTATAGATTTTTTTTTCACAAGGTAAAGATTTTATTGACTGAGCCAAGGTGCCAAGATTATTATATTGACAGTTTGTATATTCAAAGAGAACTTTACAACACAACACATGAATCTCTCTCTATATGTGTATTTCAAGCGACATATCAGTATTCAGTCCTGTGCCCTTAAGAGTTGGTTGTTGTTGTTTTTTTTTCTAAGAAGTCAAGTCCACGTTATTCCTGTTCCAGGTATTTAGGTCGGTTGAAAATGTATACTGTATTTTGATATGTGATTTGTACACGGAGGAAGTATATGTATAAAAAATGATTAAAAAGTTGATATACTTGTTTTGTATTTTTGTTTCTCGTAATCCTAAATGCCCAAATAACCGGGTAGTTATGGTAGAATATTACCAAGCGTAACGAAGAAATGAAGTTGGAAATACTTGGATATCGTCTAATGTAAATGCACTTGTGTTTGTGTGTGTGTCCGTGTTATTTTTTCGTTATCTACTAAACTTATCCAATTTTGAGATTCTTATCTAGTTCAGTAATTTAATATATCGCCATATTCTGAAAATAATATTCAGAATAATGGCGCTCACACACAAGCACACCTGTACATAGCCACGTACACAACAAGAGAGAAAGAAAGAAAGAGAGAGAGAGAGAGAGAGATCCACACAAACACGCCAACTGAGGTAAACACCTGCATGATTTTCCAGCCATCGCTCTGTTTTATTGTACGAGTGTCATGCAGACATAATAATCAATAGAAGTACATGTGTTCGATCATTGCCGTGATGTGAAGTTACGTTTAGTTATATCTACACTATAAAATATATTTTGTAATCCTAACGTTTTGAGTCCATTTGAGTTTGGATGCAAGAAAAGCACAAGCCCGTAAATAATGTACTTTTTTCCAACAAACAAACAATAGCAGTTAAAAGCATCACTAAACTGAACTATAACAAAGACTATCAGCCTTTTCGCAATAACTCTTCCATGCACTATTCCCCCTCACATTGTAATACACTCGAAGGGGGCGGAGTGAGAAATCATTACAAATTCCGTCCGGGACAATTTAAGACCAGTTTTCAAGTTTCACAACGAAATGATATTCATACAATTCAATGCTTAACTCTAAACGCTGCTATTGTTGTATTCGAGTGCCTCAGCTATTGTATACAATTTCAGACAGTACAGTTATTGTTGTTTTGACAAATGTAGCATTCATTTCAAAATGGCGATTGTGAAACACTTTAGATGTACGAATATATATTTCTTTTTATCTTCCTATTTTGTAATGTTGAATCGGCACCGATATTAAAAAAGGTTTCGTCTGGGATCGAAGTGAGTTCCTGAACCCGTGAAATCATCATTTTAGTTATTGTTATTGAATCGTAGTGTTAATAATAGCAATGTTGATGATACATATTAGGACTAAGAAGATGCTAAAATATGCTAATGGTCAGAGAGGATAACAGTTAATATCATAATAAAAATGATACTAATAATGATGATGGTAAGGATGCAGTGATGATAATCATCATCACAATGACGATACTAGTCATACTTTCAATCACAATCTTAATAGTAATAGTAATGATAAATAATGATTATATCTGTAATGATACAATAATAGTGATAATGATGATGATAGTCACTCTTACTATCATTATCATAGCAGTAGTAATGTTGATGATATTGATGCAGATGATTAAAAAGTAAATAACAGATAAATATCTAATAATGATAAAAATAGTGGCAATAATAATAATAGCAATAATAATGAGGATAATAATAGCACAAATAACAATAGTAATGATGATAATGATAATGAAAACAATAATAACAATGATAATGATAATGATAAAAACGATGATGATGATAATATTGATGATAATGATGATGACATAATGATGAATAACTGTATTTCTCGCGCACCCAGGAAGGACATAAACATAAATCTCTCTTGATCAAGTAGCTTTGGTTTTAGTAATATGATCACGGAAAAGAAATAAAACTATTCAATAAAGATGGAAAAGGAGTAATTTGAAAGAAATACAAGCAAAGTTATACGTATATCCTTAACATATGTTCGTTCTTTGCCACGTTGTCAGCTCAGGCTAGTAATAAGCGCAATATATATTTTTTTTCTCTCTCTCTTTTTTCCAATGTCAGAAGAATGGGAAAGAAGGGATGGAATTTGGTAAAGAGAGATAGAGAGAGAGAGATATGTTAAGCTTTTTTCATCTTGTCTTGACTAGAGTATCTCTCTTTCTCTCTGCCTCTTCCTCTCTCTCTCTCTCTCTCT
>NW_028234441.1:13476615-13479115 GCF_977035675.1 Penaeus japonicus
ACATACACAGATCCACACATGCATATACACATATGTTTATATATGTGAATATGTGTATGTATACGTATATGTATATATATATATATATATATATATATATATATGTATGTATGTATACATATGTAGTAAGTATATTCCCATGTGTCTAAGCATTACTCTATCGCCATACTACAAACAGCATGCAGCGCCCATCACCCGTGTGCCTTCTGCAGTCTCTCAACCCACGTGGGCGGAACGCAGTGTCCTTCTCCTTTCCAAAACTCTTGCAACTGAGTGTACACTTTGGGCGCCATGTCGTTGTAGTTCAAGGCCTGGCATACCCGGCAGTAGTGGTAGATCGGCGACTGGAAGTACGCGTGTTCGTTGGAGACCCAGAATTCCGATCGCCAAGTGTGCAGGCGATTGTAGGCTGTGCGATTTTTGGCCAGCGAGCTTTGAGAAGGAAGGAAGTTGGGATTAGAGTTTGTATTTTGATTGTTTTTGCGATTGGTCTTCATTCTGGTATCACTAGATTGCTATCAGAGTCTTGCCGTCATTATGGTAACTATATAACTATATCTATGTATATGTGATAATCGGTAATTGCTTAGTACATGTATTCATAGAGTCAAAATCAAAGTGAATATCTTATAACCTAGTTAAGATGGATACTCGAACCTATTTGTAGACATGTTATGCATTATGTTTCGTGATTGTTCAATATTCTATGATTATGAATAACAACTTTGAACAACTAAGTGTCGGGTTAAACAGGGTTGTTTAAGACTGCTGAAGGAGAGCGGCGAAAGGTTGCCCGCTTAACCGTTTTGTAGATATATTTATGCAAGGTTATTGATCAAATGTATTTGATAAATGTTAATATATTGTGCTGAACTTTCCTTGATGTTGCTGTTATTCCCTCTGGACATATCGCTGCATGCCAAATCATGACACTCATGATGTTATTGTGGTTTTGGTCATGATATTGATACTGATGATGTCCACCGATTTTCAATTCCTCTTCTCTGTCTATCGACTATACAAAAATCTTTAGTTAAATGCAGTAGTAGGGTTAACTTCACTTTGACAACAAGGACTTGAAAATGAGTTTACAAAATCACATACACAGTAGTTGGATGTATTTCAAAATGTAAGTAGTGACTTGCGAACTATATAAATACGTAAATATGTACACTATGAAAAAAAAAATAAAGAAAGAAAGAAAAAATATATATATATTTGTTTTTAGCATTATTCGCAAGGCATTTTAGTAATGCTTCTCTTGGCTTTTTTTTTTTTTTTCTTTCTTTTTTCTTGTTTTTAGATAAAGTTCGTGAACGTGAAATAGTGGGATATGACTAACGTGGATCCACCGTTATTGGCCCTTAAAGTAATAACTCGAGGTGTTAAACATGCGGCTTAATGTTCAAACGAGACTCGATGCCCATTTGCAGATCTAGCTTTTACGGATACATTTTCCGAATAAGATTCTCAAAATTCTAAATACTTCATCTAAGTTTCATTTTATTACTTTCCTTTGTTGAGTTACCTGGCACAATACTGCGTAGTCATCATGTTACATCTGTTGTAGTAAACGTTTAACACCTCTGGTCTACATTGATCAGTGGTCACCTGTGGTTTTAGAACACGCTGCTTGTCGGTTTCTAAGCGCAATAGAGAACGCTGACCAATGGTTTTGCAATTTAACAATATGCAGACTTCTCATTAATTGTATGTGTGGTAGCTGTCCGTCCGTCTAAATTGAATATTATGTCATAGTTAGCGATTTCTACCCTGATTCGGATTAAAAAGCCCTTAACACACGGACTCCTATGACGCCTCTCTTCAGAGCGAAATTTCCCGCGTTATTTTTTCTTTCTTTCTTCTGTTAGCGGTATTCACTGGTGATGTTTCGATCATGTTTCTTTTTCAGCATTTTTCAGAACGCGAGAATATTCATTATTTGGAAATAGGAATACGAAGTAAGTGATTACGGGAATATTGGAAGCGTGCTAGTCGTGACAGGGGATTCTACTTACAATATTGAGCTTGAAATCTTTTATATAAATAGATAAGTTAAGAAATTAGCATAAACCCTCTCTCTCTCTCTCTCTCTCTCTCTCTCTCTCTCTCTCTCTCTCTCTCTCTCTCTCTCTCTCTCTCTCTCTCTCTCTCTCTCTCTCTCTCTCTCTCCCAGATAACCTGGGAATCTAGAGTACTTCCAGTTATGAACTAAAACCCTCGAAATTACCCAGTTTTTATTTCAAAATATTAAATCCGATTAGTAAAAAAAAATGGAGATATCTAGACTTTTCTGTGAATTTGACAACATTGCTAAGAAGAGCATGAAGCAACCATATAACTAGTTTGGCACTGCTGCCTGATTGGCAACACTGGCCTTGGAACATTCGTTTGAATCCTTTGTTTATTTATAGACGAAGTTACATTAACATTCCCAAAATGATTGCATGTCAATATCCAAAATGAAAATGTGAATAATGTGTATATATATATATATATA
>NW_028234441.1:13496615-13499115 GCF_977035675.1 Penaeus japonicus
CTGACAAAGAACTTTGAGAAAAATACGGATATGTGTATGTATATATGCATATACACATATATAAGCATATATATATATATATATATATATATATATATATATATATATATATATATATATATATATATATACATACATATATATATACACATTTGTCCACCTGTTGTCCTGTCTCTGATATATATGACCTGATCTCTCTCTCTCTCTCTCTCTCTCTCTCTCTCTCTCTCTCTCTCTCTCTCTCTCTCTCTCTCTCTCTCTCTCTCTCTCTCTCTCTCTCTCTCTCTCTCTCTCTTTCTCTCTCTCTCTCCCTCCGCGAGTACATTTCCTCAAGACCTCTGCATTTCAACGTTTTCTTCGTTGAAATCTGTTTCTGATATCGAAAGACTTCTCTCATCGGCTTTGGTACGGCGTTGGTTGTGGCGTCCTTCCGAGTGCGGTTCCCAAGCGGCTGCGGAAAGTGCGGCCGGGTCGAAAAGGAGAGGGAGACACGGACGGGGGGGGGGGGGATATTTGATTACAAAATTACATAGGCACACAAACACACTCCAGGCTCAACAACATATACACACGCGCGCACGCGTATGCAAACATACAATTTAAGTCTCATATATGTGTGTGTATGTGTGTGTGTTTGTGCACACAAACACACACACATACACACACGCGCGCACGCGCACACACACACACACACACACACACACACACGCACACACACACACACACACACGCACACACACACACGCATATACATATATATATATATATATATATATATATATATATATATATATATATATATATATATGTCACGTTGCGTTCAATGAAGGGTTTCAGAAATGTGGGTTTCAGAAATTGATTAAATCTATAAGCAGCGTGAACGCGTTCCACCTCTAACCCTAACTCTAATAAAAGTTGTAATAATGGGAGACTGATGAGGTGATCTTTCATTCCCTTATGTGTGGCCACTAGCTTAAACTTTTTGGAAGGTAGTTTATGATTAGCTGACCGCAGTATCTGCTTGCTATAAGGAGAGAGTAAGTTTTCCCCGATATTTAGATGGGTGAGACATAAGGGGAATTCATCCGTTACTCGCGCCACGTCTGGTGAAATATCCTTGGTGTTCAGGTGCACCCAATAACCTATCTCCCCCCCCCCCGTGTTGTGATTCATGAATCCCACCCTTAAAAATTTGTCAACCTCATCCGCATTCAGTTTCATTATACCATCCGTGGGGAGAAAGGAACACATTACGGTTGCGTAAAGACTATTAAAGTCTAAATACAATATGTGTCTCTTTAACCCATTTGGGAGTGGACGTTCGATTGTTGCCTCGAGATGTGGTGTGACACAGGTGACGAATCCTCCCCTTACATTTCGCTTAACCAAACGGTAAAAATCGGGGTCGTACGGGGAGTCGAGTGATGTACGCGTATACTTGAGAAAAGTATCATAGGAGTAAGATGAATTGGAAACGTAATAGGAGACATCGAGACCGTAGAAGTCGTAAAGTGTGTTCCTGTATTTCATGTATACGTCAGCTAGGAGACCGACATCCAAGTTACAGTAAAGCAACAAATATTCCCCCAACGATTGACAATTAGATATTTCCCACACCCGTTGAGCGTGTTGATAATCACTCTCCGATATATCGGTCTGCTTCAGAGTATTTCGGAACGCCGAGCGATTGGGAAGACACGTTTCTTGCAGTCGAGTGAACGTATTTATGTAGTCGTAGCAGAAGATCTGCTTCTGACGACAAACGAAGTCTCTCGCATTATTAGGTAAATAATCCACCATGGCGTGAGCGTAAATGGTATTGTATTTAGAGGCTATGTGACTCTTAACGAGACTTGACAAGGAGGAATTCATTATAGCGAGGGAATCTTGAAATACGATATTACCAATTTGAACTTTAAAAAAGTTGGTTGTCGATTTGGCTGATATGTCGATGGTGTAATTACCCTCGTTTAGGTGTTCTAAAATTAAAGCACAATCAAATGATATGTTGTGAGCGAGAGCTACAAGGTGTTTCCTTGCACTGATACACTGAAAATTGCAGCGGGGGCAGTAGGCACCAATGTAATTATTGTGAGAGCGTGAGAGGTCGTGATGCCTCTGTGGACGCTTTGTATTACTGAATTGTTCGTGACATAACTGACAATGGGTCTGTCTTAAAAACTCCTGTTCCATTTCTACCGTCATGTTAATTGAGTAGGAAGGGATGGTAGTCTTTATTTCGAAATGATTGACTGCGTCGACACCGAGGTGACTTCGTTTTTTCACGACTCGCCCATCTTTACTAATGATAAGATAAGAGTAAGCGAGAGGGAAATGACGAGCAATTGTCATGGATGTATAAGGTAATTCCTCCTCCTCCTCCTCCTCTTCTTCTTCTTCCCCTCTCGGTCTAATACCCGTCTCAAAATCGAAGAAAGCGAGATGAGAGGGTGGGTAAGTATAACCGTAATTTTTAAATCTGAGAACCTCACCTTGAGTT
>NW_028234441.1:13504115-13516615 GCF_977035675.1 Penaeus japonicus
ATAGTTATCATGTTTGTAATTGTTGTTATAATCATCATTACCACTAAAGTCATCATTAATAATATGATTGTTATTATCACTATTATCGTTAATAATCTATCATATATCTATCACTCATTCCTAACTCTCGCAGCAGCTCTGCCAACCCGAAATTAACAGCATCGCATAAGAGGCTCAGTCCCTGCGACGAGCGGCGAAAGACACCGATATTTAGTCTGGGATGTTGATGTTGATGTTGATGTTGATGTTGATGTTGATGCTGATGTTGATGGCGATGTTGATGTTGATGCTGATGGCGATGTTGATGTTGATGCTGATGCCGATGTTCATGCTGATTCTGATGCTGATGTTGATGTTGATGTTGATGCTGATGGCGATGCTGATGTTGATGTTGATGTTGATGCTGATGCCGATGCCGATGCCGATGCTGATGTTGATGTTGATGTTGATGTTGATGCTGATGCCGATGCTGATGTTGATGTTGATGCTGATGCCGATGCTGATGTTGATGTTGATGCTGATGTTGATGCTGATGTTGATGTTGATGCTGATGTTGATGTTGATGCTGATGTTGATGCTGATGTTGATGTTGATGTCCATGCTGATGTCCATGCTGATGTTGATGTTGATGCTGATGCTGATGTCCATGCTGATGTCCATGCTGATGTCCATGCTGATGTTGATGTTGATGTTGATGCTGATTCTGATGCTGATGCTGATGTTGATGTTGATGTTGATGCTGATGCTGATTCTGATGCTGATGTTGATGTTGATAACAAGAATGATAATGATGATGATAATGGTAATAGTAAAGATAATGATGATGATGGTATTATCGATGATGATAATGGTGATGATGAGGATAATGACGATGATCATGATGTTAGTGATAATGATAATGATGATGACAATGATAAAGAAAATGAATGGCAATTATACTAATACCATTAACAATGGCAGGAATGATCACGAGAAAGATGGTGTCGTATTTTCGCATTGATACTATGTAAAAATTATTTCAACGGTAAAATTGATATTACAAATGCAATTGTACCTTATGTCCGTAATGGTATTGATTATAATAATGATAATTGTGACGGAGATAATGGTAATAATAATAATGCAGGCGAAATTCATGCAAAAAAGCAAAATGGCGGCTCTTCCTTAGGGAATTCGTCGACTTCTTATCCCAGACCGTCGACTTCATAGATAATATCGGTGTGATTTGCATTTTATGATTGTGCTGCGTCTACGTTGGTTTTATCAGCATCCTTATTATTATGTATCATTATCATAATTTGTTTGTGTCATTATTTGTTATAATGATGATAATTATCACAGTTGTTGTTATTGTTGTCATTATCATTACTACCATCACTATCATTGTCATTATATTTATTATTGTTATTGTTGTTGTTGTAATAATCAGTATTATTATCATCATTAATACTATTGCTATCATCAATATAGTTAATATCATCATTATTATCAGTAGTATTTTTACCATTGTTGTTACCATCACTATTATCTTTAATGTTATCATTCTCATTTATGGTCACACTTTAATCGGGGAATATATTTGCCACGTATACCATATAATCAGCGTGATTGTAAAATTACTCGCATATCAACTGATTTTCACAAAGGAAACATCGTACAAAGAGAATAACCCCCGCCCGTTTCTCCTGGGGAACATCCGGGCATTGAATTTGAACGCGGGGGAGGCGGGTATATAAATGATGATGATGCTAATGATAATAATGGTATAATGATACTACTACTGCTACTACTACTACTACTAATAATAATAATAATAATAATAATGATAACAATGATAACAATAATAATAATAATGATGATGATAATAATAATAATGATAATAATAATAATAATAATAATAATAATAATGATGATAATAATGATAATGATAATAATAATAATAATAATAATAATGATAACAATAATAATAATAATAATAATAATGATGATAATAATAATAATAATATATAACTTATAATGTCAGTCTCTTATGGCAACGCTCAAATTGCAAATATTTGCCCTGTGTGCTTCTAAAAAGTCCCCCTGTGTGCGAGGAATGGGTTATCAGTGAAGGATATTCCGGGATTCAGCCCAGTTGGTTGGAAAGATCGCCAGTCAAGCCCGCGATTTGCCAGAAGTACCCAAAGAAAAGTTTATAGCATGGACTTTAACCGAAAGAATGGATGCATGGAGAAATAAAGCGTGGTCAAGTATATTAACATAGCTTGCCTCATGAAGGTCTTTGACACAGAGTATGGTTATGATTTGAAACTGATCATATGATGAAATAGTCTTTACTTCATTAATCGACCTAATATGCAATTCTTACTGTTGATGATTGAGCTTCAAGAAGTTTTATTTTAATCAAAATCAGAAGCGAAATTGCAGACGGTACCATGGGAAAGGATATACAAATATTTAGAAAAAGACCGATGTTCATAATATGCATAAGAATATATAAGTCGTTTTCATTTAGATTTCGAGCCAGTGAGAATTAGGTGCTCTCCCCTTATACAAGATTAAACACGTACACCAAAGGATATGTATATATATATATATATATATATATATATATATATATATATATATATATATATATATATATATATATATATATACATATATACATATATATATATATAATATATATATAATATATATATATATATATATATATATATATATATATATATATATTATTATATATATATTATATATATATATATATTGTGTATATTTATATATATATATTTATATATATATTTATATATATATGTATATATGTATATATATATATATATATATATATATGTATGTATGTATGTATGTATGTATGTATGTATGTATGTATGTATGTATGTATACAGTAGAGAGAGGGAGAGAGAGAGAAAAAGAAAGAAAGAGAAAGAGAGAGAGAGGGGGGGGTCAAATATTTGTAATAGTTACCCAGACAAAAAAATGTAGAAAACTAATAATATAATCGATGGCTATTTCGTTCATGTATCTGTCTATCTATATAAATAAGTGCTATCTATAGATGGATGCATGAATATCTAACGTCCTTTCAGATGGCGGATCTTACGAGAAAAGTGTTGCAGAAGAGTAATTAGCAGTCATAGAGAGTTAATTACTTACTTAATGAAAAACTGCAAATTGATTGATTGAAAAAAAAACTGCTAATCAAGGAATTTGAAATCGACTGTTAACTAATTAATTCAAAACGCCACACTCAAATGGATTGGTGGAATTTCCATAATATGTGAATGGTAGGGGCATCTTGGGGCAAAAGTTGGGCACCAGGCTTTTTAGAATAATTTTGCCACGCTGAATCCGATATACCCGGTTTACCCGACCTTGCAAAGAGAATATGTCTTGCTGCATCAACTGAGACAAACGATTCTGAGGATGTAATGGTCTCCTCTGTGAGTTCACCCATGCCTAAGTTTGTGAGCAATTGATGGTGCACATTAAAAACTCTCCATGATGATTTGTTGGTGTGATTTGCGATGTAGGGCGTGGTGTCGTAAGCGGTTAATACATGAAATGGTAACAGAACTGTTGCTGAATCTTCCGGTAGTCTGTTGAAAACTGCCTCAATGGGTATGTATCGCCGTTTCTTAGTAGCATCAGACATCATCCACAGGTGTTCGCATTACACACGTGGGAAGTGGGAAACCAAGAGCACGAGAACATCCGTGTCCGTTGATAAGACAACAACCGTATTGAGCTGACTGTGCACCGCGTGTAACACCAACCGTGTGATTGGCTCTCAGATGACTCACTTCTGTTGTTGCCTTTGGTGATCTTACTTCAAGTTCTTATCTGAACCCACCTGCAACTACAGTCTCCTTATCATCAGGCGCCTGAGAACACAATTCCTCTGACAAGAAATGCGCAAGATCTGCTTTATTGCCAGCAAGAGACAGGAAGTTTGTCCAGTCTTTCGGAAGAGGCTCATCGCGACCCTCGATGAGTCGTCTGATGGGTCGCGCTGACTTTGTACGTCGTGTCCGAGTAGCACCTTTGATTGTTTCTTCCTCGTATCTGTCAAACGCAACGCCAATCCGCTGATAGTTAGAACTTGCATTCAGAACTACTCTTACGTATGTGACAGCCAAATTACCAAAAGGTCACTGCATTGTCAGGCTTTTCCAGTGAAACTACTTGTGCTTGCCCATCAATGATAAGGTAAGATAAGGAGTCATTCAGTTCATTTTCATCAGGGCAGACTACGTCTTCTGTTAACATATCTGCTAGTACGGATTTGTTTCCGGTGCGCAGTGTACCCTTCATTTCAGCAAGTGATACAGGGACTAGGAGAATCTCATGCATAAAGATAAACGGCAAGTCAACAGTCCGATTTGCCTCGTAGGTAGTAACAACGCGTCGGAGGACGTTCCTATTCCTTCAGGATGGTTGGTTTGTCTTTGTCTTTAGAGTCTTTAACCACTTCATAGAGATGCAAACGTTTTGGCGTCAGCGGTGCATGGATTGGAACATCTGGCTTGTCAGCTTGGTCAGGTACAATCATCCTCCTGTCAACGAAGGTATTCACTTCTTCTCCGAGTTCTTTGGCACAAAATAATGAGTTTTGAATTGCTTCTGTTGCCAAATCCTTTGAGGCGAGATTTTGCGATGTGTCTGGTGAACCTGATGCAAACACCATGAATCTCTGGAAGACCAAGAGCAAAGCAGCCTCGTCGTCATTATCCCGCTTTTGCCGTGACTGAGTAGCTTCGCTGTGAACACGCACACTGCCAGGACCGTGGTTGAACTAGCGTGCGTTTTAGCTGCAATCTGAGATCTCAAGTCATACGAAAGTGTCTATCTACAAAGTGCTGATGTTGTTTTCGTGATACCAATGATTCCACCTCCTTTTTTCCCTGTGCCATTTATCCACTCCATGGCTTGGTCGGTTGAAGTTCAGAACTGAACGTTTGACAACAAAGTTACCCTTTTGGAAATCTGTTTGCACAGCCACCTGGAAGTTGGTACATCTCCGCTAGATACACTGGACCCCATCTTGCGTGACTGAATAAGTCGTACCTCATGAAGTATGGCAACATCTGACTGAGCGCGTGGAGATGAAGGTCCCAGATTCCATCCCGTTGTGCCAGAGTAAACTGCAGTAGTATGGACAAACTCGAATAATTGTCTGGCGGCCATTTTGTTTATGCAAATTAGACAATTAAAAACGTAACATTTCGCTCGGAAACTGGGTTTATTCAGCATGCCCAAATTATGCTAATAAGCCAGGTTCCCAACTTTTACCCCAGAATGCCCCTTGCTTCTTATGCAGGGCCTTTTTTTCAGAAATCCCCTTAGTCTAAAATAATGTCAGCTCCGGACATGCGCATTTCAAATAACAATTTCAAATACGTTGAGTTAAGGAAGGCAGGGATACGGAGAAGTTTACCAAAACGAAAAGAAGCGGCTGCCAATCGCTCTGAAAATGGTTTTCATTAACAATTACAATCCGCAAGCAAACGGCAAGGATTTTTTTTTTTTACGAAGAGCACAAGAGACCAGGAATTCCACTTCAATTCTCACTTCTGCAACTAAATTCTGCAACTAAACTGTGTAAGGAAACACGTTTTAGTTTCCCTAAGAAACCAACCAAATTTCCAAAAAAATGAATATGGAAGCAAAAGAAATAACAAAATTCACACTGCAGAAAGCTAGAATTACCGACAACTAGAAAAATATAACGCTGCTCTATATAATTATCAGCACATTTTAAAATCTAATTTCTGTACGTAATTTGTTGAGATAGACGTGTTTTCCTCTATTTCACCATCGAACCCTTATATTGTATTATCATTTCAGACTGTATACTGTATCACGCCAAATCTATTTGCCTCACTACTTAATTTGGTCAATACTTTGCAACTTCTAACACTCCCTGGGTATGACGTTAGATTGTATCCGCTAAGGGTCTCAATGGCCGGGGGGATAGAACGGAGGTGCCATTTCGTCTCTTGTACTGCTGGGACCACCCTCCCTGGGGGAGGTGACTATCGCTACATGAAAGTGAAGGACACATTGTCAAAAAAACAAGAAGCTACTAGAAGCGCCGGGTGTCTGGCGGAGTCGCAATCAGTGCAAGTTGGTCCGAGGAAGCAGTATCTCTGGCGGAGGTCCAGTATTATTGAGAGCAAGCAGCAGTTTGGAACTTGGGGAACTTGAATTTGGAGTTCTGGAGAGTTCACATAGCTTGCGCCCTACCCCGCAAAGAACGTCTGTCTATACCACATCGCCCGTGAGTTGCCAGGGGGCGCGTTGCACAGTGGTCAACCAGGCTAACAACGGAAAGCATGCGAAGAAGAAACCACATTCAACTTGGAAATTACATTCAACTTAAGAACACTAATAAAATAGAAACTTATGAAGATGAGCAATCTATAAATGGTTTGCAAATAAATTGACAGATACGATGTCGGAACCTGTAAGACCAAATGGAACGAAAATGGAAGTTTCAAATGTTGAGGAAATAAAACTGTACTATTCTCTGGAAAGGAAGAATGAAACTACAGGCATGGAGTCGCAACGAAGCTAACAAGAGTAACTGCCAATGCCCGCGCAAGGTAGAGCCCAATCAACAATCGTATAATGAAAGTCAGACCGCAAGTCAAACCACACATCAGCATCATTCAGCGCTCTGCTCCGACCAGTCTGGCGAATGGAAAGTTTCAATAACTCGCCCCAAGAAACTGTGGACACAATCCCAAGCAGAGATACAAAGTCATCGCGGGTGATCTAAATGCAAAGGAAGGCAACGCAAATTTGGGTTAGGATATCTAAATGCAAGAGGTGAAGATCTTATTGAGTTCTACGTTGCAAACAGCCTTGCAATAACAATCATGCTGTTCCAACATCACCCATGACATCTCTGCACTTGGAACTCACCAGACAGAAAAACGATAAACCATATTGACTACATTATGGTGGGCAAAAAATTGAAAAGCTGTATAAAAAAAAATGTCAGAACTAGACCTGTTGGCTGGTGATAACAAATACAGATTGAAGAAGACGGAGCAACTAACACCACCTATATAGCAACAATAAAACACTAGACAATTAATATAGAACCATTGTCGCAAACTGATTTTAAAGTATGAAGTAAAAATGACTCCTCCTAATGAACTATGGAAAGAGGGAAAAGAAGCAATTATGAAATCCACCGAAGAAACAATCAGCAAAATGAAGGTAAGAAGTGACAAAGAGAAACACATCAACAAACAAAAGACGCACAAAGGAGCCAGAGAGGCTATTAAAGAACTCAGAAATGAAAACAGCCCAGGAATAGATGAAATAACAGCAGAATTAATAAAGTACGGAGGCGAAACCGTTGAAAACTTCTATTGCAAACGTTGCTAAAATGGAAATTCAAAGAAATGCTGCAAGAGAGGCTGTTGATGAAATCCATATAATAATAAACGGAGAAGCTGTGGAGAATACGAGAGAGTCCACGTATTTGTGAACACCTATGACGACTCACCAGAAACCAAAAGAATAGGTATCGCGAAGAATGGCAGATCCGCTTACCAACATCTGAAAAAACAAGAGCATCACACTTAAGACGAAAATGAGACTTCTGAATTCATTCGTCTTCTTCATTGCGACTTACGGATCCGAGTGCTGGGTACTCAAGAAGAGAAATATGAAAAAGATTTAAAGCTTCGAAGTGTGGTGTTGTAGAAGTGCATTAAAAATGATCGGGCAGAGAAAAAACGAACGAGGAAGTAATCAGGAGAGAAGGATGTTCAAATCGGCTTCTTAACTAACTGGTTTTGATAATGATTCGTAATTTTACTTAATATTTGTATATGCCCGATTCTGTTCTATTGAGGTGTTCATCTGAGAACAAATTCAGAATAAACGTAGTCAAATCTCAAACAAATACCTTTACAATGAAATGGGCAGAGATCACCCAGAGGAAATTCGGTAACGCCGAGTTGTGAAAGTGGAAGAATGGAGTCAGAGGTTCCTACCAACAAACTCGACCTACAAGGAAAGCCATTACTAATCTCATATGGAACATATAAATAATCTTCAAAAATTAGGTAAGGTCCCAAGACCAGGTGGGAGAAGAACTAACCAGTCAGGGTTATCTACACAAGCGACAGGTTTAGACAATAAACCACCCAAAGGACGTGACGAATAACTGTCAATTGTCCAATGGCAATTGTACTAGGTTGGGGTATTATCTGTAAAACAACATGCAGAGAGCTGTGATGCATAAAAGATTAAGATCAGGAAAGCGACTAATGAAAAGGGGGATAATCACAGCTGACAGCATTCTAGCATGAGTCCCGATAGTGGCTCATGTCGGGGCCATCCTGAGGAACCACCCACCTCTTGTCTGGTGTAAGAAAACTTGTTGAGGGATGGAATTTGATTCAGCCCTAGTTCTTTCACTCCCACTCGTTGGTGGTTCATCTGGTATTGTATTTAGCCAGTCATCTAACTTTCTTTTGAACAATTCCATACTGCACTGGGTTACGTTTTTATTATCCTTTGGCACACAATTAAATCTGCATCTAACAGTGATGTTTGAGCACTTAACCTTGTACGATAACTTGACCTCCCCAGCTTAGGGGAATGTCTTACTTTAATTCCCCTTCCTATACATCTCTTGGATTTATCACTAAATTTTCAATGACCTTTGGTGCTTAGATAACAAAGTATCTTTCTCTCCATCTTTGTAATGTTTTTTTTTCTTATCTTTTTTTATCTCTCCCAGAACTTGAACAGAAACCTGTGGCAAAATAGAAGGGAATTGCTAAAGAAACCTACATCGCCATAGTAGTAATGATACGTAGTTACATTCCAAAATCACAGCTGACAGACCAACGTGTATGTTTCCTTTCTTTATTATTCTCTTATTTTTGGTATATTTCTTCCAGAAGCATCTGATGTAAATGTATTATAATAGTCAGAGTATATATATAATATTAAATTTGTTTCTTGATTTTCTTTGCTTTATAGATTTTGCCTTTTTTTATCAAAAATACTAATATCATCTACATAAATCCATCTTTTTTAATCTTCCTATATTTGAACTTCTTTGATGCAGTTATAAAAAAATAATACAATGGCAAAGTCTACTACATCATATATGTTTATGTAATTTTAATATACATATAATCTTGAGGATAAGGAATACACAGATGTAAACAAAACTGATTACTAATTATTAAAAGTATTTACACTCATAACATATATACATATACATATGCACATGCATACATGTATGTGTATATGTACGTGTATTTGTACGTGTACGTGTACGTGTACGTGTACGTGTACGTGTACGTGTACGTGTACGTGTACGTGTATGTGTAGATGTAGGTGTAGGTGTGCATATGTGTGTGTGTGTGTGTGTGTGTGTGTGTGTGTGTGTGTGTGTGTGTGTGTGTGTGTGTGTGTGTGTGTGTGTGTGTGTGTGTGTGTGTGTGTGTGTGTGTGTGTGTGTGTGCAGACTTTGAATGTGGATTGTGTGTGTGGATTGTGTGTGTGGATTGCCAGTATGAACTTTGTGCGTGTGGGTGTGTACGCTATGTAGGAGCGTGTTTGCATGTGCTACACAATAATTAATTTTTACATAAAATGAAGATGTAACAAACAAGGAACCAGAAATAAATCTTCATGTGGATACTCTGGTTCTGTTACTAATTTACAACACAGACTAGATTTCCAAGATTAGTTTTGATTGTGGGAAACACTTTTTAATCTCTTCATTAGTTCCACTGGTAGATATACACTGGAGCACGGCATTTGGTTCAGAGCAAATGGAAATGGTGTTCACATTATACCAAGCTCAGTAAAATTATTACAGTTTTGGACCTTTTACTACATGAAGTGCTACTGAAACGAACAAGTAGAAAGATCTATCTCCTACTGTACCTGGTCATTGAGTCTAAACTACTATTTCTAAACATAAGGTTAAGATGAACAAAGAAACTTGGTGTTATCCTAGCAAAAACTATGGGACCTCAGATAATGAGTTCTCTACGATTTAATTAGCGACTGATCAAGAACAATGCTTGTCAGTGTAATAATTCCTCTAATAACAAGGTGAAATATCCAACACAAAATTGGGAACACCACATCTACAACTTCAATAATGTCACCTTAATCCTCATTTATCTATGCATCTGACTTTCATTTTGCTCTATGCCAGATGTTGTATTGTCACAAGTCAAATCAAAGTGATCCTACCAGATACCTTCTTATGGCAATTTGTGCTGCTTTTAACTGATTGTTTTAAACAATGACCTGAAATAACAATCAATCTCTACTGAAGATTCAGTAGTTATTGCAATATAATACATCTATTCATGTTAATTAAAAAATGAGAAGACCACAGTGTCTCAATTAAACTTGAGAAGGGGCTGGATACATAAAGCTACACTGTGGAGGAAAAATACATCACACGAGACTCCTAATAGGTATATGCATTCTGTGAGGACAGCAATACCAGAGTCAGAGCAGACACGAAAGTCACCCATACAGAGGAAGCAGAATGTTACCTGTAGCATTACCCTCATGATTTCTTGTTATTTGGTATACTTGATGTCCAAAGATTATCTATATTATAAAAGAATAAGAAAAGAATAAAATAGAATGATTACCAAACTCTGGTATGAACGAGTCTCTGAAAATATACAAAAGCTATTGCACTCTTAATAGTAACTTTTTCTTATTTGTACAATGTACACCTAAAAGCAATTACGTTATGGGCAACAAGGTACTAACACTAGTTCATTAAGCAATAAGAAAGAAGGAATGGAAAAAACAGAATGGGCCATCAAACATACTGCAATGCAAGGCAGGTTATCTTTACAGTTACTGGTAATATTACAAAGTATTACAGCAACAAAACAAATATTCATATATATCAACTGCACTGCTATGTACACCTAAATATTGCTATGAATATTACTTTTCAAACTGCATGTAATTACATTATCAAAAATAAATGGAACTCACAACCTATTTGGCTTCACACTCACAGCACAACTGTACCACAAATGCACCTTAATAAAAAATAAATAAATAAATAAATAAATAAATAAAATAACACTGGCCCATTGAAACATCTTGGAAGAACAGCTGATCACTTTGAAACAATGGCAAAGGCCTCTTTGTACCTTTTTTAAGTACAGCCTATTTAGTTTCAGGTGGCCCCAAGTCAAGTTACTGTATTTAAGTCGCTAATAAGATGCTATTTTCTTCAATGAAAAAGAACATTCATTACCCTGTGTCTTATCACCTAAAGGATAGGTCCAAAGGAGAAGTTCACCTGAATTTACAATATCAAACTCACTCATATTTAGGTGCTCTTAAATTACATTAATTCTGTACACTGTTATACCTGCATATGAATTACTGTTAGATTAGATTCTGGTAGTTTTTAAAAGTATCTTTTGTTAAATCATATCTTTGAAACTTGTAAACTGCCACAATTGTTCAGTTCTCACTTGATTTTATAAATAAGGTTAATAGTTGATATGATAATAAGAGGAGAAAAGACAATACAAATATGAAAAATGTTATGAGGTTTCTAGAATATATATTTGAATAAGAATAAAGGGAAGTGTAATATGTGCAAGATAAAACACAAAATGGAATTTAAATGTTAGATAAAGGAACCAAGGGGAAATATCCAACACTGGCAGCGTAACACAAGTCTCAGCATATGGCAGTTCCATCAATCATTCCTCTGAAACTATATCAAGCTGGGCAAAAATATTGTAGTGGCAGGTAGCTATAGACTTCCATTCATCAGACACATATATGTGTGTGTGTGTGTATATATACATATATATATACATATATATATATATATATATATATATATATATATATATATATATATGTATATATATATATATATATACATATATATATACCTATACATATATATATATATACATCTATATACATATACATATATATATATACATATATATATACATATACATATACAAATACATATACACACACATATGCATATGCATATATACACACACACATATACATATACACAATAACAAACACACACATATATATATATATATATATATATATAATATATATAATATATATATATATATATATATATATAATATATAGTTATTGGCATTATATGGGCTCCAAAAAGTGGCGAGAACTGTACACAATGGATCCACTCAAGAGAAGGACTATTATAGTCTACAGGTTACATACAGGCAGTAATCTTATCACTTGTAGCATCTTATGTATTTGGAAATACAGAATATTACTTTAGCACAGATAATCAGGTTATGATGGTATGAGTGAGTACCTGGAAAGAATGTATCAAAATTTCTGTTTACATATATATAAATTTTTTGTTAAAAAAAAATCAGTCTCATATGCTAAGTAAGCAGATGTCTCTCGTTCTTCTAGTCTACAAATTCTGCACTTACTTTCCAATA
>NW_028234441.1:13541615-13574115 GCF_977035675.1 Penaeus japonicus
GTTTAATGATACAGGATCATGGGGTAAAAAAGGGACTGAAAATTGGCTCACCCAAGCTAGCCCAGCAAGAAATTGTAGGCCTAGAAATTTGTGTCAGGAATATGAAATAAGAAATGAAGTTTCTAGAAGTTAGTTGTCTGTTTTTATTTGAAACAGTTATTCCAAATTACCAGCTTCAAATTATTGGTCCTGAAATATCTGTCTCATAGAAGTTCTACTTTTTCTTCCACTCACCTTGAACTCTCAGGGAAACATATCCTCGAGTGAAGGTCAGACAGTCGTGGCCAAAGGAGTATCGTCTTTCATCAGCATTGGACAGGAAGGCCAGGAATACCTCAGCAAATCTCTGTTTGATCCCCAGGCGCTGATGGACTCCCAAGAGCTCTGGGATTATGTGTATTCTTGGGAAAAGCACACAAAAGACACCACAGGTAGTGTTGCCTACTTGGTATGATATGTAAAAAGGATTTGTTAAAAGAAATTGTATCTTTGTTTCTTAGAGTGACTTGATTGCCCATGAAGAAGCTGCTGTCTATATACTGTCACTGATGAAATAGATATTTATATTTAAGATACTCTCTATGTTGGTAATTGACCTTTACACTGATAAGTATTTTTTTATTTTGATTTCCCTAGAATTACCATAGTTTCAGAAGAGCAAGATTGTTATGCAAGTAATTTCTTTCCAGTCTTAGTCATCAGTTTTCAATCATTACAGAAGCCAATATGTTGGCAAGGACAGGGGCTCTTGCCATGGATTATTTCTACTTGATGGAGCTCCCAGCTGATTTAAATAGTGAGCAGTTATCAGAAATTAGCACAGACTTAGAATACAGGTTAGAGAGTTATTTGCCTTGTGTTTATATACTTTTAAAGTCTGGAGATTAAAGAAAAACTAGCTGTGTGTGTGTGCGTGTGCATGTGTGTGAGTGTGTGTGTGTGTGTGTGTGCGTGTGTGTGTGTGTGTTTGTATGTGTGTGTGTGTGTGTGTGTGTGTGTGTGTGTGTGTGTGTGTGTGTGTGTATGTATGCATAGACAGGAGGTGCTATTGAGATCTTGGTGATAGTTGTAGTTGTTGTTCTCCCTCAAGAAAATCACATTTTCTGATACATGGATGAATTCATAGACAGAGATTATATTTGAAATATTCATAGACTGTGAATATCCACTCATTCATGCATGCATTATATATTTACAAGCAATCCGCAATATCCAATCCTCCCCTTTCAGCAACTTAAGCGAACGGGCCATATGTCGCATTGCCTTCGGTGCCTCGGAGGTGAATGCCTCTTCAGGATTCCACCACAGACTTCAGGCAGTGTCCCATGCCCTCAACCAGCACGACTACCCACCTTACACAAGCCCACCCAATAGTGAGTTGTGCTTTTCTCATTGCTTTAGAATGTATTAGAGTTCTTTTAGATTCTTTGAGACAAAGGCAGAAAAAGTTCTGAATGAGAATTAATAATTCTATGAAGCAAGAGGCATAGAAGATTTGAGAGTGAAATGTCAGTTACATATTTCACACTGTAGAATTATTCTTTTGCAGTCATATTTTTTTCTATATTGATTAGAAGTGCCACATTATACAAAAGTACTAGGTATTTGCGTGCATTAGCAAAGATTGATAATAAGCATGATTAGAGTGGTGTGACACACAGGTAGATAGTGTAGCATGTAGCCTGTGTGAACCTGGTGAAAATCACTTTTACTTGCTTTTGTGAAAGAAAAAAAAGTAAGGCAGAATATTTTCTTTGTATTGCAAATGAAGCAAGGAAATTCTAATGTTGCTGGTGGCTCATTCCTGTATGATTAAGAGTATTTCATGAATTTCTTTAGAGATAAATGACTGAAGTGCAGATGAAGCATTAATTGGTAGATTCTTTTTTAAAACCACACTACTTTGGCTTTTAGTTGTCATATATGGTTTGTGGCAGTTATCTACCCATGGTAGATGATTTATGGAACAAAATTACGATATTTGTTATTATGACATTTTAGATGTAGGACCTATACTTCTTCAGTATGGCATTTATATATATGTGATTACTTTGGTGCTGACATATGAGATGGTGAAAGTTATTTTCAAGAATATGAGATACAAAGCCTCTATTTTCCCAGTTTCTTTGTCTGTAATGGGGTTACAAGTTATTAATTGGAACTACACTCCGTGATCCAGACAGTTTGGGGCAAAATGTTTGTGCAGGGATTATATGTATGTTATTTGATGCTCTGCTTTATAGTTGCTTAGTGGCATGTAAAGTGAACCTAGAAAGAATTCACTTTATTTATTTGAATATTAATTGAATCTTGAAAAGTGTGAATGATACTCTGTTTCTTTAACAAAACTAACAGTGCTTTTCATTTTCTGTATACTCATAAAGGGATATGGAAAAAAATAGCTTTGATGACTATATAGTATAGCAAACTACACTACAAAGTGTTCTTTACACATCCTATGAAAGACCATAAAAATGGCCAAACATTTCTAACATTTCCCTCCCCCTTTATCACAACTCTGTCTACAGCCCTAACTAACGCAGGTCTTTCAACTTGAGATCCAAAGTCTGAAAAGAGTGAATCTGAGATGGCCTTTGTAGGGTCCAAAGCAGCATCTAGAGACTGGACAGAACTTGCTCTTTCCAGGTCCAGCTGTGGGCTATATCCCTTGGTTTAGGGTCCACATGAAGCCCTTGCCCCAAATAAAGACAACGAAGAGTTTCTTGGGCCGAGTTTACGCTAGAGGTAGAAAGAGAGGACATTGCTAATATCTTTAGGCTATGTGCATTAGTCATGTTTTGATATTTGATCTCCTATTACTCTAGCATGGCTGATATGCATGATATGTGAGAGAAATTTTGTTTTGGTGGCAAGAAGTTAGTAATTGTAGAAGCTTTGTTGTCATTAGTATTTCCTTTGTTGTTATTTTGGCTCAGGTTTTTTTAATTACACTTGGATAAAAGTGACGGTAGTGTAATGGTTCTAGATGTTATCTTTATATTGGCTGTATCTTTTCAGGAAAGATATTTATCATTGTTTCTCCGTTATGATCATTAGGTGTTACAAAAGTTAGTATTTAAAGAGGTTTTGAAAGATTCTGTCCTGTCATTTAACCTGTTAACCCAATCCCGACGGGTCCGGCGATAAGTGGAAACCCCTTACGCCGGGCCTATGCAATATTGCATCGGGAACGTCATGCTGGTGTGTTGCCCCGTCATCGGGCATTTAGCCGTGTCACATGGGTGTGACGCACCGTCATCAAAGGGTTAATACCAGGTGACAAGATATCATGTCAAGTGGTGGCAATTTTTGCCACCGGGGATGAGATATTTTGTCATGGCTTTTTGTACAGCTGACAAGCGGCCAGAGCAGGCAAATGGCCTGAGACATTGGGCTTACATGCTTGAAATACCCCAGTGTATAGACCAACTGGAGCCAAAACCACCCCTTTGGCAACAGGTTAATAACTCCAGCTTGATGTATCAGAACTTTGGTGAAAAGGTTTAATAGTCTTACCATTGAAGAGGTGACAGGTTTCAAAGTCTTAAGAAAAAAAAAAAAAAAAAAATATATATATATATATATATATATATATTTTGATATGTATATATATATATATATATATATATATATATTTATATTTATATTTATATTTATACATATATCCTCTCTCCCTAGTCCTAAAATAATGATTCCTCATTTAAACTTTAACCCCTCTTTTGGATATAATTAAGAAACTTTACAATTATTAGCTGTCTGCAATCCATATCAGAAAAATGACCACTCTTGGATTGAAGTGCAATAACTATTCAAGACTAGTAAATCCTTAGAGATTTGTTCATATTTGTATATAAAGGTAAAAAGGACACTCAGTAAGAGATATAATTGAGGTATTTTGTTAGTCTTTTCATCAGAGATATATGTAATTTTGCCAAATGATAATCATTCAGCATTAATTACATTACATTGCAAGTTATTATATCTCATTTAAACTTTGAACTTAGTATTTACTACATATCATTTTGGCTTTTGGTTTTGCTGTTATTTTTATTGAGGCATAAGGGTTGTTATCATATCCTCAGACAAATGAAGATGCTAGAAATTTACTTTGCATTACAGAAATTCAAGTGCAGAGTGGTTCTGAAAAGGGACTTTTCCTTTTTATTTTTATACTAGTATATGAATTTTTTTTTTTTTGTCACAGCTTTTTTTTCTTCTCCTTTCTCTTCTTCCTTTTCTTCTTTTTCTTTCTTTTCTTTGTCCAATATTTTAAACATCCCTGGCATAAGAAATCAGCCCATATATCTTTCTCTTTCTTTTTTTCTTTTTTATATCTCTTCACTAATACATATAGATTCACAGGCTAAATCCCTGGGGTAAGAAATTAACAAGTGCATCCTTCTCTCTCAATCTGTTTTCTTTTCCTTCACTAAAATCAAGTCGCAGGCCAAGCTTCATTACTTCCTTTTTATATTCATTATTGAAAAACTTACATTTTCAGAGGTGCTCCAAGGGCTGAGGAACCCATTCACAACGTTAAAGGTTGACAGCACTCGCCTGGACAAAGACATAGAGTCACAAAAATCCAGTGTTCAAAACTTAGATATGATTACTGAACTGATGCAAGTGAAAGGGAAAATTGTGCCAATGACTAAAACTTGTAAGTCTTACAAAGAGAGAGGGAGTGCCAAGCGTTTTTGCTTCTTCTTTGTGGGCTCCTCCTGCATTTTGTTTTTTTGTTTTTTGTTTTTTGTGTTGTCTGTGTGTCATTGTGGAGAAGTTGCTCAGCAGTAGGGTGGGACTTTTGAAATAAATTTATCCTTTTGTTATTATTATTTTTTATTATTGATTTTTTTTTTTCATTTTTTCTACTATCATTATTATTATGTGCTTTTCTTATTATGACTGTGCTTTTCATATGACATTTCACATGCATGTTCATCAAGCAAGGCACTGGACTTATGAAATTACTATGCAAAATTTGTGGCTTGTGACACTTGCTTTCAGTACTGTTCTTAGATCCATTAATTTATTGGAAAAGAATGTTTTCTTTATCCAATTAGTCATGTTATAAGTTATGCTTATAACATTTTGTTATTGGGATTTCATTTAGTGCGCCTCTTTTTGTCATTATCCAGTGACAAAATCATTGATGTTGATATGTCTTAAAAAACAAATATATATAGCATCTGATCCTTAGAAGATGAGTTTCATCTTCTATAAATTCATGTGTATAATATTTTTTCTACCCTTTTCATTATCATAATCTATACTAGTTGATTGATCCCACCAGAAAATGTTGGTTACTGCAATATTATTCCTTTGTCCTGCTTCTGCACTCCTGATTTTGCTAAGCACAGTATGGCTAGTTATTGTCTCTTGCTCTCTCAGCCTGAGTACCTCCACTAACATCTCCCTAAAGCTAAAACTTCTCGCAGCAGATGAGCCTCCGTCTGACCTCAAGGGTCCCTCAGAGGAAGAGGTGGCGGCGCTCGAGGCCAACACACCCATTCGCTCTTATGTTGTGACCATAATGGAGCCAACTCTAGTGCTACACGCAGCTCAGCATGTGCAGATCAACATGAAAACTATATTAAATGCAAAACGTAGAAAGGTGGGAATGTGGTCTGTACGTGTAGATAAAATTAATGATTAACATTGACATATTTTCATGCAGTGAAATACATGCATATGGATTTCCTGATACAGACATAGGAAACGTTATCCCTGAATGATTAGATTAAGGATAGTGCCTGCTCCAGAGTTAATTGAAATGGTTTTACTCAGCCATATGTAACTTTCTCTTGTAATTAATACAAAGCTTGAAGGCAAATATTTATATTATTTGAATCATTTGATCTCCTTTCATCCTCCACAGAAAAACCAGAAAGCGAGTGCAGAGCTTTGCATGGCTCGAGTGCTGCCTGTTCCCAGTCTAAGGGTAAAGTTGTCCCGGTTGGATATAGAATGGACAAAACCCATGTACCCAAAGAGACTGGTATCAGCAGCCTGTATGCTAAGACCTCCCTCTCCAACCATGCTGCACAACTGCCACTCTCATCTGTCATTCACTGTAAGCATTTTTGAAGCTGGTTCTATTTTGGGTTGGGATCACTCAGTTGTAGGATTTTATAGCAATATGGAGAAAGGGATTCTAGGTGAGGCATGTGTAGTTTATAAACAAAGTCTAATTTAGGAGTTTGTTTACTATTTATTCAAGAGTTATAGAAATACCAAAATTAAAAACCCTGAGAACTTTTGTAGTGCCAATCTAATCTTATAGCATATTACAGTAGTTTACACCTTGCTGTGAATAATGCAAATGAGCATCTTCACTGAATTAATGGTTTGAGATGGGAATGTCTGACCAATCAGCTTTTTTTCCCAGGCCCACAATCTCTGCCTTGGCGTGCAGTACCAGACCAGTGTGGTTCCTCTGCTTCAGGGTTTCTCGCCATCCCTCTACTGCAAGAGCCTCCTTCTGCCCTCCTACTGGTCCTCCCCACATCAACCCAGGGACGAATACTTCTTTCAAGCAGGTATTTTGATGGAGAGTTTGATAAAAGTTTCTAGTATGGTTATTTCATAGCATTTTTGCTTTTGTATAAATAGATTCAGTTATTTATTTAAAGAGATTCTGTTATTTATTTAAAGAGAATTTAGTAATTTATTTACACTGCTGATAGAATATTTTATGTTTCTAATGGTCCATATTATTAATCTTGGATATTGCAACAGTGTGGGATAGTATTAGATAGATCAGTGGAATATATGGAGTACAGCATGCCAGTGTTCTTCCACCCTCTTAAAGTTACATTCTCCATTCAAGATTCCTTGTGTGTGGAGAGCAGTGCACCCCAGTTAATGCTGTTGTATCGTCTACTTATGTCGTGGTATGATGTTGATCCACAACCAGAGGTTCTTCATCAGGACTCTCTGGTGGAAGATGCGCTTGCAACAAAGAGTAAGTTACTGAAGGATGTGGATGGTGGTGACAGTGGAAAGAATTATGATTTTGAAAATTCTGCTTAGTATTATCATTATTAACAGCAGCATGTGTTACCATCATCATCAGACTGTTTATGATCATATATACTATGTTGATTTTACTTTACTCAAACATTTACAGAAATTCTATATGATATTATTATAAAAAATTATTTGAGTTTGATATCAATCTTACCAATTACCAAATTAGTTCTGTGGAAAATGTGAATAAACAGAAAATTGTCAAAATAAGCCAACCTCATGTCTTCATTTTTAAATAATGCAGAGTCTAAAAACCCTCTTAACATGCTCCCATCTTTTCCAACAAGCAAGAGGGTTATGACATTATTTTTACTTGAAGACCATATTCAATTGCATGAAACATTTAAAAGTAATTTTAGAATAAGTTATGTCTTCATAGGTTGTATTATCATTTTTTTCCATCCATTTACAGTACCAGATAGATCAAATATCTTTTACCACATTTTCAGAAATGCATGTTCTTACTGTGAAGGTCCATCACATTGAAGCTAAGTCATGTGACACCCCATCCTTATGTGGCTTCATGGGAACTGTAGGGGGAATCAACATGGGCTTGAAGAAGGTTCAAGGGGACTTCTTGTGTCTTCTTCTCTCGGGCCCTGAAGATAAGACAGGCCTGGAGGTCTTGTTACCGGAGACTGTATCAGTAACCGATAAATTACTGAAAGTTGCCCTCCAATTTCCCAAGGACAACTGTAATGAGAGTGTACCAAGCATTCTAACAGTGGGCATGAAGAAGGTAGCCTTTCTGTTTGATCCCCTTCTGATCCAGTGGCTGAAATACTCCCCCAGGAAGATTGAGTCTGATGTTCTGATGGAGATGGTGTTCCTAAAGAAAATCTCAGAAGTGCGAGAGATTGTGAAACCACAAAGGAAGCCCTCAGAATCAGAATCAGAGGCCACCAAGGTAGAGTCCTCCAATGCAACACTCTCTGAGGCCAAAACAGGAAGCAAGCTCTTTGTGCCACAGGAATCTCAGGTTGAAAATGTTCAGAAATCATGGAAGGAGAAGTTTGTGGAGTGGTACCCAATCCTCAGTAGGCTCCTCATTCATGTAGATTTGGACACAGCAACATTATTTCTATCCTCTTCTCCTCTGAATATTGCATCAGAGTCTGGTCTAGTCAATGCTGTCCATCGCACATATTTGACCCGTAGTGAGAGAGGAATGCTCGGAGATACTATGGTGCTCTGCCTACCTCACTTGGTCCTTCACAATGCTGCACAGAAGCAAAGTCTCTTGCACAATGTACATGATGTACCTGTCATACTACCATCAGAAATATGGGCAACAGGTAAGAAATTTAGAGCAGTTATTTGGGATTATATATTTCATTTGATATTGTTTTGTCAATAAAACAAATTTACATGTCAGATGTTTGTAGTTTCTTGCTTGAAAGTTACCAGTTTACAGTAGCATTAAACTTCAAAGAGTAAAGCATAATGAACAAGATGTTTATATTTTCTTTTCCTTCACTCCTCCAAAGGGCGAGACAAGTTGCCTTGGTCTCTGAGTCTTGCTGGCTTCAGTGTGTACAGCCTTCAAGGATCTGGCCAACATGTGAAGCTGCAAGTTCTGAAACCTGTTAACACAACTGCTACACTTGCAATTTCAACTGTGTATCAGGTAAGTATGTGAGAATAGAATTAGTTTTTCATTTTTATAGAACGGTAACTTTAGATACAAAGAATGCACCATAGAAAGGAAAAACAAAAATATATAAATTCTTAACATTACTACTTTTTATTTCCACTTCCCAGGGTCCATCTCTCAACCAGCTTGGCCTCGTCATACACACTGACATGTCCCCCTTGGATTTCTATGGTAGCCGCTGCCAGGTTGTAGGGCATGTCACAATTGTAGAGAACTTGCTCAGTCTTGCCTCACTCTTCATGGATACATTGCAGGAAGAGGTGGGTTTTCTTTTTCTGTGATTGGAATGCTTTCGTGAAAATACTGATGTTGAAACATTATTAGGAAATGCCAGAACATATATAGAAGCAAAGAGAATATTTTACTAGTTTTAGTTGTATAAGACTTATTCCAATTTTCAATATTCTATTCAGGAAAAAGATATATTCCACTTTTTTCCCTATTTGTCAAACAGGTCAATCATACAAACAAACAAACAAGTTCCTCTATCTATTGTCTGATATCTTGTTGAAATTTCATATTGTAGCAATATTGTCATTGGCTTTGACAGGGTATTCTATATGATATCTTTTATATTTATCAAGAAGTGACTGCTTTGTAGGATTGATATAAGGTAGCACCCATTGCCTTTTTGATATTTGCCCTAGAGATACTATGTACTAGAGTTAGTGCTGGACGTTAAGTGTGTTTGACAGTTGGTGCCAGTGAGCCTCACATATTAATCATCTTGGTTTTCCCTAATATTCTAAATTTGTGTTAGGTGCTTGTATATTTTGTGCTCTTAGTTACTTTAAATTTACAAGCCGATATAATTTCATTGTGCTCTTGTTAGCACAATGTCAAATATAGGTGCCCCTTATAGCAGCATTCTAATGTCTTATGCCCTAATAACTGATTTTCTGTAACCTAATTAAACCCATTAGTGTTTGATCATGCTAATTAACAAAGGGCAGTGTACCAAGAATGGCCAAAAATGTTTACCTTTGATGTAGAGAATGCAGGTTTTTGAGACCTTTATATCATACTCCAAAGTATACCATATTTCATTATCTGTGATAAAAGATAAGGAGTATTTTTTCAGGCAATATTGGTTTTAGATTATTATGAGGGCTAGAAATTACTGTAGATACTTCTTCCTTGTCTTTCATTTCATACATTTAATTCTTATTCCACATACTCCACTTCCACTTAATATAAATCATAATAGGTAAGAGTTTCTGACTTATAAATCACAGAATACTCTCCAAACCATTATGAGATTGCTGATTTGTTACATCATTCCCCAGACTTCCTCCACGTCATCCACACCAGCTCCTCCGCCTCCTGTGATGGAAGCCTCCTCGGTGCCCACCACGCACCCACCTCACCAGCAGTCAACGCCAACTTCGGCTGTACAGCAGACATCCACACAGCAGTCTCACGTTACACAGCAGAGTCCACCAAAGCAGTTGCATCATAGCAACTCTGACCCCAACACACTGATGGTGACTGAGGTGGATGAGGTTGAGGAAGAGAGAGGTGTGAAAGTGTCTTTTTTTTCCTTTTCTTTGTAGAATTCTCCATTCTCTTTCATTTATTGTTATCACCATTTATTTTTTTATTCTTGCTTTTTACATTTCCCATATTCAAGACTTGCTGTTAACTTCACAATTCCCAGTTTAGGATGTAATATTTGTATCTTGACCCACACATAGATTATCTGAACCATACATCTCATACTTCTGATTTGCCAGTTCAAGTGGTGAGTGAAGCCGAGGTGCAAACGAACACAGGGCCCATTGTCACTGTGTGGGTGCAGTGGACGGTGGCAAGAGTGTCAGCCTCACTTTACGCCAACAGCGGACCTGAGCAGAGGAAGCTTAGGGCTGAGCTAGAGGACCTGACAACAGCCTTGGATCTTCATAAAGTGTATTCTAAGGCTAAAGTCAAAGTTACATCTGTCAGTATTCTCCACTTCACGAGAAGGTGGGTATCATTTACATGTTGTAGCATATGAACAATAGATTAGTTAAAGCTATCCTTGATAAAGATTTTGTTGCCTTTTGAAATTAGATTTGTGTAGAATGGTTTGTGTTGTACATTTAGCGCAGAATGTAATGAACATTATATATTAAACTAAATTATTTTTTAAATGCAAAAAATTACTTATTTATCTTAGGAATAACTCATGGGTGGCTGGTGAGCATGAAGGTGTTGTCATGACCTGTGGGGACCAGCTGACTCATGACCTCAAGGTTATCAACCCTCGAAATGGCACCGTAGACCCACACTATCATTGTGGTAGGCCCAACAACATACCAGCAGAGCAGCCTAAACAACATGGATTTGTTTCACTCACTGTCACAACAGCCCTGTGCAAGAATATTCAGTCATGTTGGAACTCACTGATCAAGAAGCACTTAAATGAAGATAGGTATGGCATGAAATTCAAGTAGCTGAATGCAAGTTGTGATGAATTATTTATTTTGATATATTGCCTGATATGAATATGTTGTTCAAGTGAGATATTTGTTAAACAGTAAATTTGGATATTACCTGTTTTTTTTTAAGTAAGTTATATTGAGTATAACTTGTTTAATTTTTCAGGGCACTACCAAGTGACAGAAATGCAGATCACTACTTAAGTGAAGTAGACATACGTGTTCAACCATTTGACTGCGTCTGTTTCCCTGCATCCTTGCATATTTTTGCTTCAGTGTATGATCCTTGGCTGCAGCTGCAGGTTCCCAAGCAGCTCATTCAGAAAGGTAGAACCATCTCCAAAGAACCACTGGGTATGAACCTGAACAACCACACACTGCCATTGATCTACCTCCACACAGAAAGCATTCGTCTCTTTCTTCCTGCGCGTGACACCTCTAGTGAGGATTCCTCAGTTCACAACATGTTCCTAGTGCAGCTTGACTCCACCGTGATCACCCCTCAAGTGGACAACCCTCTGTCACGGATCATGATAAGGCCTGATATCTTCCACATGGCGGAGAGAGCTAGAATACTGGGTGTTCCAGGATCAGACGTGGAGGATCGGCAGTACCAGATTGACCTCGTTGGGTTTAGTGTCAGCACAGGTGAGTTGGAAGTTTATAATATATTTTAACTATTGCTAGGAAGATGATTCTCAGGTTATCTTTTGGAAGTGTAACTGCATCAATTCATTCTCTTTTCATAGTGACAATATTGGTCAGTCAGTCTTTCTCCATCTCCATTTGCTTTAGTTGTTCTCTTGCTTATTCTATGTGAGTTTGATGATGTATTAGAGGATTATATAAACAGCATCATATTTCTTTTTTTCCCAATTAGGATCTTGGTATGACCTGGTGAGTGTGAAGGGAGGACGACCCAGAAGTTCTTCGGGTGAACGGTTGCGTGTTATGGGCGAGAATCCAGCTCTAGAATGGAACAATTATGACCCAACGCAGGATAACAAAGACACAGACATTATTCTCCATCCATTCATTGCAAGGCAAGCAACTCTCAGAGGGATGTTCAGTAACTTGACTTATGCTGAATTCTCCTTGAAAAAAAGGACTTCACATTTGCTAAGGTCATCATAAATACAAGCAGTTAGAGTAATTTATCAGTTTTCTTTACAGGTTTGACAGCAGAATTATAGCAGCTCCAGCCATCGTTTATCGAGGGGCTGAAGGAGAGGATAGTACTTCAACTCCTACTCTGGTGGCAGGCCATTCACTGGAAATAAATGCCACTTCAGACATTGACCTCCATATAAGTCTGCCACAGATCTGTCTCCTTCAGGATATTGTTGAGGACACCACAAGGTGAGATACACAAACGACCATGCATGATTCTAGAGTATCCTATGTAGTATATGATGATCCAGAAAGAATTGAGGAGTTGATAAAAAAATTTAAAGCTCATTGATGGGAAATCTGGGTCTTAGACCTACTACATGACTTTTTTTCTTTTGTCTTGTTTCCTTTAAAAGTTTGCCATTATATTCCTTTTACTCTTATACCTCTTTGTTCTGTCATGTTATAGGTAGTCCATGTAATGGTTCAGATTTTTTTCTTTTACCAAAATAGGTAAATGAAAATGTTAGTTAAGATTTTTGCTGTGTGAGTAAAATATGGACAAGCCAGCGCTTCATAATTAGAAAATGCACTGTCTGAAGAGATGTCTTAAGATGACCACAAGTCTTTATACCAATATCCTTACAGATTGATAATCCAGATGGTAGCTAGTGGCAGACAAGGCCAGGCCTCACAGTTGCCACTAGACATTCAGGACAGTGGAGTGGACTGTGACATCTCATCAGTTGAACTCTCAAAAGGAATGGCCAGCCAGAAGTCCACGGGAAGCAGTGGCTCTTGGTCCTTTGTGCCTTTGGAGCTGCTGGTTACTGGGGGGAAGATAACGGCCAGCATCTTTGACAGAGGAATCCTAGAAGAAGGACAGAAATTAAGTGTGAAGGTGAGGTGGCACCCTTGAAACCTCCATTGATATGTAATATCAACTACTTGTATTACTGATGAAATAAGTAACTTATATTAAAGTTGATAAGAATGCTTTGTATTATGGAGAAGAAAGAGGATGATGAATTTTTATAATGATGTCAATTATAATTTTATAATAGATATAATGTTATTAACAATAACAGATAGATTAATGACAATGATAACATTCATCCTGTCTATTTAATGGCTGAAGAAAATTTAAGAGACAAGAATGAATGGAACTCTCTATTTTTATCCTGTCAGGGTTGGCAGCGCAGTAAGCTGGAGCAGAGAGCCAAGAAGAGGGAGCGTGAGCTAGTAGCTGAAGCCGCATCAACAGAGTCAGAGCCCTCACCCAAGAGGTTGCCACAGAACCGCCAGAGAACGTTGCCTCGGGACGCTGGAGTGGAAACGCCCTCGGAGAAGGAGGTGGAAGATGGGTGAGTCCTTGAAATTATTGTGATAATGGGTGATTTACAAGAACACATATTGCACCAACACTCATACATGCCAATGGCATAATTAAACTTACAAATTTAGTTTTTGTGTTGAGTTTTGGCATTCATTTGAATTTTAACCCATTGGTCATGGTTTTAATAAAATATGTATACAGTAGGATGGGGGTTTACATTGTCTGTCATGGTGCCATCCGTGTCTATGACCAACTCTGCCTTGGCAGCAAATCATGCCATCCGCTCTTAATGGGTTAATACTCAGAAAGGAAACCACACTCACACTTTTCCATTAATATCACACACAAACAAACAAACTAACATAAACAGTAGATAGATAACGAAAGGAATGATAAAGATAGAGATAGAGAAATAGATAAAATAACATAAATGTAGAATTGGATTGCATTTGCATATAATGTTTTCTCTATGAATTCCAGGTATGAGGGTTCAGAGGAAGGGTCAGTGTGTGAGGGGGGAGGGGTGAGTCTCACTCAGCCACGCATTCGGCCCCTTCTCTATGTAGTCGTGTCCCAGCCTCATGCCTTCTTGTCTTGCCAGCCACTCAAGCAAAAGTTAGACATATCTTGCTTTAACTTCATACTAAGAAGCGTTCCTAAAGGGTTTTCCGTGAAAGGTATGGATATGGGATATGTGGATTTATTCATTATTATTTGCTGTGATTCAATTTTCTTTTGTTATCTTGAACATATTTGATTAGTGATCATGCTATAGCTAGATAAATCTGTAAACAGCAAATTTTCAAACTTTATATTGTAAGATGATTTACAATTAAATAGAATTTAATCTATTTTAAGACACTAGTTGTGTTTCTATTCTGAAATTGCCTTGCAGCCACTGAAGCAAAACAGCTACCAAGTGCAGAAGACTATACAACATCTTGGCTTGAGACGCGGCCTGGAGACCCTCATCTCAAAACAGGCATTCCTCCTGCACTCTTAGTTATTTCTGCGACAGATTTCCTGCACAAGCCTGGTGAGCAATTGAGTGTCTCTGTTAGTGCAGAGGCTTTGAAGAGAGACAAAATTATTACATTTTCATAGATTATGATATTATTTGAAGATTTTTTTTTTCTTCTTTTTTTCAGTTATCTAGACATTTTAAGTGTCGTAACATCACGTTTAGTATTATGCTTTACAAATAGACAAGAAAATTAAAAATCCAGAGCCAGAATATTACTGAAGACATTTGTAGTTCCATAAACTACAAGTAAAACTGATTTTCCTCTTTTGTAAATATTTCAGCATCCATAAATATAGAAGTTGGCCGGCCAGTCCGCCTCTACCTGAGTGAGAGTCGCTGGCAGCAGGTGATCCACGTGATGAACAGCTTGTCCAAAGTCATTCCAGTCCTGGGAGTGAACTCCTCACCTGATGCAAAGCCAGTTCCAAAACCAGACAGTTCATTGGAATCCCAAGAAGCTTCTTCTCCAGAGATTTTGCGTCAGGCCCTATCCAACTTTGACAGCATATCTGTTGTGACCAACCAGGTTGTGGTCAACTGTGAAGTGATGAAACCGCACAAAGCCAAGACAGAGCTACATTGCAGCGTTTCTGGGATAAAGTTCTGTACTTCTACCACCCGAAAGAGAGCATCTCAGCCCCAGGATGCGAGACTGGACATCATCTCAGAAATCACCATAAATGCAGATGTCCTTGATTTGCATGTGAAGTCTATCTACCATTCTCAAAAGCTTCAAACTTTCCTTAAGCCATGGACAGTATCTGGAGAACTAAAGCTCCTATGGCTGCAGTGGAGCACCCAGCCATACATAGAAATTAGAATTGATACAGAAACCATAATGGTGGACTTAGGCCCAGAACATCTGTTCTGTTTCATGGACCTATGGCAACACATTTCAACTTTCATGAATAGTGATGGTGAAGAGATAAAAGAAGAGAAGCAAATCCAGCCACCCAAGAAGGAGGAACACCCACATGATATTCTATACCAGGATGATCTACGTGCTGGTATCTTTCAGTACGTGAGCCTGGCGCTTGAGGATCCTAAGCCATACCAGGTTGTTTTTGACAAGATGGCAGGGACCATGGTCTGGTGCTACCCAGAACCTCGTACGCTGACCAGAGTGGATATTTATCCCGTTCCCTTTGTTGCTGCTTCTGAGTTCAGCACCATGGCAGATGCCCAAGACAAAGATCAAGTCTTGTGTGCCCTTCAGTATTTTGATTCTCTGCGTGACACTTTCATAACCTATCGCCAATTCCAGTTGTCAGAGTCTAAGTTCTGCCAGCTAGACCTGCCAAGTTTCTATGAAAAGCAGCACATTGCAGTGTCATCAATGTGGAGGGTATGCATAGACTTCAGGGAAGAAGATAGTGACTCACATGATGGGAAGATCATAGTATCCCCTGGCGCCTTGGCAGCATGCATGAGAGTAGACTCTATGTTTTCTGTAGACCTTTTGCCCAGAACTCAAGTGGTGGTGTCAGTTGGGCAGGCACAGGTTACTCTCTACAATCATCTTGCCCTGACTGGAAACAAACTACCCAAAGAGCTTAGATTCTTCACTTTAGATAGGTTGGCTCCTGAAGAACAGCCTTTCCTTACCATTACCTTAGAGAATGCATTTATGCGCACATACTCCTGGGCCTCAGCTGCTCATGTACAGTTTGGAGGATCTGTTCGAACTGATGTGCTTAGCTACAGCTTTTTAACCAGTAGCTGTCTTTTAGAACCAACATTTATTGAAGCAAGTGTTGTTACCCAAGATGCTGAGGGACCAGACAAACCTAACTGCATTGACTCCATAATCACAGTTAAGCCAATGTTCATCCACATAAACCAGTCCATTATCCATACATTGAATGTCGCCTATGAGAGCTGGCTGCAGGTGTCAGGCACAGTGTCAGATGTAGCATGCGGACCAAATTTGGCCCTACTCAAGAAATCCCCAGTGATATTCATGACCAATTATCTGATATGCAATGACACACTTGAAACAATTAGGTTTGGCCAAGTTGGGACAGATGAGAACATACTCCTTGGCTCCAGAGGAATTCATCTTTATTCTTGGAGGAGTCACAAATATCCACCATTACTTCATGTATGTGTGGAGGGAGGAAAGTGGAAATGGTGTGATCCATTCATGCTAGACACAGAAGGATATCAGGTTAGTGCAATATTAGTTATGAAGAAGGTGAATGTTTATTCTCTTTGCAATTCTGAACATATACAAACTGTTATAACTTGGTAATATTCATTGAAAAATAGCAACATTATTATACATTATTAGTAGGTATATAACAGATGGCTTTTATCCCTCCAGGTACGCACAATTCACCATGAGAATTACCACATTCACTTCCTGGTAGGCTTGGAGAACTTGTCACCAACCCAGAAGCTTATCACGTTCTCAGGACTACTCTCCATAGCCAACTGCCTCAACGAACATTTAGAATTCAGAATCATTGAGCCAGGCAAGGAGAAGGATTCACCCAAACATGCAGCCACCCATATGCTGCAAAGCAAGTTTGTAGCCCCATCCTACATTGGCGAGGCCCATGGCATACGGGTCCGACTAATGGGAAATCAGACCATTTGGTCAGGGGAGATCCCTCTGTCATACGAGCGGACGAAGGACTCCCTCCTGGTAAAGATTCCCCTGAAGATAAAGGGAGAGAGCCTCATATCATGGTGTCGTGTATTGAGGCAGAGAGTAGGGTCTGTGTGGAGACTCCTGGTAGTGTTTAGCCCCCAGTACATGGTCAGGTCCCATCTTCCTCGGCCTCTGATCCTCCATGTCAACACTCCGAGTAATCACACCTCGCATCAGGTAAAGGACAGGAATTATCCATATTCATTGTTTTAGTTATAGGAATGGGTGTTACTAAAAAAGAGTAATATATGAAAAATCCTGGGAAACTGAGGCATGAACACCATAAGACTCATAACATGGTATGTATTAGTTACTTAGTTAGTTTTTTTTTTTTTTTATTATTATTATTATTATTATTATTATTATTATTATTATTAAATCATATATCACATGTTCTTGCAGGTTGTTGTGAAGGGGAGAGGAAAAACACATACATTACAGTGCGATGGTGGCATCACACATCAGCTAACATTCCAGCTAAACCCAGAGTTAGAGGTCTCAAGTCCACCCATTCCCCTTTCAAGAGCCATGGCAGACCAGGTGGGTGCTGAGTCACTTTTTTAGGTGTTTTTTACCCCAGGTTGTTATTTAGAGACTGCTGTGATATGATAACAGAAGCACCTAACACAATGATACATTTTCCTCCAATTTCTAACTCATTTTACCTTTATCATCCCAAATCATCACGTATTACTGCTATGTTACCACAATTTGTACACAAAAGACATAGTAGAAACTTTGGGATCCAAGCACCAGCATGTCTATCATACTTATTGCTCTCCTTTTTCTCTGTTATGTTTACAATTTCCTACAGCTACTAGACTTAATATTTACAAAATAAAACAATTTATGGCTCAAGATAAAAACCGAAAGTCATATTTGGATCATAAGGGATGAAGATCTCAGGTGTACACATCAGGATTCAAACAATTTGCTCTATTTTTGCAAGTACTTTGAGTCTGCCATTCTATGCCGGTTGTTCTTAACCCATTGGAGCCGGTTGACGTGATGACACGTATTGTGGTTTTTGCGTCAGACGCCCGGGACAACCTATGAGGGCAAGCCGCTCGCTCGGGTTGAGCGAACTGGCAGCCCAGGCTCGTGGCTTGGGCGTCCGAGAATCTCAAGGCGTAAGGCTTATGCGTTCAAGAGCCCCGGTATTGCGACCGTGCAAAGCTGGAACAGCCCTGGCGTGAATGGGTTAAGAAGAGAAATATAAAAATGAGAGGAACTTGCCAGTCCGTCTCATACATTTCTATTTATTTATCTGTAGCTGTTTGATTCACTACTCTGTTTTGTTTGACCCATTCACGCTGGATGACATGCTGATATGTTTCATGATTTTTGGGTCAGACATCGTTAACGATATATTTGGTCAAGGCCATCGCTCGGGGTGAGCGAGTGGACAGCCAAGGCTCGCAGCTAGTGCGCCCGAGAATCCTGAGGCATTAAGCTTATGCATTCGAAAACCCCGGGATTCTGACCATTCAGAGCCAGAATAGCCCCGGCGTGAATGCGTTAAATCCCCAGGTTTCTTAGAAAAGAAAATGAGCCTCCCCATCATTTTTGCACTTTTCACACTGTACCTAGAATTTCATCACAAGTGATGCAAGGGAGATGGTGTGCTATCAGACAGAGAGGGAATTCAGGTGACACGGAATTAGGAAAAATATGTGCAAGCATTTTTCTAGAGATCAAGTTTAGAATTTAAATGATTTATATTTACAATGATTGTATTTACAAGACAACAGTTTTGAAGTGTAGATGTAAATTAGATTTAATATGATTGGATATTTTTAAGTTAAGAGTGTGTTACCTTTCTCAGCAGATATATAAAAAGGGTGTAGATGGTAGTTAATGATATCTGAGAACATTTCATGAAGGTTAGATTCATACTTTGATTATTTAGCTCATTACTTATTGTAATGTTGGTATTGATTCTCTCCTTAGATTGTATTGATTCTCTCTGGTAACTGCTTATATCACTGTGTTGATTGATTTATTTTATGTATACCAGATGCGACTGTCCCAGTCTCAAGAACCTGTGGATATATCGCAGTATCTCCAGAATTTATTTGATGGCCCAGAAGAGCGTTGGCCGTATGTGGACACCTCAAACTTCATGGGAGATGTTCTCTTTGCTGATCAGCCTAAAATTGACCTTCAGGTATATATATTTTTTCACTCTCTCTCTCTCTTTTATATTTTTTATTTTTTATCAATGCAAATTCTTTTGTATTCATTCGTTAATAGTTTTTATTCCCAATGATTATTAGTTTTTGATATCATGTCTCTCCACAGGTTGGATTCTCTGGTATTTACTCTCATTGCAACACACTGCTGGTGGATATAAGACCTTGGGCTCTCATGATCAATCATTCTGGAATAGAAATTGCTTTGCGTGAACATGAGTCAACAAGCTGCTGGTTTGTGCCTCCTGGTGCTGTTTTTGCTCCTCCTAAGTTAGAGGGACTTTTTACAATCGGGGTTGTGGATAATGATCAGCAGTTTCACACTGTACCACTGCAGTTGTCCAAAGAGGACAGGTGGTACAGCCTCAAGTTTGAAGGAAGGATACCACGGGAAGGCTTTACTAACTTGCGCATTCTGACACAAGATAAGGTATACCTAATCACAGTACTGTCCAGTTATGAGGAGAACATACAGATCTTGCATCTCCTTCCCACTTATTCCATCACCAACAACACCCAAGAGGAACTAACCATCCGGTCAATGTACGTCTATGCTGGGGACATCAAAGTGCAGCTCCCAGTGTCACTGCCAGCACTGGACTTGGCCTCAAAACCAGGCACTGCTGAGCTGAAGGAAGTCCCCCTCCTGATGTGGCACATTCTCAAGGATCCTGGCGCCTCCAGTTCAGATGAAGAACTCTGCTGCATACAGATTGGTCAGAATGGGTATCAAGCACATCCAGTAGTGGTGAGGGACAACCCCCCAGACCAGAGGATGACATTCACACTGCCAGACAAGGATGAGAGCCCAGTCCTTAATCGATCCTTCTTAGTGACTTCCCACAAGTACCAAGGACAAACGAAGATGGTTGTCCAAGAAGATCCAACTCCACAGATGATAATACACAACAACACCAAAGCTTTGCTTATACTAGGTGAGCTGTATAGTATTCTTTGTGTTTCCAGAATTGAGACTTATGGGTCATGGGATAAATTTGTATAGATATTGAAATATTATCTAATTCTGCCTTTACACCTCAACCTTTCACCAAAATTATTGAAGGTAACCGCTCCATTGATTGCTAAAAGGAATCAATCATACCATTGTAGCAAATAGCAAGCAGAAAATCTTTTCCTTCTCCCCCCCAGGCCAGAGTTCAACTAAAGAAGAGGGGATCATGGAGGAGGAATTGGACATGTTTGCAGCAATGCCATCGGTTCCACCCAACAAAGCCGTCCACTACACTTTCCCTTACATCTCTCAGAGGTTTCCAAACATTGTGTCCAACAATGTCGCATACCCACGCCTTCATTTCTCACAGCCTGATGTTCTTAATAATGGTAAGTTGTGTAATATTATCATGACTTAAATAGATCATTGACCCCCCTTCCTCTTTTATACCAGTGGTGATGTTGCGCAATAGAATTAACCCAATCATAAAATTAGTCTGAGCTTATGTTAAGTTTTAAATGAATTACAAGCCCACTGACTCTATAGGATAATTGGCTTTCATTGTTGTTGTTGAAACAGATATTTGTGTCTTTTTATGTTCTTGTTATGTTATTAGTCTTAGCATTGATATTATTATTATCATTATTAAAATTATTTTATTATTGTTAACATCATTAATATCATCTTCATTGTTATTTTTGCAGCTGAATCAGAGGAGGTTTTGTGGAGTCAGGGAGTGGATATTCAGCAGCATTATGATCAGTTTGTGAGCATTCCTGGCCATGGAGATGTGAAGGTTCGCATTGAAAAGGTGGGTCATACAGTCCACGTCTTCATCGACCCAGTCAGCAGAGTGGAGGTCTCGGCAAGAGACATCAGGAGTCGCATTGCAGCAGAGCCATCCAAGGGGCGAGTGGCCACTTCCTCAAACAAGGGAAGGGCCGTGAAGGAGAAGGAAGGCCTGGTCTTTGAGGAGGAGAATGCCAGCCCCCCAGATGTCCCTGCCACTCCAAACGAACAACCCCAAAGAGAAGTTGGTAATGTGGAAGAGAAGAAGCCTTCCTTCGATCCCGTCACTCCCCCAAAAGAAAAGGACCCTGAATCAACCATGGTTGTGTATTGTTCCTTTATGTGTACACAGGTGGTGCTGGTGCTGAAGGATGATGTCAGTGACCAAGAGAACATCTCAGAAATTATGAGAGTCACGCTTGATAACTTCATAGTAAGTTTGAGGCCCAAAATTGACTTGTCAGAGAAGCTTCGTGCACTAGACTACCGAGTGAAAGAGCGCGTTGAGCTCATAATGTTTGTTGGTGATGCCCAAATTGACAATCAGCTCTTTGTAGTGGGCAAATACGACTTTCCAGTGATACTGATTAGACAGGATCCAGAGTCTGCTCCTAGAATCTCATCGTTAGACCCCATTGAGAGAGCAATCCAAATTTCTCATAATAATGCACTCTATACCATGTCCCTGGTTCTTGAACGGTCCCCGACGAAGATGTGCATACATTCCGTCCACATGAGATTAAAGCCTATAACACTCTACGCTGAAGATGCAGTGTTTTACTCCCTCATGGACATTCTTGCCTCATTTCTTCCTGCCTCCAAGCACAAAGTGTCTAACATGATTGCAGAAAAGGACGAAAATGAAGAGGAGGAAAACTTACCCATTGTCATGAAATTACCCCGTGAGGTCCTTGTCAAGTCAAATGCCATGACATACCCCATCCACATGAGTCACCTGATTGTCGACCCTATTTCGATTTTGCTAAGTGTCCATGCCTCAGTCAAGCTTTACATTGCTCTGGATCAGTCACCACTCAGCTTTGGAGGATTTGAGCGTATGGACATTATGACGACTAGTTACAGCTTGGGTCATAATCTCACAATGCACTTCTTGTCTGGAGCACTCATAAGAGCTGGCTGGGTTGTTGGATCTCTGGACTTGCTAGGAAACCCTGGAGGATTTGCCAGGACTGTTGGATCTGGAATCAAGGACTTTGTACAGCTTCCCTATGAGGGGATCCTACAGGGTCCCTGGGCATTCATAGCTGGTGTGACACATGGCTCTATGTCCTTGGTTAAACATCTTACTGCAGGTTTGTATATTTTTCTTCCATAATTGTTTTAACCTCTGACAAATGAAGATCTTTGTACTCCCATTGTCATGTAGTGGACTGTATTTTTCAGTTACACAAAAGATTCAAATGGTAAAAGAGTGGTATTGACAAGCATGGAATTTACTAATTTACAATATGTTCTCCCATTTTTTTTCTCTAGGAACCGTTGTCTCCCTTACAAATCTGGCCAGCTCAGTGGCTCGCAATATGGAGCGTTTATCATTGGACAAAGACCATGCTGATCGCAGTGAGGCATGGCGACGCTACCAACCATCTGGCCTTGCACATGGACTGATGCAAGGGTTGTCTGCTTTTGGAATATCATTACTGGGTAAGACAAGCACTCTTTGAACCCAAGTTTACTAATGTTTACTTACTGGGGGTTCATTTTTGGGATGAGAATAGATTATTTCAATCTTAGCATTGATAAAATGTATATTGATGTGTTAAGAGAATACATATATATATATATATATACATATATATTTATTTATTTATATTACATATATATATATATATATATATATATATATATATATATGTATGTATATATAAATAATGTGTTTTTATGTATTTATATATTTATATATTTATGTATTTATATATATATAATGTTGTTTGGTTTCTCTAGGTGCTGTTGGAGGACTTGCTCACCAGCCTATGCAAGCTCTCATGAATGATGGGTTAACAGCCAAGAGTGTGGTGGGAGGAGTGGGCAAAGGGCTGGTGGGTATAGTCACAAAGCCCATAGGAGGTGCTGCTGACCTCCTGGTCCACACAGGCCAGGGATTGCTTCAGGTAAATCTATCCTACAAATATTGTTTCTGCAATAAAGACATCATTGCTATTGTGCTAATATGATTGTATGAATATCAGGTGATGCTCTTTCTCTCTCACTCACACACGCACACGCACATGCACACACACACACACACACACACACACACACACACACACACACACACACACACACACACACACACACACACACACACACACACACACACTCACACACACACACATGAAATAGAATAGAATAAAATAAAATAAATAGACATATAAAATAAATAGACATTTCAGTGGCTTATAAATTATTAGGTAGGAATTAATTAAATTTAGCTTTTACATGAATAGACTCATTATTTTCAAACTTTTCTTGTCTCTAGGGCGCAGGCTGGCACCGTGAGCAAGTTCCTCGCTTCCCCCCTTTAGTGGAGCCGCATTGCATGGAGGTCAACGCTCCACTGAAGTTGGTTTGGAAGTTTGTTGCTGCGCTGCCCCAAGAATGCCAGGCTGTGTTGGCTGCTGTAGATGCAACTCATCTGACAGCTGCAGGAACTTACACTCCTGTCACTGTATTACTGACACCACAGGTATGTTTACCTGAAGGGTCTTTGAATTGTGGTGTACTGGAGTGGTGTCATGAATTTTTATACTGTTTTTTGTTTTATACATATATACCTTTCAGAATTGCTATTCTCATCACTATTTTTTGTATGACAATATCAGGTACTCTTCATCTTAAGTGTGGAAGAAGATGCTCAACAGCACGCCCTTCCTCTGGCTGAGGTCACATGGCGTCCACACCCTAGTGACCCAACGCTCTTCTACATTGAGAAAGTTCAACCTGAGCCCAAGCCTCAAAATTCAGATATGGAGGTCAGACATATTTATTTTTTCCATTTTTACAGTGCTATGTATTAGATATGCACTTTACTAATATCACGAATCTCTCATATTTTTCTTATTACCTCCTAATTTCATGTGTTATTTGTATGGCCTTTGCAGCCGGTCAGTGGTTGTCCAGAGCGAGTAGCTGACTATGTGAGAAGCACTTGCAGTGAGGGTATGGACGCTGGGCTCGACTCATCAGCAGCCTCATCCGAAGAAGGGGACCACCCGTCAGGCAATCCCCCACGGATCAAGCTTTATGTGTCACCTCGCCTCAGACCTGCTGTGTTGGCCGCCATCAACATTGCAGCGAGAGCTAGTCAGGGTAGAGGGTTTATAGTGTGAAAAGTGTAAAGGAGAATAGTTGATGCTTTCATGAATGGTGAGTCTGTTGTGGGGGTTTAGAAGTGCAGTTCATTTTTGGGCATTTTGATTTCTCACTGTTGTCTCATTGAATTTTGTTATTCAGTTATTTTTTTAAAGAGGAGATTTTGAGGAAAACCAAAAGAAAACCTTATTCATCTTCACTCATCTTACTTTGTATTCTCACACAAAAGCAGTATTTCTATTTATTTTTAATTTTCCTCAGGCTGATTCATTTTTCCTCTTACCCCAGAAGTTAGTGCATATGGGATTCCACCTTTTATGGAGTTGTTTTGTCCTTCAGAGATGATCAGGAGACTGCATATAATTGTTGTTGCTTTAGTGGTAGCTTTAATAACAATTCTATAATGTTTTGTATTCATTGTTTTACCAAATTTAAAGATAAATTCCTATAAAGAGGTTGTTGTAATTGATATTTGATGACCTCATGAAGAAAATCTGTAAGAAGAAATAGTTGAGGTGTATCACTAGTAACACAACGTAAAGATGCCATTAGATTGTGATTGATCTTGTTGATGTCCAATGTCTATGTACCTTCTCCTTCCATCCATTGTAACCATCCATTCAACTTCAGGTCAACTCATCAAAATGGAAAGGTTGGGGATATAGTCTCCAGCACTCCTTATGTGCTGCCTCGTAATGTGAGGGAAAATAGTGGCAGCATATTCTGTATCTTTTCATTCACTGCTTTCACCATAGGGTTTTCCTTTTTGGTTGTGGTTGTTTTTCTTACAGATTTCAAAACTATACAGAATGGGGAATCATGTGAAAAAAAAGTAAAACGGCAATTGCTATTTTCCCTTTTGCTTACAGATGATTCATTATTCTTTCTTTCTATTTATTTTAGTGATTATTCTGTCCCTGTTATATAAATGTGTTGGAGCAAATGAGCTCTTTTGTCATGGAAATAAAGTAGCTCTCATGTAATAGGAAGTAGTAAGTGGGCTTAGATGTGATACAATCCAAAGGTTTTTAGTTGAGTTAGCCTTACAGAATTTATGAGGGTCTCTGTTCATAGTCTAGCTTTGATGGAATAAGTAACAAAGATTCATTGCCCTCTTACCTAATGTTATTAACATTTCAGATAGTTTAGGTGTTTAAAGAATTCTGGGAATATGAAAGTAAATTTTTAGGAGTACCGCGGTGAAGTTCGAAACATAATGGAATGAAATAGACCATGAATCTATTTTTTTGATGTATCATATTAAACAGTGGTTCTATGGGTAAATAGGAAGTTATAGCATCTGGAACCAGTGTTGTGAACATTTGGTTTATATTAGACATAGGTTCAAAGCAGATATAACTCTTCCACACACTATCTGACCAAATATGGAATGCCCAGCAATCTGAGGAGTGATTCTGTATCAGGATATTTTGTAAAACTATTTGAAGGGATATATACAAGAAGAGATATTTATATATATATATATACATTTAACTGTGATTTATTTAATGTGTAAGATGAGATGGTCTCCTGCTCAGAAATACATTGACTAGCATGACAGATCAGTGCACAATTATGCCACTTTTGGGCATTCATTATAAAGGTGTTTAATGCTCTTCCTATAGAATGTATGAAATATTTATTATATTTTATATACAAGTCTTTTTAAAATGTGCTGTGTATTTTGTAATTACTCATGTTATATGGGATGGAATATATAAGGGAAAAAGTATTTGACCTATGTTAAATAGATACTTTTTGACAATTATATATATATATATATATATATATATATATATATATATATATATATATATATATATATATATATATATATATATATATAAATAAATAAATAAAAAAGTGTATCTGTCTTAGGAGAAGTGTAGTGAATAAGAATAGATTTTAGTGTTAATATTGTTTTTTTTCTGGACTTGGTACAATTGATGAAGTTCTCATGTCTATGAGGTATGACATTCTGATCTCTTGACATGGAGTGTTCAGTAGATAGTGCAGTTTGATAAATTTTCCTATGCTAGTGTTGCCACAATGCCACGACATGCTTACACTGAGGAGAAAGGTGTTGATCCAAATTTCATAGCTGCTTGGAATCTGGTTTGAAGAAGAAAAGAAAAAAAAAAACTTTGGATTCCTTTATGACACAATCAGATTATTTTAGGATTAGTTTAGACTTAGGGTGTGAACTCTCCAAGAAGCTAAGCCAGTTTGTAGTCACCTTTTCTTTCTATCAAGGTATGGTTAACTGTATTAGGGTAATACAAGTAGGAAAACAAAAAAAAATCATAAAAGCTCATATAATTTTGACTTATTATTATAAATTCCAGAAAGGATAAGAATATGAATAGTTATTTAGAGTTGTTTGTTTTCCACAATTTTATCATCATGTGAGATTGTGGTCATCAAAGGATTTCATGCAAAATTCAAGATGCATTGTAGTAGTCATATGCTTAGTGTGACATCAAAAATTTTACTTTTCGTATCAGTTGTGATTAATATTTTGTTTGAGTGCATTTGTTTCATTGATTGTTCATCTTGCCTACAAATTTCAATTTCATATTTGTGGCAGAAGAAAAGTCAAAATTTGTATGTGGTATTGATATGTTTCAGCAAAGTGGATGTCATTGTAGTTATAGCACTCGGTGGTGCTTGATGCTTTATCCTTTTAATGTTTATTGTTGCATCTTGTTGCATCAAGGTGTTTGGGACAATTTTTAGACTGTAATTTGAAACTTTTCTTCAATTCAGTCCTTATTTTTGTCTAAATGCCTTGCTTTAATTAGCATATAAATCACCATGTACAAAACTGCAGAGAGTTACCCTTTCAGTGTACTGCTAAAAAAGAAAGTAAACAGTCCGTGATTATGAGAAGATACAAAGGAACAGCATTATTGCAACCTAATAGTTGAGCTCTTACAAACATGCTTGAGCTTAGAGAAGTGGCTACATTAAGGTTTCTTTCTTTATTTGGATCTTTGTCATTAATGTTCATGTGAAGTGACAGTTTGCTTACTCTTGAAAGGGATTTCAATCTTGTTTAAATACCTGTGATGTACCAAAATTCCAGAGTTGATTTAAATATCATTAGATGTACTACATTTATGTATAAAAGTATTTGTAAAGAATTGAGTTGATTTTTGTATTTATTATATTATTGCACTTGTGTTGGACTTGGAATAAAGATAGAAAGTGATTGAAAATTATTTAGCCTTGCAACTTCCTTTTAAGTGCATGAAGGCTTGACTTCTTTCTTGCTAGTTTTTTTATCAATTCAAAAATTTAGTATTCATTGTAGCCTTTATATCCAGTTTGCTTAGAAACAAAATTGTTTGTTAACCCATTCCCGACGGGGGAATTCTAGCCTTGAATGTACTGGGCTTTTGAATGCGCGGTACACATGCTGTACCACCCGTCCTGTGTGGGTTAAACTTGTTCAATTGTATTTACATTTCTTCCAAAAGTTTTGCAAGCAATGTGTCCTCAGGTTCTTAAGGAGTTTACTTCATTAGAATTCTTGCCATTCAATCTTTTATATAGTAATAATAATGAATCTTTGTCCCTTGTTTCTCCGTATCTGAAATCACATCAAACAATGTTCCTTGTTCTCCATCTCAGACACCACATCAAACAAGTGTGCTTAGCAAAGCCTGCCCATGGGGACATGGCCTCATAATCTGTAGATACACTTATACCAAGTCATCATAGGTTGCTAAGTGTGTGAATTATATGAATGGGAATCTGAAAGAAAATGAGGATATAGTGAAAATATAAACCTTCATTTCTTCAATTAATAGACAACCAGTGTTGTTTCTGCTGAAAATGTGCCTTAGAATGTTTGAGATGTGTAAACTTAAAACAGGGTCCAGTTCCCATGATACACAAAATACACAGACACATATCTGAAATGATACGCAGTTTTTACTGAACCATTATCCTCTTGATATGTCAAACTCTGACTTCCTTTTCCCTCTTGGCCTCATTTAAGAGTCACTTACTGCTATTTTTGCTGTCAAGAATCGCTCATTTAGTCAACTTCACACTCTACACTCCAAACTCCAAGCTGCATAAAGTAATATCCTGGTTGGACTTCAGTGTCTGTGTAAAAACACAAACACAAACACACAGTTCACAGGCACACAGATTTGCTGATATAGTTAAATTCCTATTTTATACATATTAATATTCGTCAGAGCTGTAAAATCCTATAAAGGAAGGATGAAGGAAATTAGGTATGCTATGAAAATATTTATTTCTCATAAAAAAACTTGATTATATTGCAAATCCAACTTCCCAACTCCACATGGTGGATAAATATGCATTTAAATATCACAGACACATGGGTACACTCTTAGAATATAACATAACCATTTCTTGGTAATAACCTATTTATTTCTGCCCATTGAAAATATACTATAAATATATACACAACACACTTTTTTCATAGAAATCTAAATAAAGTACAATCCAATGTATCCCCTGCAATTTAAATCTTTCAATAATCACAAAAATGGAAGACCATGTAACATAGGCTGAATATTCTACACAAGACAAAGTAAGAAAAGAAGGAACAAAAGAAGCAAGAAAGACAAGTAACAGACAAAACAATAATTGTGTGAGAGATTAGAACAAAAAGAAAAAAGAAAATGGAACATTAAATCCATTACATGAAATGTCATGAACTGTGTATGCTACAGAGAAAAAAAAAGTACTGGCACATCTATGATCATGCCAATCAATATCACAGTATCCCAGTTGAATCCACAAAAAAACAAAAACAAAATGGGTGTTAGTCAAAATAGTTTATGCAACCAATAAGCTAATCCTGGCTGAATACATGAACATACTGCAACAAACCTACATACAAATTTGGTTATCATATATGTGGTTGATGGTAACAATAATAATGAAGAGATGACATGTTATTTCCCTTATGTATTTGTATGACTAGTTAAAATTCCTTATAATGTTTCATTGAGAAATAAAATCCTTATATTTAAATGGGAAAAAAGTATATCTATTACATCGGTAACATAACAAAAAGCAGTTCAGGGCAGTATAGAACATTGATTCCTTTGGTGCCACAGATTTCTTGAAGTATGCATGGATCTTTAGGTTACTAATGGTATAACTATATAGAGATATGTATTCTTGTGTTAACCATAAAGGGTGCTATTATGCATCTATCAATGCCTAATTTCTGCATCATATCCCCTTAAATTGGGGAACCAGAAGGGAGAATTCCCAAAATAATGTAAAGCTGACTAGATCTGTCCTTGACAGATTATGAATGACCTGTCACTATAGAATGAATGAGTTTGAACAATCTTACTTAAACATGGAGCCAAGCAAAGATTTACACTGGAGGAAAGAAAACATACAAATTTAAATGAGTGAATAATGACTATGGTTCATGCTATGGGTAACAAGTATCACACATTAATTTAGCTACAAGTAGTATAGGTGGTGACCATGTTTCCCACCCTCTGCGTGACGGTCCTACAGGTCCTTCCACCACTGCTGCCGCCCGAGAACCTCCTCTGCTGTTGGTGGAATGCATGCGCCTGGCCACCTCCAAAGTGGGCCTTCTTGTGGGCCTGCTGATGCCGCCTCATGTGGTCCGCATGCTGGAAGTGGCCACCCCCAAAGAATGAGTCGTGAGAGCCAAAGGCATCATGGCCAAAGCCGCCGCCTCCTCTTCCACCAAAGAAGTCGTCGATGTCCATGAATTCATCTCCCTGCATGTGTGGAAAAGGGCCCATATTCTAGTACTTGACTATTTCCTAGCTAATATATCCTAATAAGATATTCATTAGTTATTGAACAGAAAAAATAGTAGATATGTTTAGCACATGTTTGACACATACTGTACTGTATTGAACTCAAAGTTTTGTATGATCCTTCCAAGACAGGCTACAATTCATCATTTGTTCAACCTGAGTTTGGCATCTTAACCCAATCCCAACAGGCCCGGCAAGAAGTGGCAACCCCCTATGCCGGGCCTATGCAATATTGCATTAGGAACGTCACACTGGTGTGTCACCCCATCATCGGGTATTTAGTTGTGTCACATGGGTGTGACACACCATCATCATTGGGTTAAGATGCAAGTGTTTTCTATTATTTTCTAGACTTGTGGTATGATATAGGAGTCTATATATTATATGGTAACACTAATTAGCATTTGGTTAATAGGGCATCATAACTGAAGGAATAAATAGCTTGTAATTTCAACAAAGAAAAAATGCAGTATGAAAGTGATCTGGCCTTGCAAAATATACAGAAAATTTGAAGATGCTACATTCATGCCAGCAAAAAGATCTTTACTAATAATGATTTAATATCTTTAACTTGTTAAGCTCAGTTCAAACACAGTAAGTCACAAGTCCTGCTATTCAGAAGGCCACCCTGAATCAAGATCTACTTCAAAAGTTACACAGAATGATTGCAGAAAGTGTGCGTAGCAATTGGTGAATATTTACACTAATCAGAATTATATTTCTCTAAATCTACTGAAAATTTAATATGCTGCATAGAATTACAGAGTAGGCAAGATACAAATTTACATACAAATTCCAAACAATGCCTTACTGCACACTCTAATGACAAATTAGAACACTCAATAACTAGTCCAACAATCAGCCGACTTCCAACAACAAAAGGGGAACAATAATACTGAATCTTCTATTTCTACCATATACATACACATGCATTCCTTTACTATGGCAAAGCATAAATCTACTTAGTTGCAATAGCTCAATAACCCATTTCCATACATGCAAGGTAACATGGACATGCAATTTATGAATGAAGCAATACTCTAAACAGAGTTTATATTCATCACATGGTATTGTGCAGGAATAGGCAAATGTAAGAAGTAAAAAAGCAAAATAAAATATGTAAAAATACAAGTTAATCTACAGATTATAAGACCTTATACAATTCATTTTAAGCCAATATTCCTTTACTAGACATCAACACAGCAAATAACACTTAATGGTTAGTACAGCAAATATATCACAAATTCAATTAGTAGACCTGGATCTTTGTATGCAATCACCAACATGGAATAAAAGCAAAATACTCACAAAATCTTCAAAGCCTCCAAAGTCTGCAAAGTTCCCAAAGTCGTTGTCAAAGTCGAAATCTCTGAACAGATCGTCAAAGTTGAAGTGGAAGGCATGGTTGTGGTGCCCTCCACCTCCGCCACTGGACTTCTGAGTGAAGGCTGCGTGGCCCATGTGGTCGTATTCCCGCTTCTTATCCTCGTCAGACAAGGTTTCGTACGCTGTGGATAGCCAGTACACCAATAAGGAAAAAGACGTCCCTTCACAGGAATAATTGCAAATGGGGAATCATATATCTTCACCACTATTTTTGTCGCTTCTATATAAAAGATAAAAAAGATGATGATTAAATTACCTTCGGCAATTTCTCTAAACTTTTCCTCAGCACCTGGCTCCTGATTCTTGTCTGGATGGTACTGAACTGCCAGTTTGCGGAAAGCTTTCTTTATTTCCCTATCAGTCGCGCTCCTACTTATCCCCAAAACTTCATAGTAATCCTTTGCACATGATGCCAGCACAGCAAGGGCCATGAGCAGGAACGTAGTTATCCACATTGAATACATGGTGTCGCGTCTGCCTGTGATCAGGAGGGGGAGTATCCCAGACTAGTTTCCACACCTGGCACATGAAGAAACAATTGACATTAATTTATAGTCCATAAAATCTACTTTCCACAGTCATCTGCTTCTTATCAATCTCTTTTTTTTATGCAACAAACTCTGTAAGTCATATCTGATATTTGTCTATACTTTTAATCATCCATTTCCCCAATTTAATGATAGGGAATATATACCTCTTCACAAAGCATACTTAACTTTAACAGATCCTTGGCCATGTAAAGATAATGTATCAGACAGAAGGTTAAGGATATCATAGTCATAGAAACAATTACTTTATTCAATGTAATTATTGGTTTTGTGATATCT
>NW_028234441.1:13584115-13591615 GCF_977035675.1 Penaeus japonicus
AATCTGCTTGTACCATTTACCATGAAGGGTTAGGATGCTCACTTCCATTTCTACCCAAAATTCTTTTCAAACTTTGAAGTCACTCGTACGGTAAAACAGGACATATTTGTGAGATAAGACTCATGTCATGCGCTGTAAGGGTAATGTCAGCAACGTTCAAGGTAAGTTGATAAAACTTAAGATAAACTAATTAGTAGTAACTTTATCGGAGAAAGAAAAAAACGATATCTATTGGCTGAAATTGGGACGGGGGGGGGGGGGCTTGGTGTGAAAAATAGCGATACCGTAATAGCCACACATGATATACAGAAGTATGTGAATAATTTAAACATTTTAAATATGACTTTGCTAAATTTGTCTTATAAATCGTATTCATGGAAATTTGTATGTATATGTATGTGTACCCTTTGATCTTTATTGAAAATTATTACCATGTAAACAGCATTAGAGATAATAGAAGCACTAGTTTCTGCTCCAAAATACTAAAATTCTACCCTTCCACTTCGGCTGGTAAGTTACGTCAGTCAAATTCAAACAATCCATTAAATAAAATTTGGTTACAAGTCTAAGTTTAGAAAATTTATTAAACAGTCAAGCATGAAAGATTCTATCAAAAAACGCAATACAGAAAATTTGACTGAAAACTCCAAAACAGAATACTTAATCAAAAATCCAAATATAGAAAATTTGCATAAGAACAACAAATATATATGTTGCATGACTTTGTTACCTTCATGCTTAATGTATGAACATCAAAGTATTGTACTTTGCTTCTGAATTGCATATTACATTAGGTGATCGTGATCTAATAAAACAAAACTGCCACGTCATTGCTAGGATGCCAAAGTCCGCTCGTTTATTTTTTTGTGTTTTTGTTTTTTTGTGTGTGTACTATATTTAGACGATTTAATCACCTATGGAAATAGAAGTGAGGCAAGGGTGCACTCATAGATGAACGTACCAGCAATTGAGCTAAACTGATCTCGTTCACCCAGTATATGTCATGTCTGTATAATTTGAAACTTTAATGGCTTGTTACCTTTTGAGGCGCTAATTGTAAATGTTTCTTAAACACATTTTTTCCCCCAGTAACAGTGGTGTCCGTTGCACTTTTCCATAGAAAGTGCAGAACTACCACTATGGAGAAATACATTGTACCCGCGTATTTGATCACCATTATTCATATAAAAATCTCCATTTTTCTGTCTTTCATATAAGCAACTGATTATCACTAATCTTAAGGTTTATTACATCATGTTAATCCAGGATTACAAGCTTCCTTTTGAGACGTACAACTCCCTCGTGACCTAATGACATCCTGTCCAACACCTGCCCGTAAAAATCCCACCCCACGTAGGGAAACCGGATACCGTCTGTATCGCTTATCGTAAGAACACAATAATCGCTACTCGTGTTTTTATTAGGTGTGTTTTTATTCGGTAGTGTGTTCCGTGTTCACTTTACCTTATTGTAACTCCTTGTTTTTTTTTGCATTTACTGTATGTCCACCCGGAAGTAACAGTTTTTTCACACCTTTAGCGAAATGGGTTCCGGAAGGGAGATTAGCTTAGTGTTGCCTACACAGTGGTCATGTATTGGCATATTTGAACTCTTTTCGCAGGTAGATAAAAGCTCCGAGTCAAAGAGAGAGAGAGAGAAAAAAAAAACAGGAGATCGAGAATCATGACAACACTTCTCCGGGCCATGACCTTGAATGACCCAATCTCCTGCCTCGCCGGCTTGAGGCAAGTATAACTCCATGCCAATAACGTGCTGTGGCAGAGAACGACTGTGTCCTCCCACCCAGTTCAAGTTCTAAGCAGTTGCATCTTACAGCTTACATACACACACACACACACACACTCTCAATCACTCATACTTATACTTAAACTCATATTCGCACACACTCTCGCTCACCCTCACTGTTTATATGATAATGAACTTCCTCCCAATTGGTTTCCTTGTGCGGTTTCACATAAAATGTTGAAAAATTAATGGCATTTCCTTGTTCCTTTTCCTACTAGTTTTCCATTTGCTTCCTTCTGCTGGTAAGTGATTTTTAAAGTAATTCTACAACAAATGTGATCATTGTATTACTTGTATTTCAAGAAGTTTAAAATTATCAACAAAAAACTGTACTGATTTTTATTTTCATAAATTTTGTCTTTTTTTTTGGCATTTTCACCTTCTTTTTGCAGCTTTTTTTCCAGACTGCAATCTTATGCATATTTCTATTACTTATTTTCCGTTGAGTGGTTTATCTTGATTGCAATGACTAATGATAAGTATAACAATAATAGTAATCCTTGCTACTATCATTATTATAATAATGATAATTGTTTTGATAACAAAAATAATAATCTTATCCATTATCAATGTTCATAATTATATCCACTATGTTTTCTGATTAGGTAATGTCCTTGTAATACTTTCAACAGCAATGGCCATATAGTTTCAGCTTTAGGCCCTTGAGTTAATCAGTTTAATCCTAACATAAATAATAAAGTACATCTTTGTGTTGTCCTAATTATGCTTAGCCAGAAGGATGGTTAACTACAGTATGGGTCAGCTTATCAAAAGAGGGAAATAAAAAATATTGCAAAGTTGACATTTTCGTTTTTTCAAATCTCTAAATCTTATTGAGTTCTTTTCAAACTCATTCTATGACAGATCACTGAACTGATGGAACATCAGGATTAATTAATTGGGAGGGAACACCAACTCCTGAATTTTTAAAAACAAGCCCCTAGCAAGTGGGCAAAAATGGGAGGGGGATACTACTGAAAAATGAGAGGGTATGGCACCATGGTGTCCCCTGATGCACAGTAGAAGTGGGAAACTAAAGGAAACACAAATAGAAACATCCAAAACATAATTTCCCATTATTTATTTTTAACTACCCAAAGGTGGAGGAGTAAGACATCTAAGAGATTTTTAGAAGAGATAAAACAACTATGGCTATGTAATACACAGGAATAAAGAATGGAAACCCATTAAAGCAGTGCTGAAGTGGGGGTGGTTGGTAAGACAGGTAGAGCCACCAGCTGAAGCACCTACACTCATAGAGCAAAAGGACAACCACAAACATGGCTGAAGGTGAGAGATCCAATGTGACAGGGGTTTGCAGTAACCAGTCCATGAAAAAAGATTTGAAGACCCTGTTGGAAAAGACTTCAAAATATAAAGGTGTAACTTTAGAGCTATTGCCTTTTGTTATAGCTGAGAGAGATAAGATCCTCCAGTGCCATTATATACTGTTAGTATGACTGAGGTTAACAAAGGACCATGGAAACAAACATGATAAAAAAGGGAAATCCTCCTTGAAGAATTCCAGAAATATCCTCTATGATCTTTCCTTTCTGATGTCTGAGCTATGGACACCTTCCGAGACATCTGTCTGATTTGTGGAGAAAAGAGTGACAGAAGAATCCATCAAAGAAAATCTGTAAATATTGGATGACATGATTGGTGGAGGGATGAAGAATATAGCTACTGAGCACTGACATGAGAAGAAAGGCATCCATTCCCTTTACTTTCAGGCATAATGAAGATACTTGGCTGGGGAGACAAGCAGAAAATCTTACTAGCTCTAAGGGCCCAGACAACCAACATCTTTATGGAACGGAGAGATTAGCATTTATAGAAGGAACATCACAAAAAATAGTTAATCTGGTGAAATTCCATAATCTCCATTTTTGTTCTATCTATTCTACAACATTATTTGATTATCAATGAGTCATTCACTATCACTGCTACAAGAGAACTATGAAAGAAAATGCTTATCCTAGGGCTGGGACTTAAAGAACTAAGTGAAGGCTCCCAAGAGGTAACCTCTACAGGAATGTTCAGCTGATCCCAGATGACAGCTGGAAAAGAAAAGTAGGTTGAGAGCAGAGCTGATGATTTCCCCCCAAAAAAACATGGATACATTTGAGGATGACCTATTGCAACCCTATTTCACTTCTGAGATGAGCCACATCTGAAGATGTTAAGATGTGTGTATTCTATTATTTTATATTATAGTATGAAAGTATTAGAAAAGTGATACTAATTAGTATTTGGTATAATAGATCATCTTAACTGAAGGAATAACTTACAATTTCAATTATAGAAAAAATGTGGTACAAAAGTAATTGGACCCCATGAAATATGCCCATCACAAAGGGATTAAAGAGCTGTTTAATGGATGTTTGACAGAATATTCCTCCAAAGTGAGGTCAGAAAATAAAGATAAACCCAATAGAAAGAGGGTTGAGGTTTAGATTACTGTATATAAATCTGAAATATCCAATAAAAAAAAAAAAATATATATATATATATATATAAATAAGGATGTAATAAAAGTTATAAAATACAATCCACTTCACCTAAAATATAAATACTATTGAGTTCTTAAAAATCTGAACATGAAAGTGAGAAAGTTCCCCTGAAAGGAACATTCAAAATCATAGTAATGTAAATATGCTCACTATCATCTACATCTAAATAATATTAACTTACTAGATCTTACACATTGTGCTTCAGCCAGGACATACACAATGCTGTATAGATGTTATAAATCAAGGAAAGAAAATATGATTACTAAGCAAATGAGGGCATTGGAAGAAAAAGATGAATACTAAGAGAAAATAGGGAAGTGGAAAGGTAAAGTCACCTACAGTTTCAAGGTTGTGAGAAATCTTTTATATCATAAACAGGTATTAGAGATCTTATGGAAGAAAAAAATAGGGGCAAGGAACTTTCACTCTTCACTGGAAGTTTCACCCTCTGCTGAGACACACCTGTTCAAAATTAGCAAGAAATCAAATGTGAGCTGAGAGGTGGTCAGGTGGGCTATGGTGTTCTTTTTGTGAGTATATTGGTGTGTACTGGAATTGAAGGAAGAACAGAGAGATTATGAGTTTGAATATTTTTAACAATGCAATAGATTATTTAACATGGTTTATTGGTTATTCTCATCAGAAATACATGAATACATGTATTTCTAATGAAGATAACTATGAAATGCATGAAACACATCTCTTGCATTGTTAAAGATATTTAATCTCACTCATGCCATTAGAAAAATGAAGGCATAATAACTGTTCATTATTCTGCATTCAGTAATTACACACTTAGCATGTATTCTTTCCTAATCAGTCAGACCAAAGTGCATAATTTTACCCACTGTATGTACTTGACAAGATGTGGCTACTACTCTGCAGACAATCTGCCATTACAATGAAAGGTAGATCTGGAAAATGCCATATGCCACATATAAATTGACTGCCAACCTGTCCTCACCAGTTCGTCTGTCTTCTACATTGGGATCTCACTAGATTCCTCCCTGAAGCCTGACTTACTCTCTATGCTGAATAACCAATGCAAATTCAATCTCTGATACTTATTTTCAACAAAGTAAAGAAGACACAATATTAGTAATTTGGTCATGATCCATCATGTGAAGTATAAAAATATCAATATATCAAAATGTAAAGAATATTGAAGTTCCATTAACGTACAAAAATATCTGTGACAATATCTGAAGTCATTTGTATCCTATGAAATACTGAAATATGGCTTACCATGAACAGGCTGAACTATTTTCTTGAAGTTCACATATGCTTACGCCTGATGAGGAACTTTCACTAAAAGTTCGAAACGTTGCAAGTTTTTCCTTTCATTTTGTGGCAAGTTGAGTCTTGGCATTCATAAACTGTGTGTTTGACCTCTTGCTTGTTTACTCTCCTGAAAAATATCAACATATAATATCAACATATAACAGCAGAACAAACTCATATGCAGACAAAAAAAAAGAAAAAAAAGAGATGCTAAAAAATTTATGTTGACCGAGAACTCTCATCAGATTCCTTTAAGAAAATTAGAGATTGAGAGTGTAAAATCTGAAATCATATATTAGAATCCTATGAGATGTGAATCGTATTTTTTAAAAAGTCTTTATAGTTTTAAATGCTACCAGAAAAGAAATTTTGGAAGACCGACATAAATCTATTAATTAGTTCATAAGTTTTGATCTTACAAGTGGATATCATTTTTAACCCATTGCGGATAGGTGATAGATTTGCTTGCCCAGTCTCTAGGATGGGTTTTATTTTAGAGCATGGCAGCTTTACGCAACATACTTCAACTCTCCCCTCTCTCTTTCAGTCATTCATTGTAAAACTAGAACCAATTTTGTGTTTTCATTTTTGTGTGTTTTATTGTGTTCAGAGACATGTTTGTCATATAATAAGCTCTATCAATGTTGCAGTTGAATAAAATTGTAGTATAGGATCCATATCAGCTCACTATTTTCTTTATACTGAGTGTGATAGAAGTATTACTGTTTTATGGGAGTACAAAAGGCAATTTTATTTTTTTGTATTTGTGTACTGTTATGAATGAATACAAAACATATAACCATCTACAATGAAAACAACATGAAGAGGTAGGGAAGAGGAAGGAAACTTGTGCTTATGACTGCGAGTGCCACAGGAAAAGGCATCCCTACTGGCACAGGGGCACATTGTAGACACTGGGAATTTCTTCTCATTCTGCCTGCACATCCTTCATCTGCGGTACTTTAGAGCAAGGGGTCGGCATCTTGCTATGTGCTATTGCTCTATAAAGATGATGTGGATGAGTGCCATTTAACCCATTCCCGACGGGGGATTTCTAGCCTAGAATGTCCAAATGCCGGGGCGTTCGAATTATTAGGCCTAAATTAATTGAATAGCTGGCACAATACTGTGCCGCCCGGCAACTGGGCTTTTGAATGCGCGGTACACATGCTGTACCACCCGTCCTGTGTGGGTTAAGGCTCTCTCTCCTGCTGGTGCTAGAAGAAAGTGGTGCCATCTAGGTTTTGGATGTTAGGTTTGCTTATTACAGTAATTATAGTAATTATGACTGTAATAATAGTCATCCTCACTTACTCCTTATTCATAGCACAGTAATATAGCACAGTGATCCAAAATCTCCGAACGTCATGTACTTCATGACACCCGTCGTCAGGCCAAAGCTCCTGCGTCATGTATGTCATGACATCCGTCCGCAATGGGTTAATCACTGATAGAATCAAAGTTATATGAACTAAATTTAAGTTTACTGAGAAAGAAAAAAAATAATCTGTGTTAAAAGACATGAGGAACATAATTATTTTAGTAAATACTATCAGTATATTCATATAAAGCATCATAGTAATAACTAGTTGTTTTGGGAATAAGACCAGAGCAAGGTATCCCATAACCTCTATGCTTCATGCTCTGGCAAAGGCCACCAAACTTCCATCATGTATATTTTGCCAAGATAAAGCTTGAACTTGTTCCTTATATTATAAAATGCAAGGGAGGTCTAAAAGCTCTATTCTACATCTTGAAAAATGCATATGATGGCAGTCTGTTGACCGTTTCTAGAGCATGATGCACTTAGATTATATCATTCCATTATGCACTGATCTGAAGCCTTTGGTGAACAAATGTGGGCTTACTATTACTTTGAGCAGAATTTTTTCTCTACATG
>NW_028234441.1:13601615-13604115 GCF_977035675.1 Penaeus japonicus
CCGCGCGCCGTCGTCACGAACAGGTGTCCCAGGCAGCGGTGGCTCTCCAAATTGGCACGGGAAGACTCGCGATGGCCGCCTTACCTCCTCGCCGAGTGTTTGCTGACCGGACGACCTGTGAGACTGCGGTCAGCCCAGGCGGCCTCGCGGAGCTTGCCGTTGCTGCAAATAATCGCGTCGCTGGAAACATCTGCCGTCGCCGAGCCATCGCCGTCTGGCAGATGTCGCGCGGGGCGGTCGTCTTCTGGCTAATAAAACTGTTTTGCTTGTGCGACTTCGGAGAGGGAGGGAGACAGACAGACGACAGACAGACAGACAGACAGACAGAGAAATACTAAAGAGTATAAGAGGATAGGGGGAGATTGAGGAACGGAGAGTGAGATAACACAAGAGAAGCAATAAATAACAAGATAAAAACGCAAAAACAAATAAGAACAGACAAGAGCAAACGAATGCAAACCACAGGAACGCCACGCGCGGCAGACGGGCTGGCGAGCGGCAACGGGAACCGCGACGACACTAGGCAGGCACCAACCCAAGCCAAAGGGTAGCGTTGCATGTGCATGACGATGACGAACGACGTGTTCCATCGACGTGTCAGGAACCGTCCCGTCGACTCCCGGCCAGGTGCAGCCCACATCTTGAAGGCGTCGAGGCTCTTAGATCAGGGTCTTCCGAGCGGTAGTAGTCGAGTTATGGAGGTGCGGTTTTAGGGGGGTTATTGTATCGTCAGTTATTTATTATTATTGTTGTTATTATTATTGTTATTATCATCATCATTATTATTATTAATATGGTTATTGTTATTATTATTAGAGCCTTTTTTTTTTGTTTCGTCATTTATTATCATTGGTATTATTATTATTTTTTTTTTTGAAGGGGGGGATGGGGTTTAAATGATTTATATATAGAATAAGGTATGTGGCAGTTAGATCGAGGGGGGGGGTATACAGGTACATGGCACCGTGCCCAGACCATCATTACCCAAGTGCCACTCTCCCTCAATAAAAATTCACGAGCCCTGATCATTGACAATGATAGGCCTACACTTCAGGGACTCGTCATGAGGCGAATTCTTGTATGATTTATATCCTTCTTTTTCTTTTCCTTGTGTTATCTCGCCTCCCTTTTCTCGATGTCCTCTTTTTCTTTTCTTTTTTGCTATTTTTTTTTATGCCTTGTGTTTCTTTCTTCCCAGACTCAGCGTCTTCTTACTGTCGTGTCCTTCCGTTGATCGGGTTTTACCGCTTTTTTATTACCTTTCAATTGCCTGGCGATTTTGTGGTGGTGGTGGTGTTTTTCTTTTCTTCTCGTGCCACTTGTTCAGTTCGTTTTCAGCGTTGTTTAGTTTTGGGTCTTCCTTCTCATCTCTTTCCCTTTTTTCCTGATCTTCCTCATCTTCCTATTATTTCTCCTTCGCTTCTTCGTCTTCATCTTCATATCCTCCTCCTCTTCCGTCTTCTCCTCCTCCTCCTCCATCTCCTCCTCGTATACCTCTTCTTCCTCCTGCACCTGCCCCCCTCCCCCCGTAAGGCCGGTGGCAGGTAACTGACGCCGTACATCATTGTCCGGCTGGCAGGTGTCACGTGACTCATTGGGAATATTTTCGCGAATTATCGATCTGTAGCGACAGGACGCCCTTTCGTTTCCGTTTTACATTTTTCAAACATTCCTTCTTCGACCTTTCCTTATCGATTTATGTTTCTACTCCCCCCCCAACTCTCCTTCTTCGTCTTCTTCTTCATCTTCTTCTTCTTCTTCTTCTTCTTCTTCTTCTTCCCTCCTTCTCTCCTTCTCTCCTTCCCTTTATCCTATGATCACGTTTTGTTCCCTCAGCTTGGCACCAGTTCCAGCGATGATTATCTTAGTAGCGAGTGTGAGCCATGGCGTTGGTACAGTTCAAGTTTGTTGACTCCTGCCAAGAAGTGTGTGTGTGTGTGTGTGTGTGTGTGTATGTGTATGTGTGTGTGTGTGTGTGTATGTGTGTGTGTGTGTGTGTGTGTGTGTGTGTGTGTGTGTGTGTGTGTGTGTGTGTGTGTGTGTGAGGGGAGAAAGGGGAAAGAAAAGGTTACTTGATGTTTAAATTGGTGGTTATTGGAGAAGAAAAAAGAAATAGACATTTAAGTAGAAGGAGGAGAAGGAGGAAAAAAGAGAAGAAGATTTGGTTGGAGAGAAGAGAGAATGATTAGGGAAAAGTAGACGTAAAAGAGGAATGGTGTAGAATTGGTGTTGAGTGAAGACCAAGAGGACTAAACGTGAAAAGAAAGGAGAGGAAATTGAGAGCGGGGAGGCGATGGCGAAAGCTGCCCAGTGTGTTTCAACTCGACGTGACTCACTGACTTCCCTGCGAAATGAGTGAGTCATCCTGTCGCTGGTAGACGAGTCAGGTGGTCGACGCCACGCTGGCCAAGGCGGATTTGCCGTTACGCGTGCAGGGAGACCGGCACACGCACACGCAAACAGGCAAACACATACTCCTTTCTCTCTCTCTTTTTTTTTT
>NW_028234441.1:13611615-13616615 GCF_977035675.1 Penaeus japonicus
ACACACACACACTCTCTCTCTCTCTCTCTCTCTCTTTCTCTCTCTCTCTCTCTCTCATACTCATACTCATATTCATATTCATACTCATACTCATGCTCATACTCACATTCCCATTCACATACGTACACATTCACACACATTCACACACGCGCACTCACACTCATACTCACACTCACACTCACACTCACACTCACACTCGCACTCGCACTCACACACACACTCACTCACACTCACACTCACAGACATCGCGTGCAGACCAACCCGCTAAGCCAGGCACTTAGAGCGAGAGACAGAAACACAGACTGACAGACAGACCGACCGACCGACCGACCGACGGCCAGCGAGGCAACGCAGGTCGCAGGACCCCATTGCGCCTTCCCCAGTGCCGGAGGCGGTCGCCGCGGACGCCATGTAACCTGCGCGTCTCATGAATTTTCATGCCGCGGCGGGCTTAGGAGCTCGAGAACCGCTTGTCTGCGCGTTCAGGCGGTGTTTGTGGCGTTGGCCTAAGTGCACGTGAGTTGTTTGTGGCGTTGGCCTAAGTGCACGTGAGTTGTTTGTGGCGGTTGCCTAAGTGCACGTGAGTTGTTTGTGGCGGTTGCCTAAGTGCACGTGAGTTGTTTGTGGCGGTTGCCTAAGTGCACGTGAGTTGTTTGTGGCGGTTGCCTGTGCGTGTGTGTGTTGTTTGTGCCAGCGTTGTTGTGGATTGCGGGTTCGGGGGCGATGCGTGGCGTTGGAGAAGAGGGGGAAGGAAGGAGACGAACAGAGAGGGAGGAAGGGAGAGGGAGATGGGAGGATATTGACAGAAGTAGAGATAGAGGGGGGGAGGAAGGAGAGAGAGATATGTAAAGGAGATGAGAAGAGAGAAGAGGCGAGAGGGAGAAGGAAGGATTTAGACAGAAGCATAGATGGAGATAGAGAAAAAGGGAGATTTACAGATACAGAGAAAGTGAGAGTGAGAGAGAAAAGAAATAAAGAGAGAGGAAAGGGAGATAAGGAAGCTGATAGACAGAGGTAGAGAAATAGAGGGAGAGGGAGGAGGGAGATAGACAGATACAGAGTGAGGGAGAGAGATAAAGATATATATATATATATATATATATATATATATATATATATATATACATATATATATACATTATATAGATAGATAGATAGATAGATAGGTAGACAGAGAAAGAGAAATAGAAAGAGAGAAAGAGAAAGAGGTGGAGGGAGAAGGAAGGAGAAAGACACAAAATAGAAAGAGAAGGGGAAGAGCAGAAAGGAAAGTGAAACCAAATCCATGTTCATTTATATCCATCGGTGAAAGCGAGAGCGATTATTTTGGATACAATGCATTTTGTGCACTGGGTCTTTATTTCCCTCTCAGAGAAATTAATTTGCGTCGGGGGTCTTCTAATTAGTCTTGGAGTCGGCTTCGGAAAGCGGTGGTATCTAGGCCGACCCATTATAGAAATTAATGTCGTGGGTGTAATTGTTTCAGTCGCGTGATGAAGTTTGCAATTATAAATTTGTAATATCTGTGGCGGGTGTTCTGCTCTGCTTACTGATATTGCGTCTTGCCTGTTTGCAACGTTATCGCCTGCATTGTTGGCCTTTATGCAGTGGAGTGACAGAGACAGGAATAGAGGGAGGCAGAAAGAGAGAAGGGGGGGAGACGGAGAGAGGGTGGAGACTCGGAAAGAGAGAGAGGGAGAGACTGTGACTGAGACTGAGACTGAGACTGAGACTGAGACTGAGACTGAGACTGAGACTGAGACTGAGAGAAAAGGAGAGAGAGAGAGAGAGACAGACAGACAGACAGACAGACAGACAGACAGACAGACAGACAGACAGACACAGACAAACACACCAAGACACAAACCAGAGAAATGAGTTATTACATCGGTGGCCTATTTAAGAAAGAAAGAAAGAAAAAAAAAGAAGAAGGAGGAGGAGGAGGAGCCCCAGTAACGCGCCATTGTGGCCGGGTTGCCCAATGTGTAGTTAAGGAGCGTGGGAGATTTCGTGGCTGCGGTCGGTTGTTGCTGCGATGGAAGATCGGGGCTGACACCAATACCATGAGGAGGGCGTGTGGCGACGGGAGGGGGAGGGGGGAGGAAGGGAAGGATGAGAGGGGAGGAGGGGGAGGAAAGAAGGATGGAAGGAAGGAAGGATGAGAGGGGGAGGGGAGGAAGGAAGGAGGGTAGAAAGGGAAGAAAGGGAAGAAATGAAGGAAGGATGAGAGGGGGAGGGGAGGAAGAAAGGAAGGATTGTGGAGAACTGAAGAAAAGGGGGAAAAAAGGGAGAGGGAAGGATTTTGTGGGTAAGGGAAAGAACAGGGAGGGCAGCGAAGGGGGAGAGAGAGAGAGCAAGTGAAAACAAGAGAAAATAAACAAGGATTGAAGACAGTGATAAGAGAAAGTTCCCGAATACAGTCTTATTATGGCCTTTGGGGAATTAGGTTGCAGAGTATGTGGAAAGTCAAAAGTAATTGATTATTTTCTTTCTTCTGTTTCATAATGAACCACATATCACCACCATATCTAAAGAACCGATCGGGCCAATCAGATTTGTCTCTCAAGTCTCATAGGCCTAATGATTAAGGTTATTGTATCAAATCCGTAGTCGAAGAAACCAGCGTGAGGATGCCGCGAGGGGGGTTCGGTAAGTGGGCGAATAAGTGGCCTGTCTGCCGGAGTTTGGTGCTCTTCACCCCTGGCGGCCTTATCGGTCTTGCGCTTTTGCTCGTCTTTCTGGGTGCTCTTTCCTCTTGCCTTTTTCCCCCGTTTCTTTTTTATCCTTTGGCTCTTTTTCTTTTTCTTTTTCTTTCTTCTTTGTTTCTTCTCTGACCTCTTTCTCTGTTTCTTTCTTTCTTCGTCTTCCCCTTTTTTTATTTTTTATTTTTTTATTTCTTCTTCCCTGTTTCTTTTCTTTCTGTCTTTCCTGTTTCTTCTTCGTCCTATTTTTCTTCTCCTTTCTTCTTTCGTTTCTTTTTCGTCCTCATTTTCTTATTTCTTTATCTTTCTCCTTCGCCCCCTTTATATTACTTCGGTCTACCCTCGTTTTCTTTCGTTCTTTCCTCTTTACTCGCTTTACTAAATCATGTTTATAAATGTGCTTGCGTTCCCTCGTTGCAGAGAGGTAAACAGAAAGGTTTGACCTTTATCCTCTCTCTTCCTCTTTCTGGTCCTCTCTTTTCTTTTTCTGCCTCTTACTCCTCTTCTCCCCCTTCTTCTTTCTCTTCTTCTTCTTCTCCCTCCTCTTTTTCCTCTTTTATTTCTTCTTCTTTTTCTTCTCCTTCCTATTTTATTGCTTCTTCTTCTCCTTCCTCTTTTATATATTTCTTCTTCTTCTTCTCCTTCCTCTTTTATTTCTTCTTCTTCTTTTTCTTCCTCTTTTGTTGCTTCTTCTTCTCTTTCCTCTTTTATTTCTTCTTCTTTTTCCTTCTCCTCATCCTTCTCTACCTCTTCCTTCTCTTCCCTTCCTCCCCCTCCCTTTTTCTCCCCCTATACCCTTTCCTCTTCCCTTCCTCCTCCCTCCCCTCCTCCTCTGCCCCCTCCCCCTCGCCACCATTCTTCTTCTGTCGCGTGCCTCGGCGCAGTGTTGTCAGTTGGTGATGAGGATGAGGGCGGATGGTTGAGAATGATGGCTGATGATGGGTGGGGAGAGGGAAGAGGGGAGGGAGGAGAGAGGGATGGTTGAGGAGAGGGAGGAGGAACGCAAACAGGAAAAAGGTGGAAGTAAATATGGAGAATTTACCTCTCTTCTCTTTCGGGGTCTTTCCGCCTCTCTCCATCCTCAATTTTCTTATGTCCTTATTCCATGTTCCTCCCTGGTTTTCTTTCTATTTTTTTTTCTTTTATTTTCACTCTTCCTTATACCATCCCCCACCTCCCTCTCTTTCTCTTATCCCCCTCCCTTCTTCCTCTTATCCTCCCTCTTTATGTCCTCCTTCCTTCCTCTTCTTCTTCTCCTTCTCTCTTCCTCTAATTTTCTTTCGGCTTCCTTCTCTCCTCCCGCCTCTTCACCCTATCCCCCCTCCTCCTCCTATCTTTCCTTCTACCTTTCCTCTTATCTCTTCCTACCTGCATCCTTCCCTCAAACGCCGTCTAATTCTCCCTCTCCTATTCCTCCTATCCCCTCCTTCTCTTCATCCTATCCTGCCATTTCATCATCCTATCTTCCCTATCTCTTCATCCTTACCTTCTCCTTCTCTCTCGTTTCCCCCCGCGGCTCCATGGACCGGTATAGTACGCTCCTACTTCAACTACCTCTTCCAACCTCTCTCTTACTCCTCCCACTTCCACTCCCACACTCACTCCCATTCCCACTCCTCCTTTTCCCTCCTGTCCCCTCCTCCATCTCCCACTCCCACTCCTACTACTACTCCTACTCTTATTACTACTACTCCTTTCATTCCTATTCCCACTCCTTTCCGTCTCCCTCTCGTTCCCACTCCCGCCCCCCACTCTCACTCCCACTCCCTTCTCTCGCAGTCGTTCGCCGTCCACTCCGCTCTCGCCGCGCCTTCACTTGGAATCCTCTCGAGTCCCGCGGCGAAGTGAGGATGGAATACGGGAAGGAAGAAACTAAGTGGAAGCCGGGAGAAGCAGGGGAGGGGAGGAGGAAGGGTGTGCGAGCGTAGGAAGAGGAACAGGGGGCGGAGGAGGAAGAGGGAGAGGGAGAGGAGAGAAGAGAAGAGGAGGAAGAAACGCCGAAAGTGAAGAGAGGGAGAGAATAGAGGAGCAGGGGGAGGAGGAGGAAGAGGGAGAGGAGAGAAGAGGAGGAAGAAACGCCTGAAGTGAAGAGAGGGAGAGAATAGAGGAGCAGGGGGAGGAGGAGGAAGAGGGAGAGGAGAGAAGAGGAGGAAGAAATGCCGAAAGTGAAGAGAGGGAGAGAATAGAGGAGCAAGGGGAGGGGTAGGAAGAGGGAGAGGAGGGAAAAGGAAGAAGCGTAGAAGCAGCGCGAAAGGGAACTAAAGCATTCTGATTGGCAAACTCTCTGACGAAACGAGA
>NW_028234441.1:13621615-13626615 GCF_977035675.1 Penaeus japonicus
CCCCATCTCCCTCCCTCCTTCCCTCCCTTCCCCATCTCCCTCCCTTCTTCCCTCCCTTCCCAAGACGCTGTTGTTGACTTGCCTCCCTTCTTTCTCTACCTGGTGTTGTTCTGGTGTTTCTCTCGCGAAACGGCCAGTGTTGCCATCCGGTGTTGTGAAGACTCGTTAGTCTTGCGGTGTGAGGCCCAACCGCCGCCGCACCACAGCCAGCCGCACCTCGGAGACCACAGACGTCTCTTGTCGTGACTAGGCCTACGTCTTGCCGCCGCCTCTGCCACCTCTTCTTCCTCCTCCCCTTCCCTCTTGCCCCTTCCCGCTCATTCTGTCTTAAGAGAGTTCAGGCGGAAATGTCGAAATTCTTTTAAATTTCGCTAGTGTTGTTTCTTTTTTTGTGGGTGTTATAAATGGGATTTATTCCGCGTTCTTTTTTTTACTCGTTTTACACATTTCTCTCTCTCTCTCTCTCTCTCTCTCTCTCTCTCTCTCTCTCTCTCTCTCTCTCTCTCTCTCTCTCTCTCTCTCTCTCTCTCTCTCTCTCTCTCTCTCTCTCTCACCGGAAATACCTGTATCTGCCTACTTGGTATTCACAAGCTAGGGGCAAAAAGACCAGACCGAAATGGAATAGAAAAAGCAATGGATGCAACCGATACATGCAACAGCAGGTGCTCATCAGTAGGCGCCCGAGAAACAAGTGCGTGGGGGACGAATTTCGACATATGGGAAGGTGGCCATCCTCATCTTCATCTTCATCGTCATTGTAATCATCATTGTCATCATCATCTTCATCTTCATCTTCATCTTCTTTTTCTTGTTCTTGTTCTTGTTCTTCTTTCTTTCTCTTCATCATCATCATCATCATCTCCATCTTCATTGTCACCATCATCCTCTTCATGATTATCATTATTAGCGTCATCGTCATGCTTATCATCATCCTGCTCATCATCATCATCATCACCATCATCATCATCATCGTTATCACCATCATCGACATCGTCATGCTTATCGTCATCACATTAGCATCTCGATTGTTATGATCATCGTATCTTCACATCATCACATGTCCGTAAACCAGTTAATGATCTCGGACCGTCCGTTATGGCTCATCACCTCGGGCTTTCGCGGCTGTAATTTCGCCTTTGTGGCGGCTTGCGCTTTAGGCTTATCTTCCCTCCCGGCGGGGTCTCTCTCTCTCTCTCTCTCTCTCTCTCTCTCTCTCTCTCTCTCTCTCTCTCTCTCTCTCTCTCTCTCTCTCTCTCTCTCTCCCTCTCTCCCTCCCTCTCTCCCTCCCTCCCTCCCTCCCTCCCTCTCCCTCTCATTCTCTCTCTCTCCCTCCCTCCCTCCCTCCCTCCCTCTCCCTCTCATTCTCCCCCCCCCTCTCTCTCTCTCTCTCTCTCTCTCTCTCTCTCTCTCTCTCTCTCTCTCTCTCTCTCTCTCTCTCTCTCTCTCTCTCTCTCTCTCTCTTCCTCTCTCCCTCTCTCCCTCTCTCCCTCTCTCCCTCTCTCCCTCCCCCCCTTCCTCTCTCTCCCTCTCTCCCTCCCTCCCTCCCTCCTTTCTCTTCCTCGCTCCCTCTCTCTCTCTCTCGCTCCCTCTCTCTCTCTCTCTCTTCTCTCCCTCTCCCTCCCTCCCTCTCCCTCTCCTAGCAACGCTCAACTGCGTCCTCGAGCTCCATGAGGCGATATCGAGAATAAATGTGTGTCATGAAAGCCGCACGACAAGCCCTCGCGGCGGTGACAGTGACAGCCGGGATAGTGATGACGGCCTCTTGCAAGCGCTCATGACGACTCTTTGCAATTGCTTATGATGGGTCTTTGCAAGCGCTTATGGCGAGTCCTTGCAGTTGCTCACGACGACTCCTTGCAAGCGCTCGTGACGATTCCTTGCAAGCGCTCATGACGGTACCTTGCAATTACTCATGATGGGTCCGAGGAGGCATTTGAGATTATGCTCGCTGTCCCCCAGTGCCGTACCCAGTGCCACTCCGTCTTGTCGTCGGGCGTTTAGTGATTCTTGGCACACGGGCGGTTGGGGTCGGGGTAGGGGATGGGGTAAGGGAAGGGGAAGGGGAAGGGGAAGGGATATGGATGGTGGCCTGGATAAGACGGGGGCTTGGATGGGGATGACGAGGGAAGGGGGGGCTGGGTGGTTTTTGAGGGGTAGGATGGGGGTGGGGGGATAGGGTTTTTGGGATGGTAGTTGGGTGGGTAGTGAGGGAGGGTAGGGTTGAAGGAGGGGGGTGGGAGTAGAGTGGATGAAGGTAGGGGGAAGGAGGGGGGACTGGGGTAAGCGTGTGACAGGGGATTCAGTGAGAGTGATGGAGAGGAGGAAGAGGAGATAAACAGGAGGGGATAAATAAGGGGACAGAGGCATACACACATGACGTGGGCGAATGATCATCGGTGATATGGTGATATGTAGGCCTACTGTTTTTGTTGTATTTCTTTTTTAGCAATTGTTGTGAAGACTAACCCTTCTGTGGTGATTGATTGTATAATGGATCATGTTTTTATTTATTTATGTATACATAGCTGTCATAGTGAATGGTTGTTATTGTTTTTCCTGTTATTTTGTTTCTATTTCAACACGATCGTGTGTGTTTTAACCAGAGTTTGTACTTACGTGTCAAGAGTGTATGCCTTTAAGATAGAACAATGCACAGCGGCATTATTAACATAGACGTACACTAATCACCCAGGGAGAGAGCATCATTAAACAACAAGAATAACCCCCCTCCCCCCTACTAGCCTACGAGAATAGTCTGTAAGAAGTAATGATGGTTATAAAAAGAATATAAAAAATTGCCTTGGTTGAGTAGACAGGAAATGTATTTGGTGCCAGTTGGTTGGATCAGTTGGTGGGTTGGAACTCCTCTCTGTCTGGGATACCTAGTTGGGTTTACAGGGCATGAAGCTTTTTCGGGATGGAGGGTTGTTCGTGTATATTCTACGCGTGGAATTAAGTGTGTTTGTTTGTTTGTTTGTTTGTTCGTGTGAGAGAGGAGCGAGAGCTAAAGTGAAAGAGCGAGAGAGCGAGCGAGCGAGCATGAGCGCTTTGTGATAAAGTAACCATTTTGACATAGCTATTTGTAGTCATGTCGCGGGTCGTTTGTTCCCGGCGTAGATGGACTTTAAAGAGGGCTTTTCATTGTCCCTCCGCTTGTTCCATGTTGTTTCTCTTTCTTTTTTCTCTTACATTCTGTTTTTGTTCTATTTCTCTTTTTTCAGTTTATTATTTTTTTCTTTCCGACTTTCTTTCCCTTTCCCTTTCGGCCGCCTCTATCTCTATCTCTATCTCTGCTTCCCTCCCTCCTCTCTCTCTCTCCCTCCCTCCCTCCCTCCCTCCCTCCCTCCCTCCCTCCCTCCCTCCCTCCTTCCTTCCTTCCTTCCTTCCCTCCTTACCTTCTTCCCTCCCTCCCCCCCTCCTCTCTCTCCTCTCTCTCCTCTCTCTCTCTCTCTCTCTCTCTCTCTCTCTCTCTCTCTCTCTCTCTCTCTCTCTCTCTCTCTCTCTCTCTATATATATATATATATATATATATATATATATATATATATATATATATATATATATATATGTATATATATATATATATATATATATATATATATATATACATATATATATATATATATATATATATATATATATATATACATATATATACATATATATATATATATATATATATATATATATATATATATATATATATATATATTTCAGTTTTATCTTACAATTCCTTTCTCTGTTCTCGTCATGTTTCCTCCAGGATGTGACGAGAGAATTGTGAAAGAACTGAAAGGGGGGCGAGGGTTAAGGTGTCCCACATTGCATCTGTTCGCAGACAACACAAAGCATTTTTTGTTTTATTGAAGTTGGAACACAGGTAATGATATGTTGAGTGTGTGTGTTTGTTTTAGAGAGAGAGAGAGAGAGAGAGAGAGAGAGAGAGAGAGAGAGAGAGAGAGAGAGAGAGAGAGAATGAATGAAAGAGAATGAGTACGTTTTATCAACGCAAAATGTAAAATGGTGGAGTTTGAATAGTTCTATTTTTAAGGACATTCCTAGAGTCATGCCTTTTCATCACGATTAACGATCGATTTTCTGTTACAGGTGAGCGGGTTTCCGGGACATCCGTGACGTCATTGTTCCGGCAGCAGGTACCGACTGACGCAGACACACACACACACGCAGACGCCTCATATATATATATATATATATATATATATATATATATATATATATATATATATATATACATATATATATATACACATATATATATTATGTATCTCTATATATATATATATGTGTATGTGTGTGTGTGTGCGTGTGTGTGTGTGTGTATGTATATGTATATGTATATGTATATGAAGCGGGTGCAGACAAATCGGCGAACAAACACAGGCAGGTAGACAGGCAGACGAACATAACAGACATACGGATAGACAAAGAAAGGTAGGACAGACAGACAGACAGACTGATAAGCAAGCAAACACTTTTGAAGGAGGATTATCACACATGCATTTCTGTTTCCACTTCTGACACTTCGAAAGTGTTGCACGAGATGGAGAGTTTAGAAGGATCAGAGAGCAGATTGAGAGTGGAAGCACACGTGGATGGAAGAAAACGTGGTGTCACAATAGGAGAGGGAGAGAGAGGATGGTAAACGGGGGAGAAAAAGAAGAGAATAAATGAAGACGACAAAGAGACACGGAGTAAGAAAATAACTGGGAACTGGTAAATTTTTAATATTAGATGCACACGCACACGCACAAGAGTGTGGCAGAGAAAGAGGGAAGGAATCAGACATACAGACAGACAGACAGACAGACAGAGGAATGTGCAGCCCTTCTGGACTTCCTCGGGGGCTCGAGATCCCGAGATCCCAAGATGTCGCTTTCCGCCTACGTCGGCGTGCGTGGGGGGAGAGGGTAAGAGGGGAGGGGGGAGGGGGAAGGGGGAAGACACGAACGGCGAAGCCTGTATATTGGTTGTAATGTCGG
>NW_028234441.1:13631615-13634115 GCF_977035675.1 Penaeus japonicus
CGCTCTCTCTCTCTCTTCTCTCTCTCTTTTCTCTTTCTCTCTCTTTCTCTCTCTCTCTCTCTTTCTCTCCCTCTTTCTCCCTCTCTCCTCTCTTTCTCTTCTCTCTCTCCTCTCTCTCTCCTCCTCTCCTCTCTCTCTCTCTCTCTTTCTCTTTCTCTTTCTCTTTCTCTCTCTCTTTCTCTCTCCTCTCTCTCTCTCTCTCTCTCTCTCCTCTCTCTCTCCTCTCTCTCCTCTCTCTCCCTCTCTCTTCTCTCTCTCTCTCTCCTCTCTCCTCTCCTCCTCTCTCTCTCTCTCTCTCTCTCTCTCTCTCTCTTCTTCTCTCTCTCTCTCTCTCTCTCTCTCTCTCTCTCTCTCTCTCTCTCTCTCTCTCTCTCTCTCTCTCTCTCTCCCTCCCTCCCTCCCTCCCCCCCTCCCTCCCTCCCTCCCTCCCTCCCTCCCTCTTTCTTTCCCTGCTCTTATCTCTTTACGATCCCCCCCCCCCCATCCACCCTTGAGTAGTGACCTTATCTCCCTCGAAGGAGTGAGAGGTGAAGTGCGTCTAATTGGAGCTGTAGCTCTTGTTGTTGTTGTTGTTTGTTCATTATTGTGTGTTTTCTTTCTATCCCTCCTCTCTTTGTCTACATTCATCTTTTTCTTTGCACTATTCGTCTTAACTTTTGTTTAGATTCTACATCTCCGGATAGGCCTAAATCAGTTTCTTTTTTGTGTCACCTGTTTTATCTCATTTTTTAGATTTGTTTCTCTTCCTTTGCTCTTTTTTTTCTAAATTATCATTTCTCTCTCTCTCTCTCTTCTGTATCTTCTCTTTCTCTTCTCCCCCCCTTCTTTCATTTTGTGTTTTACTCTTCTCTCTCTTTTCTTTTTCTTCTCTCCCTCATCTATCTCCGTTCTCTCGTTTTTCTTTCTCCTCCCAGGTTCTTCATTCTTCTCTTCCCCTTCCTCCCTCCTTTCCCAATTTGACCCAGTTTTGCCCATCGTTGTTATTATAATATTATTTGTTTTACACTTATGTTGTGCCCAATATGCCATTATATATTTTTTTTCATTGCGTTGTTTTTGCATTGCTCCTGACATTGTCATTGTTGCAATGTTTATATTGTATGTGCAGTTCATGGCAACTATCATGAATGATAAACAATGCGAATCCGGAAGCCACTCGCTCTGAGATTTGACCTCCCTTTCGCGTGTCAGAAGCAATGGTTCATGTCACTTGTTCATGACGTTTTGTTGTGGCCGGGCCGCCCCCTTCCGCCCCCTTCCGCCCCGTACCGCTCACGCATCCCGACTGTCGCTGTTGTGTTGTTTGAGAGCTTGTTAGAGCAGGTACAGCTCTCGTACACGCACTCGCTCGGATTCGAACAGCTGTGTGGCGCTTGTCCTCGGAAGTGGGGGGGAGGGTGGGGAGTGGATGTGGTAGGGGTGGGTAGTAAAGCGAGGGGAGTGGGGGTGTAGCGATTTGGAAAGAGGAATGGGGGAAAAAGAGATAAAAAAGGTAGATGGAGTAGAGGGAGGGAGATAAGGAATAGGAGATAGATAAAGATGAGAGAGGACAGGAATGTGGAAGGAGGGGGATATGGACAAGAAAAGGAAAAGGGAGAGAGAGGAAAAGAAAAAGGAAGGAGGAAAACGAAATGTAATGGAAGGGGGAAAAAAACAAAAAAAGAAAAGGGAGAAATTGATAGAAAATGAGGAGTAAATGAAGAAGGGGAAAAAAGAGGGAGGAAGAAATTTAAAAATAAAACTATAGATAGAAAAAGAGAAAAAAAAAGAGGAAATATAGAAATGCTGGGAGGGAAAGAAACTGGAAAAAGGAAAGAGGAAGGGAGAGGAGAAAAAGAGAAATAGAGAATAAGTGAGCGAGTCCACCAACATTCCCAGCTTCTCACACCTTCCCCTCCCTCCCTCCCTCTCTCCCTCCCTCTTTTCCTCCCACCTACACCTGCTTTTCTTCTTTGTGTTTGGTCTCCCTCCTCCCTCTCTCCCTCCCACGCCTGTCAGCCGAGCGTCACGGAGCATCTTGGCTCGGGACCGTGACAGAAGTACGGAGATGGGTAATTTCATGGAGGTAGTGGGTGTGGGGGTGGATGTGGGTGTGGGGATTGGCTTTGGGTAGCCTAGGGGGAAGAAATAGGAAGAGGAGGAGGAGGTCTTGGTTGGCGTGGAAGGGAAGTAATGAGCATGGGGATGGAGGTGGAAGTAACGACCGAGGAAGAGGAAGATGGAGGATGCTTAGGGGAGGGGAAGGCAAGAAGAAAGAAAGAAAGAAATAAAGAAAGGAGAGGAAGATGAGGAAGAGAAGCAGGGGTAGGAGTAGCGGGAGCAGAAGCATATTGGGGTTGAAGAGGCGTGATAACTGTTTAATGAGGTTTCAGCCGAACATCTGCTCTCATATTTACGCGGTTATTCGTTTTCGAAGCAGGCTGTTGCCGGAAGATCCAGAACTAGGGAGAGAAACAAAATGGATAGAGAGGAGGAAAGAAGGGATGGCGATTGTTATTGA
>NW_028234441.1:13639115-13644115 GCF_977035675.1 Penaeus japonicus
GAAGAGGGAGAAGGAGAGAGGGAGAGAGAGGGAGAGAATGAAAAGGATAGAGAAGGGAGACGAGAGAGGGGAGAGAGGGAGAAGGGGAAGGAGAGAGAGAGAGGGAGAAGGAGAGAGGGAGAGGGAGGGAGAGGAGAGAGGAAAGGAGGAGAGGAGAGAGAGAGGAGAAGAAGAGAGAGAGAGAGAGGAGAGAGAGGGAGAAGGGGAGAAGGGAGGGGGGAAGAGGGGGAAGGAGGAGAGAGGGGAGAGGGAGAGGGAGGAGAAGGAGAGAGGAGAGAAGAGAGAGGGAAGAGGAGAGAGAGAGAGAGAGAGGGAGAGAGAGAGAGAGAGAGAGAAGAGAGAGAAGAAGAACAGACAGAGAGAGAGAGGGGGAAGAGAGAAGAGAGAGAGACAGAGAAGAAGAGAAGATGAGAGAGAGAGAGAGGAGGGGAGGAGAGGGAGAGAGAGAGGGAGAGAGGAGAAGGAGAGGGAAGAGAGAGAGGGAGAGGGAGAGAGAGAGAGGACAGAAGAACAGAGAGGAGAAGGAGAAGAGAGAGAAGAGGAGAAGGAGAGGACAGAGAAGAGAAGAGAGAGAGAAAGAGAGAAGAGACAGAAACAAGAGAGCGAAAGAGAGAAGAGAGAGAGAGAGAAGAGAGAGAGAGAAAAGAGAAAGAGAGAGAGAGAGAGAGATAGAGAGATAGAGAGAGAGAGAGAGAGAGAGAGAGAGAGAGAGAGAGAGAGAGAGAGAGAGAGAGAGAGAGAGAGAATGTCTTATTGGTTTATTTCATGTATTATTAGGTCCGGTATATGCCTGCTGTTAGTTCTGTTGGAAAGGTTGTTGGTGACTCGTATTATCTATGCTGTTGGCGGTGTTGTTGTTTGTTTTCGCCCGAGCTTTATTACATTATCATTCATCTTAGTAGTCGTAGGGCGCTGATGATCATCATTATTAATGTTGTTGTTATCTGCCACTATTATCATTAATGTGGTGACACTATGAATTATATCTTCATTTTGATGACTGGCTCGGCGGTTGAAGGGTTGTTATCTGTGACTCTTCTCCTTACTTCCTTCTCCTCTCCCTCTCTCTCTCTCTTACCCTCTCCTCTCTCTCTCTATCTCTTCTCCCTCTCCTTCCTTCTCCCTCCGCCCTCCTCCCTCCTCCCTCCTCCCTCCTCCAACCTCCCCCCCTCTCCCTCTCTCTGACCTTGTTCTGCTAAGTTTCTTTGTGCTTTACACTGTATTGTATGGTTGCTTGTCCGTTTCTTTGATGCAGGCTAGGGGTGGAGTGGGGGGGTAAGGGAGGGAAGGTAGATAGTAGGAAAGAGAGGGGGAAGAGGAAGAGAAGGAGGATGGGAAGAGGATGATATGAGAAGAAGAAGAAGAAGAAGAAAAAGAAGAAGAAGAAGAAGAAGAAGAAGAAGAAGAAGAAGAAGAAGAAGAAGAAGAAGAAGAAGAAGAAGAAGAAGAAGAGAGGAAAAGGAGAGAAGGAGAAGAAGAAAAAAAAAGAAAAAGAAAAAGAAAAACATGATCAAGGAGCAGAAGGATGGGCTGATGATAGAATAAAAGAAGGATAGGAGAAAGCAAGAGAGGCGAGAGAAGGTAGAAGAGTGACAAGAGGAGGATGAAGACAGAAGAATGCACCGACAGCCAAAGAAGGAGCCAGGCAATCGGGAGCGGTAGGGGGAAGGGGGAAGGGGTGGGGAAGCGATGTGTTCGTTCGCCATTTTTTTTTTTTTTTCCTTCACTCCTTTTTTTTTCTTCGTTAGATAATTTCCTTGTTGCCGGCGCCTCCCTCGAGCTGGAGCCCGAGCGACCTTCACCTTTCCCCACCAGGAAATGGCCGGCCGCCCGTCCCCCGTGGCAAGGCGCGGGAGGGGGGAGGGGGGAGGGGGGACTTCGGGGACGTCTTCTGGGGTAGGGGTGTGGAGGGGAGGGTAGGTGGGGTATTGGAGGTGAGCGGGGAAGCGTAGGGGCAGGTGGGGTTTTGGAGGGGTATGGGGTAGGGGTAGGGGGATGGGGATGGGGGAGGAAGAGTTTTGAAAGGTTGGGGGAAGGGGGAGAAAAGACTTGGGGGTAGAGAAGAGGCCGATTTTTTTTTCAGGTAAGTTAATTATCTTTGTTGATGTTTGTCTGTCAGTCTGTCTGCCTCTTTGAATTCATCAGTCTGTTTGACTCTTCTCTCTCTCCGTCTTCCTACTTCTTCCTCTCTCATATTCTCTCTCTCTCTCTCATTCTCTCTCTCTCTCTCTCTCTCTCTCTCTCTCTCTCTCTCTCTCTCTCTCTCTCTCGTGGAGATGGTGTTAAATAGCCCGAGAAAGAGGATTGAATTACCTCTCTTCCCCCTCCCCCCTTCCCTCCCCCTCCGCTCTTCTTTCTCACCGACTTGTTATTGTGGGAAAGTTTGGGAAAGTTTCTCAGCCGAGAAAAGATGTGTCATTACCGGAATCAGGGAGAGAGGGGGGCAGGTAGTGGAGGTAGGGATAGAGGTAGAGTTAGAGGTAGAAGTAGAGGTAGAGGTGGGGTGGGGGTAGAAGTAGGGATAGAGGTGGGGGTAGAGTTAGATATAGGGGTAGAAATAGGGTTAGAGGTGGGGCTAGAGATAGAGACAGGGGTAAAAGTAGAGGTAGGGTAGGGGTAGAGTGAGAGACAGGGAAAGAGGTGGGGGTAGAGGTAGGGATGGGGGGTAGGTGATTAGACATTGTAAAGGGGGAAATGGAAGGCGTTTTTCTTTGCGATGGTAGATATAACGAGATACCCAGTTACAGACCCAAGTCGAAAGTGGGTATGAAAGACGTAAATGAAACAACAAACATAGAAAACATTTCAACCGAGAAAAAATTAAGTAACCATCGCAGAAAAAAATAAGTACATGCATGGATACACGGGCGTACTCCGAGGGCATTTAGTACGTGTGCGTGGCTTCGCGAGGGCGGCGACGATGGAGAAGGGTCACGCCCTACTTCGTTGTCCGGGCGGGCGGGCAGGCAGGCGGGTGGCCGTGCGTGCTTCAGGGCCTGTGCTCGGGCTGTCGCGGGTCCTATTGGATGAGTAATGGGGAAAGGGGGTTGTACTGTGGGTAGGGGGGAGGTAGGGAAGGAGGGATGAGGGAGACGGGAATGAAGGAAGGGGATAAAGAGGTAGAGGGACAAAGAAGGTGAGAGAAGTTAAGGGAGAGACGAGAAGAATGAAAGAAAGAAGGGAGACAGACAGACGGACAGACAGACAGACAGAGAGGGAAAGGCCGGCAAACAGGTTCGAAGAAAGGCAGGCATGGAAGTCCTAGGTCTGCGACCGAGACAAAACTAAAAGCCAAATAAAGAATTACAAACAAACAGGAACTGAGGCAGGGACAAGAAATAAATAAAAGAGAAAGAGGAAAGACTGAGAGATAGATAAAACAAACAAAAGTGAGGGGTGAGGGGTGGGGGGTAAGGGATCTAGAGAAATAGAGGAGAGCAAGATTATCCAAAGTAAGCGAGATAATGCAGGTCTATTTTGGGAATGCTGGTGTTGCAACCGGGCGCCCTACCCGCTGATGAGGAGGGTCCAGGGAGGGTCCATCGACGGCGCGTGAGGGAGGGAGGGAGGGAGCGGAGAGACTGGGTGCGAGGGGATGGAATGGATGGGCGAGGGAGGGAGGAAGAACATGGGTGAGTGAGAGAAGGAATGGATGGGGAAGAATGAAGTGAGTGAGTGACAGGCAGGATGACTGACTGACTGATTGATTGACTGACTGACTTACTGACTGATTGACTGATTGATTGACACACATACACACGCACAGAAACACACACACACACACACACACACACACACACACACACACACACACACACACACACACACACACACACACACACACACACACACACACACACACACACACACACACCACAAACACACACACACACACACACACACACACACACACACACACACACACACACACACACACACACACACACACACACACACACACACACACACACACACACACACACACATGTACACATAGCAGAGGGTGAAAGAGAGGAAGATTTAGTGAAATATATTTTTTTTCTCCGAATAAGTCGCTCCCAATGAGTTCTGTGTAGGGTGGCCATTATGAACAATTAATTAATTTTTCTTCTCTTTTCCAGGTAAGCGAAGATGACGTAGCAGAAGGGAGAGAGAAAGAGAGAGAGGGAAAAGAGCCGTAAGAGAGAAGAATTGAGAGGCCTTGGTGATTATTGTGGCCCTCATTGTCATCAGGTATGGAAATTAGGTTTTTAATTAGGTTCGCAATATCTAGGTTGAGAAGGAGAAGGAGGAAAGGGGAGAGATAGGATGGGAAGGGGAGGAGAGAAGAGAAGAGAAGAGAAGAGAAGAGAAGAGAAGAGAAGAGGAGAGAAGAGGAGAGGAGAAGAGAAGAAGAGAAGAGAAGAGAAGAGAAGAGAAGAAGAGAAGAGAAGAGAAGAGAAGAGAAGAGAAGAGAAGAGAAGAGAAGAGAAGAGAAGAGAAGAGAAGAGAAGAGAAGAGAAGAGAGGAGAGGAGAGGAGAGGAGAGGAGAGGAGAGGAAAGAGAAAAGAGAAAGAGAGGAGAGGAGAGGAGAGAGAAAGAGAAGAGAAGAGGAGAGAGAGAGAGAGAGAGAGAGGAAGAGAGAAGAAGAAAAAGAGAAAGAGAAGAGGAGAGAAGAGAAGGAGAAGAGGAGAAGAGAGGAGAGAGAGGAGAAGGAGAGGAGAAGAGAGGAGGAGAGGAGGGAGGAGAGGAGAGGAGGGAGAGGAGAGGAGAGGAGAGGAGAGGAGAAGAAGATGGAGAAGGAGGAGAGGAGAGGAGAGGAGAAGGAGGAGAGGAGAGGAGAGGAGAGGGAGGGAGACGAGAGGAGACGAGAGGAGACGAGAGGAGACGAGGGAGAAGAGGGACGAGAGGAGACGAGAGAAGGCGAGACGAGACGAGACGAAGACGAGAGAAGACGATAAGAGACGAGATGAGACGAGGAGAGACGAGAGGAGACGAGAAGAGACAAGAGGAGACGAGAG
>NW_028234441.1:13649115-13651615 GCF_977035675.1 Penaeus japonicus
CACGGGTCTGCTGTCAGTTCCTTTTGTCTCCTCCCCCCTTTCCCTCTCTTTCTCCCTCGCTCATTTCCTCCCTCTTTCCTTCCATCCCTCCCATCCTTCCTTCCCTCTCTCCCTCTCTTCCTCCCTCCCTCCCTCCTCCCTCCTCCCTTTCCTCCCTTTCCCTCCTCCACTCCCTCCTTCCCTCCTTCCCTCCTTCCCACCTCCCACCTGCTCAATCCCTTCCTGTCTCCCTGTCCCTGCATTTATCTGCATTAATCCCCGTATCAAAGCATATCGCAGTCTTTGTTCACTTCGATTGTTTCTCTATGTCCTTCTCTTAAATCCCATGTAGCCTGCCTCCCCGCGTAATCATTCTTACCTCACTCTCTCTCTCTCTCTCTCTCTCTCTCTCTCTCTCTCTCTCTCTCTCGTGTTCTTCCCTGCTTTCCCTGTCACACGTGTTTTTGTCGTGTCATGGCCCTTCAAGGCGAAGTAGTTGTCGTTGTCATCGCGAACTTGCTCCCCCCCCCCCTCTACCCCTTCTATCTCTCCCCATCACCCCCTCTATCTCTCCCCCTCGCCCCCTCCCCTCGCCCCCTCTCCCTTCGTCCTCCCTCTTCTACGCAAGTCAAGGCTTTCCTCCCTTAATGAAAAGTCGTCGCCGAGGTCATTGTCGCTGTCTTTGTCACTTCGCATTTCAAGTCTTTGAGTCATTCCTCGCAACCTTGGCTGACCTTGATTACTCTCTCTTCTCTTGTATTCTCTTGGATTCTCTTGTCTTGTCTTGTCTCTCCCTTCCATTTCCTCCCCTTCCTCCCTCCCTCCCTCCCTCCCTCCCTTCTCTTTTTTTCCTCCCTTCCTTCCTTCCTTCCCTCCCTTACTCCCCTCCCTTCCTTCCCTTCTTTCATTCCATCCTCTCCTCTCCTCCTCCCTCCTTCCTTCCGACCCCCCACCCCTCTTGCTTTCCTGTCTTACCGATTTGACTCGACCAAGGCTTTTCGCGGTGAGGAATGCGGCGTATAGCTTCATAGTAGCGAGTTGTAAAAGCCTTTTTTCTGACTCTCACTCCTTCCCTTCCTTTCTTTCCTCCCATCCTTCATTTTTCCTCCATCTCCTCCTCCCCCCCTCCTCCTCCCTTTCCTCCTCCCCCTCCTCCTCCTCTCCTCTACCACCTCCTCCCCCTCCTCCTCCCTTTCCTCCTCCCCCTCCTCTTCCTCCTCCACCTCCACCTTCTCCTCCCTCTCCTCCTCCCTTTCCTCCTCCCTTTCCCTTCTTCCCCCCTTCCCCCTTTCCCCCCTTTCCCTCCATCGTGTGTTTGTTTTTTCGTATGAGTCCTTTGCGGCGTAATTTTTTGTTGTTTTTTATTTTACGTTTTAAGTCGCGTTCACAATATTTGAGATCATTTGCTCCGATTCCGGTCTTTGAATAGAAAACCTTTTATCGGCTTACGATTTTTCTTTTTAGATATGGACACAAAACATTTACTGCAGCTGGGAGTTTGCATTTTTATTTCGTTTTTTTTTTTGTTGTTGACGAGGCTTGGTCGGTGATTATGATGGTGAGGATGGTGAGGATGGTGGTGCTGATGATGAAAAGGATGGTGGTGCTGAGGATGAAGATGGTGATGAGGAAGAGGATGGTTTTGATGATGAGGATGAGGAGGATGGTGTGATGATGATGAGGGGAGGAGGAAGAGGATGTTGGTGATGATAATGATGAGGAGGATAGTTCTGATGATGATGACGATCATCATCATCATCAGTCATCATCATCTTTATCGAATCCATCTGTGATCATCTGCCTTAAGCTTAAAGGCCCTTTTCCCCCTTATTCCCACACGCCAGCCGCCTCGTCGCCCCGGATTGACCCCGCTGCCGAGTCCTTCCCTGAGCGCTAATGAGGAAGAGGCTCTCGGTGGGAAGAGCGGATCGCTGGGGTCTCTGAGATGTGGGGTTTTGGCTGCCGGAGGGAGTCAGTTCGATTGAGAGATAGGGTGGAGGGAGGGAGGGATAGGTGGATGGATGGATGGATGGATGGATGAGGGGATGGATGGATGGATGGATTGATTCATTGATAGATGGATCAGGAATTATTGTCGATTCTTTAAACTGTTGTACATCAGGCAAGCGTCCACTGTCATTATTTTTTTTATTTTTTTTTTTGTATTATCTCTGCATTGTACGTTCGATAAGTTGATCAAGTTCGTCCGACTGCAATCGCGTAACCTACATCGAGACAGGTACTTTAAGAGATAGCTTATCCGTGCTATCGGCCCTTTAAATGCTGGGGATCGAGATAGGCTGACACAGATACTTTGTTGGCTTTGTACCCGGGGGATTTAATATTCGAGTGGTGCGCACTGGATTACGTTTGGGGGGAGGGGAATGCGTGGGGGGGGGGTTGTGTGCGTGTGTGTGTGTGTCTGTGTGTACGTGTGTGTGTGTGTGTGCGTGTGCGTGTGCGTGTGCGTGTGCGTGTGTGTGTGTGTGTGTGTGTGTGTGTGTGTGTGTGTGTGTGTGTG
>NW_028234441.1:13654115-13661615 GCF_977035675.1 Penaeus japonicus
TTTCTCTCCCCCTTTTTTCTCCCCTTCTCCCCCCTTTTCTCTCCCTTCCTGGTAGGATTGAGGGAGGTTGACCAAGGTTGTCACTTCTCGGTTTCCTTTTGTGTGTTGGTCTGTCTGTCTGTCTGTCTCAAGTGGCCAGACACGAGGCTCGAATTAAGTGAATGAATAAATGAATTGTTTGAGACGGATAGATTGTACGTGTCATCTTTCACTTTTCTTCCTCTTTTTCTTTTCTTTTCTTCGTTTTGTTATTTTCTTTGCCTTTTTTTTCTTCTTCTTTGGCTTTCTTCTATCTTCTCTTTTATTTTTTTTTCCTTCTCTTCTTCTTCTTCTCAGGTCATGTCGTGTAATTTTTTTACATTATTAGTATTTGACTGCCTCCCATTTCACTTTGAAGACAAATTATTGCGGGGTCTTCTTCCTCCCTTTTCTCTATTATTCTTCCCTTTTTGTCTTTCCTTTTTTCTCTTGTTCTTTTGTTCTCTTCTATTCTGTGTTGTATCTTTCTTCCTGTTTATTCTATTCTCCTCTCATTTTCGTCTTTCTTTTCTTCTCTTTTTTTTTTCTTTTCTCCTCTTCTCTTCTTCTCTCTTATGTTTCCTTCTCTTCTCTTCTCTTCTCTTCTCTCCTCTTCTCTTCTCTTCTCTTTTCTTTTTCTATCTTGTTCTCTCTTCTGTTTTGTGTTCTCCTCTCTCCCCTTGAGGCGCGGGTTCGTCTGCAGGCGAGGTGGTAGCGTCGGTCGTCTCACCGCGTAATTGGGTAACTGCCGTCAGCTGACTGGCCTTTGTGGAGCCACATTGCCTTTGCTCGGGACCCGTTTCGAGTGGGCGGTTCTCTCTCGCTCTGTCGCTCTCTCTTGCTCCATTTTGCTCTTTCTCTCTCTCTCTCTCCTTTGCTTTCTTTCTCACCATTTCTCTCTCTTTCTCTCTCTCTCTCTCTCTCTCCTTTGCTTTCTTTCTCACCATTTCTCTCTCTTTCTCTCTCTCTCTCTCTCTCTCTCTCTCTCTCTCTCTCTCTCTCTCTCTCTCTCTCTCTCTCTCTCTCTCTCTCTCTCTCTCTCTCTCTATCATTTAGCTTAGTGTTTAAAATTTCCCTTGTTTATGTTTTCTCGACATGATTGAGACTCATTTTCCTTGTTCTCCCTTTCATCTCTTCTCCTATCGTTCTCCTTTCCTCCCCCTTCTTGTTTCCTCCTTTCTTCCTCTTCTCTTCTGTTTTCCCATTACACTCTTCCTCCAGTGTATCTTTTCTATCTATTCTCTTTCTCCTTTTCCCGTTTTCTTCGCACGTCACTCGCTTCCTTACTTTTTTTTCTCTCTCCCTCTCTCCCCCTTTCCCCCTCTTTCCCCCCTCCCTCCTTTCTCTTTTCCCCTCCTTCCCCTTCTTCTTCTTTCCTTCCCTCCCTCCCTCCCTCCCTCCTTTTCTCCTTCCCACCCTCCCTTCTTCGCTGTCTTCCTTCTCCCCTCCCCTCTCTCGTTCTTACTCCTTTTCCCCTCTTCCTTCCGCCTTGCATCCTTTGCAATCTCCTACACGCCGACATCCCCTTATAATGGCCGTGACCTCTTCCTTTGGTGCTCCTCCGCGCCAGCTGTTGCGGACAACGATGCTTCTCGAGCGTATTAAACAATCAACAGATATCTCTTCCATTCCCCTTTTCTCTCCCCATTTTCCTTTCTTTTTCCTTTCTCTGTCCCTTTACCTTTTTGATTTCCTTGTCTTTCCCCACCCCTTCTCTCTTTTCCCTCCTCCATTTCCCTAGCCCAGACCGCTTATATTTTACTTTCCTTTTCCATTTCTTTTTGAGTTTTCCCACCCCTCTTACCTTTCCTCTGCCCTTTTACCTCCCCCTTTCGTCCCTTTCCCTTCATTTTCTAGTCTGTCTCCCTTTATATTTCCTAGTTTATTTATCTCTCTTCTATATGTATATTATTTTAATGTTCTTTCTCTTTTGTCATCTCTCTTTCTCCTCTCTCTCTCTCTCTCTCTCTCTCTCTCTCTCTCTCTCTCTCTCTCTCTCTCTCTCTCTCTCTCTCTCTCTCTCTCTCTCTCTCTCTCCCCCTCTCCCTCTCTCTCTCTCTCTCTCTCTCTCTCTCTCTCCTCCTCTCTCTCCTCCCTCCCTCTCTCTCTCTCTCTCTCTCTCTCTCTCTCTCTCTCTCTCTCTCCCTCCCTCCCTCTCTCTCCCTCCCTCTCTCTCTCTCTCTCTCTCTCTCTCTCTCTCTCTCTCCCTCTCTCGTCAAAGTCAAAGTCTCTCTATGTGTCACTTTTCCTGTTCTTTAATATTGCCTTATTATCATCTTAGTCCATCCTTATGTTGAAACTTTATGACCTCCTTCCCCACTAACTTTTACGCAAGCTAGCCTTTCTTTACTTATGGGTCGCCGAGATATTTGATTGGGTCGTTGATGGGTCGTGCTTGTGCTTGAGGAGAGGAAGCTTGGCCTTTTGCTTGTGTTGTTGATATCCTGTTCGAGAATTCTAGATCGCCAGTAAGTACTTTGATGAACAATTCATGCATGTATGGTTTGATGGGGGAGTATGGTTGGTCTTTGGTGGAAGGGGCGGCCGTTCGGTTCGCGACTCGAAAAGGTTGAGGACCTCTGACATAACGTGTTTTCCTTTCCCCCTTTTTTTTCTTATCTCTCGCCCAGTCCCCTTTTCTTTTCCCCCCCTCACGTTTTCCCTTTTCATTTCCTCTTCTCTTTGTCTTGCCCATGCCCATTCCCACAAAATCTGCGTATTCTGAAAGTCAGCGTACCCTGATTATTTTTTTTTAGTCTAGAAACCCGTCCTCTAAGATTCTTCATTCCTCGTCTTCCTCCTCCTCCTCCTCAAATACTGGCACATCCTCCTTTTTCTCCTCCTTCCCATCCCTTTTCCTTACCCCTCCCCTTCCCTTCTCCCTGCTCCCTCCCCCTTTCCCCTCATCCTACCCCCCCTCCCCTCCCCTCCCCAACATTCTTGCGTCATGTGTGCCCTGTAGCGGGCCACGGGAACGAGGGGAATAAACTTTCTTCTGAAACATAACTTGGGATTTAGTGCTTTGTAGAGGGAAGCCCGAATTGCTGCCTCGGCGAGAAGGGTGGCGATGGAAGGAGGGAAGAAGAGACGGGAAGGAGGGGAAGGAGACGGGAGGATGAAGGATGGAGGATTGGCCGGAGATGTAAGGATGGAAGCGGAAGGATAGATGATGGAGGATGGGAAGATGTGATAATGGAGGCTGGAAGATAGAGGATGGGAAGGAAGCGGGTTGAAGGAGGCGAGGAGATGGAGGAGGGAAAAAAATCGGGAGGATGGGAAGGAGAGCGGAAGATACGAAAGAGGCACGGGGTTTGGGAGGATGGGAGGAAGTAGCAAGATAAGGAAAACGAGGAAAGAGGGGTTGGTTAAGAGGCAAAAGGTGGGTGAAGAATTGCCTAGGGAACAGATGGATTCTCTCTCTCTCTCTCTCTCTCTCTCTCTCTCTCTCTCTCTCTCTCTCTCTCTCTCTCTCTCTCTCTCTCTTTCTTCCTCGATGACGATGATGGCCATGTTGATCGTGACGGTAATAATAATGGTGGTCACGATAACGGCATTTTTGTTGTTGTTTGTGTTTGGCTGTCGCTGGTTTGACCCCCCCCCCTCCCCGCTCAACTGAGGGTGTAATGCTCATCGGTCGGTTAAGTGTTTGGTTTAGCGACGCGTGTCCGTAGGATGACGCGAAAAGTTTACTAACGGGTGGCGATGGAAATTTCTGAATGGCCTCACGTGACTCTAGGGACCGAGTAGGTTGGCGACTAATCGTGGTCGGGGTCCCCTTCAGGGGCTGATTCAGGGGTTCATCACCAGTTCGAATCATCATAAAAAAGATGGGTCTGTTAGGAAATCCAGTTACCGAGAAATCTTTTTTTTTAATCTTTATTTTTAGCTTGGGCGGAAGTTTGCGCTTTCTAGACTGCTTCATAGTTCCTTATGCCATCATCGTCTTTGTTAGCATTATTTGTAGTTGCAACGAAAAGCGTTGAGATCTTGCAAATAGAGATGGCAGAGGAGAATGAACGATATAAGAGCAACGAGAATGGCTCTTAAACTTGAATTAAAAGTGTATTTGTAAACTGAATTCATTGGAAGGAGGCTAAGAGGACGGTCTGACTTGGAGGGGGAGGGGGAGATCTACTCTATTGTCTGTCCTTTTTTCTCTCCCTTCCTTCATCCCTCCGTCCATCCATCCCTCTCTCTATCTATTATATATATATATATATATATATATATATATATATATATATATATATGTATATATGTATGTATTTATGTATGTATGTATATATAGATAGATAGATAGATAGATAGATAGATAGATAGATAGATAGATAGATAGATAGGTAGATATATACATGTATATATACATGTATATATATATATATATATATATATATATATATATATATATATATATACATTTATATGTATATATACACATATACACATACACATACACATACACATACTCATACACATACACATACACATACACATACACATATATGTACACATACGCACACACATGCACACACACACACACACACACACACACACACACACACACACACACACACACACACACACACACACACACACACACACACACACACACACACACACACACACACACACACACACACACACACACACACACACACACACACACACACACACACACACACACACACACACACACACACACACATATATATATATATATATATATATATATATATATATATATATATATATATATATATATATCTTCTCTCTCTTCCCTCTCTCTCTTTCTGTCTGTGATACTTAATTTGGTCCAGCCCCGAGCGGGGAGAGGACGGGGATGGTGCTGGGGATAGGAGGATAGTCCGAACGCGGGGGCGGGCGTAAACCTGTTTTGTTCATTAAAGCCCTGTTGTTTTTACAGCCTATAAAACAACGGGATCCCCCCTCCCTCCTCCTCCTAGCTTATCCCACCCTCCCCTTCATCCCTTCGTCCCCACTCTTCACTCCTTCCTTATCCTACGTCCTCTCCCCCCTTTCCATATCACCCTGTCTCTTGCCGTCCTTCCCTACCTCCCTCTCCTCCCATCCTTGCTTCCCTCTTTTCCCTCTTTCTCCTCCTCCTTCCCTTCTCACCCTCCCTCCCCTCCTTCCCCTCCCTCATATCCCTCCGACTTGCCTCACTCTCCCCAGCCGGCAGAGTACGTCTGTCTGGCTGCCCGCCTGTTTATGAGGTCCTCTGTACTCTCCTCTGGCTGGTAGTCGGCGTGTGAAGAGGGAAGAGGCAGGGACCGAAGAAGCGAATGGGGAAATAGGACGAGTAGGGTGATAGTAGGAAGAGAAAGAAGGACACGAAGAGATGGAGTTAGAATAAAAAGAGGGGTGGAAAGCTTTTGTAGGTGGTGGTGGTGTGTGTTTGTGGGGGGGGGGGCGTGATAGGGTGATCGTTTCATTGGATGGAGAGAAAATGGAGCTTTTTGATGAAAGTGGCGGGTCGGAACAAATGTTGACCGAAGATAATGATGGTCGGAGTGATGGTGTAGGCTACGGATGTTCGAAACGCACTTACATACACTCGCTCCTTCACTCACCCCTTCACTCACTCATTCTGTGCATTCATATGTATACTTCATATATTTATATGTGTGTGTTTGTATATATAGGTGTACGCAAACAATCAAGTGATTAAGCGGAATACAAGTTGGCATGCAGATAGAAAGGTAGTTAGCAAATGAGCGAATCAGATAGGTAACAGACAAGCTGTTTGGCAAGGAAGCAAATAAACAATTGGCTGACGGTCAAGTAGGGAGAAATTAGATAGGCAAGCAAGTAAGAAAACAAGCAATTAAGAAAACAAGCAAGTGGTAGGCAGGCAGGTAATGAAATGAAATGAGCAAATAGCAAGCATGTTGGCAGAGAGAGAGAGAGAAAGAGAGAGAGAGAGAGAGAGAGAGAGAGAGAGAGAGAGAGAGAGAGAGAGAGAGAGAGAGAGAGAGAGAGAGAGAGAGATTTGATTTGATTTGATTTGATTTGATTTGAAATATTTATTTCCAGAACAGTTGACATGACCTGCAAAAAGCCAGGGAAAGATATCTAAATGTCTACCAACCCTATTGACTTCTATTGACTTAGGAGGGCCATAGTCATACATTAATTATACATTCCTGAGGGGCTGCAATGTAGTCTCACCTTGTTTGCTAACTGAGTCCTAAACGATACAAAAGATACACACACATATAACTGATCATATAAAACAGGTCCAGTGTTTCATTAATCTCTTGTTGTTGCAAGTAATATCGTCCCTCTTATATCAACGTGGGCCATCACTAATCAGCTGAAGATTTGCAAGTTCTACGACAGGTTGTAGGGAGGTAAGACGAGCGTAAACATCCTCTACTGAAACTGTAGTTGCGGAGCAAACTTCTACTGCATCATATGCATTATCTACTCCATCTTCTGCAGAAACATTTGCAGCAGGTCTTTACTTTCCTGTGGAGTAGAGGCTGGTGCTGCTGTAAAACTGCTGACGCTGATACTGAAGCAGGCGCTGAAGCGAGTGTTGAGTATGATACTGCAGTGGCTGCTGGAACCGATGTTCATCTTGAAGCAGACACTGAGGCCGGTTTTGCAACAACCGCTGCTGAAGCTAGCACTGAAACTGGTGCTGAAACTTGCAACGAGGCAGGAGCTGAAGCAGACACTAAAGCCAGTGCTGAAGCTGGCGCTAGAGCTGACAGTGAGGCTGGAGGGGCCTTCTGCTTGGACCAGTATGTCTGGCCACATGAGTTTTTTCCAAGTATGGGGAATTCTTTCCCGTCGTTAAGGCAAGGTGGTGTGATGGGGTTCCGCGAGGGGAGAACAGCCCGTTGTTTCTTCAGTGATTTATTTTTTTCTGTCTTTCCCATAATAAACACACAATGAAGAATTTACATCACGTTCAAGTCTAAAATAGGACACATTTCCCAGGTATATGATTACCTTGGAAGATTTTCTTCGGCGCAATCCTGGCTTGCGTGAGCAGCCGCAGCAATAACGGCAACGTGGCTGGTCGTGAGGACATGCCCGTGTCCCGTGTCCTCATTTTGAGCAGTTGGAGCAAAACGGAGTGTGTGATTTAAAGACACCACGCCTGAAAGATGCCATGCCTTCAACGATTTTGATAGTTCGGGGAATGTTCTCACCTTTGTATGTTATGGTGAGTCGCTATGTCACTTTACCATTAATTTTAATACGGTTATCGTGTAAAATGCTATCATTGTAGTCTGTAATCTCCATTTGTTTTATGGACATCAAACACAACGAGGTTGGTACAGCGCCCCTTTCTATACACCTTGCCTTTTCAAGTATTTCTCCTGCTGCTTCAATCGCGGTTCGTTCTTACCCTGTACAAAGACATCGTTTCGCCCAAGTTTTAAGTCTAGGGCTCCTTTAGTTTTGTTAAAAGGTGCCATCTTTAGGGCCTGAGACAGACACAGAGAGATA
>NW_028234441.1:13671615-13676615 GCF_977035675.1 Penaeus japonicus
GGGGTCCGAGGTGCTATTTTGTTTGTGTGTTTGTTTGTGGTTGTGAGAGGATGTGGAGGGGAGGGGGCACACTGAGACAGAGAGACGCATAGAAGTGGGAGAAATGGAGGGGAGTGGATAGTTCCAGAAAAGAAAATAGGAATCACTTTGGAAAAGAAAAACACACACACGGTAGGAAAAGATGGGATTAAAGGAAATAAGAATAAGAAAGGGAAAGCCTAGGAGAAGAAAGAGGAAAAGACGATTGTAGAGTAAATAATTCTCGTCGTTCCTTTCTGTAGGCCACATCGGAGGGGACACAGAGGTAAACATGACAGTCCTCAAGGAAAGGGGTAAGGGTTGGGAGGTCGTTCTTACATGGGGGTTTAAGTCGTCGTCGTCGGTGTTGTTGTTGTTGTTGTTGTTGTTGTTGTTGTTGTGGTGGTGGTGGTGGTGGTGGTGGTGGTGGTGATGGTGGTGGTGGTAGTGGTGGTTTTAGTGGTATTGGTGGTGTTGCTCATGATCTCACATTTGCAAACAATAGTTGACGGGTGTTTTTTTTGAGGAGAAAGAAGAAAATGAAGGGGAGAAAGGAGAAAATGAAGAGGAAGGAGAGAGAGAGAGAGAGAGAGAGAGAGAGAGAGAGAGAGAGAGAGAGAGAGAGAGAGAGAGAGAGAGAGAGAGAGAGAGAGAACGCGAGGGAAGGAGGGAGGGAGGAAGAGGTGTGTGCTTATTCTGTATTAGTGTTGCATATTGATTCTCGTTTTCTGTGCTTCCCTCCCCTCCCTTCCCCCCCACCCCCTCCGCGATCACATTCACTGGGGATTGATCCTTTGTTTTCTCATCCACTGCCTTTCTCGTATTTTCCTTTCGTCTTTTATGTCTGGGTCCATTCCCTTTTCAATCGTTTCTGTCTTTCTAGTCTTCAGTGTTTGTTTGTCTTTGACTGCTTGCTTTTACTTGTTTGCGGTGTTTCTATTCGCTGTTCCCTCCTGTTGCTTTGTTGTTGTTGTTGTTTTACCTTTTTTTTAAAGACGGGAATAACTCCCCTCGGTCGTAAACAAGAAAAACAACAGGGGGTGAAATTCCACAAGGCGCCACCACCACCAATACCGCTAGCTACCAAACAACAACCCTACCACTTACGGACGGCGAGGACACGTGATACCTGACAATAACGGCAACTTCATGAGGATACGGACAGTATATGGCAGCAGCATTCCTTACCATCACAAGATAAAAAAAAAAAAAAACAGTGACAATAACGAGACCTACACTCCACCACCGTAACAACAAGCCCCCCACCCCCCAACCCCCACCATCGCCAACTGCATACACCACCACCACATCCACCACCACCACCACAACAACAAGAACAACAACAACCACAACCACAACAGGCCCCACAAGAGCAGGCGGCGCCATCAGCACCCTCGTCACATTCCGCCAGCCCCCAATTTTGCAGACCTATTGATTCTCGCAACGTGGTCTCGGGGCCGCCGGGTCGTCTTGGCGAAACCTCCCTTCCTGTGCCTGGAGCTGCCTGGGGGAGCGCCGGCCCCTTCTCTGGCGTGCGTGCGCTTGTCGGGGGTTTGCGTGCGTGCGTGTGCGTGCGTGCGCTGGGGTTTCTGTTGCATCTTGGTGTTTCGTGCGTTTTTTCTTGGTGTTTTGGTTGCGTGTTGGCTGTTTTTATTATTGCATCTCGGTTGGTTTTGTTGCGTGTTTATTGTTTTTAATAGTTTCTGATTTTACCTGCATATTGATTTTTTTTCGTTTCTTTTTGCATATCGATTATATATTTTTTTCTTATACTTTTATATTCATTGTCATTTTACTTGTATATCTACCTTTTGCTTCAATGTTTTTTTTTTCTTTTGTTTAATGTGCATGTTGGTTTTCGACTCACTCTCTCTCTCTCTCTCTCTCTCTCTCTCTCTCTCTCTCTCTCTCTCTCTCTCTCTCTCTCTCTCTCTCTCTCTCTCTCTCTCTCTCTCTCCCTCTCTCTCTCTCTCTCTCTCCTTCTCTTTCTTTCCACCCTCCCGCATACCCTCCCCGTGCTTCTCTCCTCCCCTACTCCCACCCACCCACCGCCCCCCTCTCTCCTTCACTTAACGTACAGTGTTTGGCCCCGGCCCAACCTCTTATCGAAGTCCTAAGCCTCTTCCCTCCCACCACCCCCCACTCAACCACTCCCTCTCCCCATCCCCATCCCCATCCCCATCCCCATCCCCATCCCCTCCTACTTCTACTAGCTATAGCACGCACGCATCCCCCAACCCTATCCTCCCCACCCTTTCCTCCCCTCCCTGTCCCTACCCAATACTCCATAGCACGCACGCTTCCTCCTTCCTCCTTCCCCTTTCTCCTTCCCCTTCCCCTTCCCCTTCCCCTCTTACCCACCCATCTATCATCCTTCCTCTATCCCCAATCCCCCCATCCTCTCTTACCAACCCATCATCCTTTCATCCCTCCTTTCTTACCTTCCTTCCTTCCTTCCTTCCTTCCTTCCGTCCTTCCTCCCTCCCGTCATTCCTTCCTTCCTCTCCCCTCCACCACCCCTTCCCTCTTCCCTTCCACCCCGCCCCTTCCCCTTCCCCCTCCCCCTCCCCCTCCCTCTCCCTCTCCCTCTCCCTCTCCCTCTCCCTCTCCCTCTCCCTCTCCCTCTCCCTCTCCCTCTCCCTCTCCCTCTCCCTCTCCCTCTCCCTCTCCCCATCTGCATGTGGGATGAAGGGTGCGTTCGGTGAGTGGAGGTGGAATGCGGTAGATGAACGTTAAGAATTAAGATGGCAGGCGCTGATGATGGGAGCGGCGGATGATATGGACAGAGAGGGAAGGATAAAGGGGAAGGAGGGAGAAGGGAGGAAGAAGGAGGTGAGGCAAGAGGAGAGGTAGGAGGAGGTAAGGCAGGAGGAGATGTGCGAGGAGGTAAGGCAATAGGAGAAGTAGAGGGAGGTAAGGAAGGAAGAAAGGGAGAATTAAGGGTAGGAGGAGAGGGAGAGGGAGGAATGGAGAGAGAAATGGGGGAAGGAAGAAGAGAAGAAAGGGAAGCGGGAAGGAGGAAGGAAATGAATATTGAAAGGGAAGAGACATATAGTGAGAAGAGGGGAAGGGTGAAGGAGAAGGAGGGGATTGGGAAGATGGAGGGAGTCGAGTAAATTATGTAGATCGAGAAGAAGGAAGGAATTAGGAAGGATTTATCGGAAGGAGGAGAAGACGACGGAAGAGTCTGGATGAAGGAAAGGAGGAAACCACAAGCAAGAAAAGTGCGACATAAGAAACACGAAGAAAGGAGTGGAAACAGTGGATCGTAAGTAAAGGAGAGAGAGAGAGAGAGAGAGAGAGAGAGAGAGAGAGAGAGAGAGAGAGAGAGAGAGAGAGAGAGAGAAAGAGAAAGAGAAAAAAGAGGGGGAGGTGACGGAGAGAATGAGAACGTGAAGGCGAAAAACTCCGAAAGCAGGAGGAGCAGGAAGATTGGGGGAAAGTCGAAGCGAAGTGGAGGAGCAGCAGAAAAAAAAAAAAAATCGAGGCGGGGAAATGCGTAGGAGGCAACCCAGGGATTCTTGCGAGTTAAAAGTGCGAACTTGCTGTTAAGAAACATCATTAATAAAGGCGAAGGGACGGCAAGACTCGGAGTAATGAAGGACTGGTGTGGGGGGGGAGGGGCTTTTGGGGGGGAGGGGGCTTTCAGGGGGGGTGAGGTGGCCGAGAGGGGAATAGGGGGAGGGGGAGGATATGGGTAAGGGGGGCGAAAGGTTGTTGAGAGGGGTTAGGGGGAGGGGGAGGATAAGGATGGGGGTTCGAAAAGTTGTCGAGAGGGGTAAGGGGGGAGGGGGTTGGGGTTGGGTTTAGGTTGGGGTAGGTATAGGGTTAGGGGGGCAAGGGAGCGATGGACGTCACATACGAAAGGTTGGGAAGTAGTCGAGTGGGGGGAAGGGGGAGGGAGAAGAGGGTTAGTGGTAAGGAGAGAGATAGGCGGCGTTCGATGTCTTCAGGAGGTGGTGTGACGTTTTTGAGGAGGGGGGGGGGGGCTGGCGTGGGTACACAGAGGTGTTTTTTGAAAAATACAGCAGTAGTATCTGTCTTTCTCTCTTTCCACACTTTCTCTCTCCACTTCTCTCTCCCTCTTCCTTCTCTGTACCTTCTTCCTCTTCACCCCCCCCCCTCGCCTCCTATCCCTCCCCCTGCCCTTTGCCTTTTCCTCCTTCCCTTCTGCCTATCCCTTTCCCCTCTTCTTCCTTTCCTCTTCTTCTTCTCCACCCTATCTCTCCTTCGGGCTCCTTATCCTTGTGTCTCTCCCTCCCTCTCTTCCTCCATCTCTCTACCTCTCCTTCTCCCTCCTCCTCCATCCCCGTTCTCTCCCTCTCCTTCTTCTCCTTCTCCCTCCTCTTCCTCTCCCTCGTCCTCCATCCCCCTCCTCGCCATCCTCCTCCATCTCCTTCTTCTCCCTCCTCCTCCATCTCCTTCCTCCTCCTCCCCCCTCCTCCCCCTCCTCCTCCCCTCGCCTTCCCCCTCTCCCCATTCTCTGATAAGACAAGATCTTGGAGTGGCCAGGAGTTTGCGTGGGCGTTATGCATCCTCACGCATTGCTTATCATCCCCATCTTCGTCCTCTGCCTGTTTTGGTCTGTCTTTTTTTCTTTGTCTCCTTTCTTCCTCGGGATCGGGCTATCATCTGCCGTCTGCCACTTCTTCTTCTCCTCCTTCCTGTTATCATCTTTCGCCTGGTCTTTCTTCTCCTCCCTCCTCTTATAATCTTTCACCTGCTCATTCTTCTCCTCCCTCCTGCTATCGTCTTTCGCCTGCTTCTTTTTCTCCTCCTTCCTATTATCACATCCGTCTGCTTCTTCTTCTTCTTCCTCTCATTATCTTTCGTCTGCTGTTTCTCCTCCTCTTTCCTGTTATCATCTGCTTCATCTCCTCTTCCTCATTCCCCTCCCTCCTATTATATTATTCCGGCCGCTTCTTTTTCTCCTCCTTTCTATTGTCCGTTTCCCACGCCTCTGCCCCTCCCTTCTCACTCCT
>NW_028234441.1:13679115-13681615 GCF_977035675.1 Penaeus japonicus
TATATATAGACTCTATTAAGGGAGAACTTATATATTTCCTTTCGTTTTCCTATCCTTGTATTTGTTTTTATTGTTTTTATTATATGATTGTATTCATGCTAATTTTTGGCATGGAAAAGTCCCACAATAAAAGTGGAAAAACAAAGGAACAAACAAACAAACCGGACCAAGGGGGCATAGGCGTCAAGGCAAGTCTTCTTTTGTCTATATTTGTTTTAATTTTGGTGGGGGTTGGTTTTGTTTTTGTGTGCGTTTTTTCGCTTTTTCTTTTTCTTTCTTTACTTCCCTTTTTCTTACCTTCTTTCTTTCCTTATTTCATTCCTTTTCATTATTTTTCATTCTCCACCCCCTCTCTCTCTCTCTCTCTCTCTCTCTCTCTCTCTCTCTCTCTCTCTCTCTCTCTCTCTCTCTCTCTCTCTCTCTCTCTCTCTCTCTCTCTCTCTCTCTCTCTCTGTGTCGTCTTCGCCAACCTTCCTCTTTCTCTTTCTCGCCCATCTTAGCAGAGCGCCGCCTTTCGTCGGTCCGGGTTCAAAAGAGGATGTTTTTTTCGGAGGGAGGGGGGAGGAAGGAAGGGAGGGAGGGAGGGAAGGAAGGGAGGAGAGAGCAGAGGAGATGAGGTCTGAATTCCTGGAGATTGGAGGAGCTCCGCTTGCAGGCCTGCAGGCAGGCAGACAGGCAGACAGCAGACAAGCAAGCAGGCGGACAAATGGGTCGAATTGACCGTTAGAGACACAGAGTGACAGCCAAGTAAATCGTTTGGCAGGTTTACAGACGGATTGGCAGGCTGGGAGGGAGATCGACAAAGAATCAGGCAGGCTTGGAGGTGTATATTTTGGCAGGCCGAGAATAAAACTAAGAGAGAGAGAGGGAGAGAGAGAGGGAGAGAGAGAGAGAGAGAGAGAGAGAGAGAGAGAGAGAGAGAGAGAGAGAGAGAGAGAGAGAGAGAGAGAAAGAGAGGGGGGGACTGACTGACTGTGGACATAGGACTAACACACATGGATATTTGCAGTTTTTTCCCCGCGGATAGATAGTCAATACACCAAGAAATGGAGGGGGGGGGGGGGTATCCCAGACATCAAACGGGTGAACAGGTGACCGAAAGCCCAGGCAATGATGACGGCGATAACGACGACGGCGACGAAGAAGGAGGAGGAGGACAGGGAGAGAAACGAGAAACACCCGTTCCCCTTTGACACCCGGGGAATGGGCGTGGACGGCAGGGTGCGAGGTTGGGCGGGAAGGAGGGATACACGATGGAGGAGGGGGGGGGGGGGGAAGGAGGGAAGAGGAGGGAGAGACAGAGGAGGAAAAGATGAGGGAAAAAATGAGGTAATAATTTGTACAATAAGAAGGAGAAGGAAACAAAGAATGGGAGGAAGAGGTTAATAAGAAGGCAAGGGAGAAGGAAGGAGGAAGAGATTGATAAGAAGGTAAGGGAGAAGGAGGAAGAGGAGGGGTAAGGAGGAAACGGAGGAAGAAGAAGGAGGAGAAGGAGAAGGGGGATGTTGCGATACGTCAAGCGATATTGCCAGATATTGCCAATACTGGATTATCGGCCCCGAAGATATGTCACTGCCGCGCCGGAGATGGCGGGCGCTGCGTCGCTGCTCTGGCTACACTGCACCGGCTACGCGACTTCGCTAATCTGGTTACAGTGTGTGCTACTTACTCTCGCCTCTTTGGCTCTGTTTCTGCTGCCCCCCAACCCCCCTTTCTTCCTTTTTATTTCTCTCCTTTTTGTGTCTTACCTTCAGCGCTTTTCCTGGTTGTTATTTTCTCTCTCTTTCTCTTCCTCTTCCTCTTTCTCTTTTTCCTTTTCTCTCTCTCTCAATCTCTCCCTCCCTCCCCCTTCTCCCTCCCCTTCCTTCCTTCCTCTCCCCCACTCTCCCTTTCCCCTACCTTCCTTCCTTCCTTACCCTGTTCTTCAGTTCATTTTCCTTCATTTATCACCTCATTTATTCATCCCTCGTTGTTGCGTACTCTCTATTTAATCCTCTCTCTCTCACCTTCATTTATCATCCCATTTACTCATCCCTCGTTGTCGCGTACTCTTTATTTAATTCTCTTTCTTTCTTTCTACTCCCTCTTCCTTTCTCCCCTTCTCTCTCTCTCTCTTCCTTTCTCCCCTTCTCTCTCTCTTCCTCTCTCTTCCTCTCTCTTCCTCCTTCTCTCTCTCTCTCTCTCTCTCTCTCTCTCTCTCTCTCTCTCTCTCTCTCTCTCTCTCTCTCTCTCTCTCTCTCTCTCTCTCTCCCCCTCTCCCCCTCTCTCTTTCTATCTGTCTCTCTGTCTCTGTCTCTCTACCCCCTTCCCCCTCTTCCCTCCTCCCGCCCTTCCCTTCCTCTCTCTCTCTCTCTCGCTCTTCCTTCTCCCTCTCAGCCCCGGCACGAGACTGATGTGGGGCATCCTTCCGTGGGCGTTGTGAGTTGCACGCCGATTCCTGTGGGCGGCGGCGGCGGAGTAGGCGGGGTCGGGTGGGGGGTGGGGGGTCGAGGCGGCGCGG
>NW_028234441.1:13686615-13689115 GCF_977035675.1 Penaeus japonicus
GTAATTAGTGACAGTGGATGGAAGAAAGGGAGAGGCGAGATAGGGGAGAGGATAGAAGGAGGGATAGTGGATAGGATGGGAGGGAAATAGCGGAAAGGGGAGCAGGGAAGGTGGATGGATGGGAGGGGGTTGGGCGGGGACTAAGTCAGCAGGAGGAATGCGAGCGTTATGGGCAAGGATTAGGAGGGGATACGAAGAAGAAAAAAGAACAATGAACTGGGGGAGGGGAGGTAAGAGGGGGAGGAGGGAAGATTAGAAAGAGGGAATAGAGGGGGAGGAAGAGAGGGGTAGGAGGCAGGATATGAGGGGAGCGGAAGAGGACCACCTCCTGTGGTAGGAGCTGTGAGGAGGGGAGGACGATGGAGAGAGGTGAGGAAAGAAGAAGAGAGGGGAAATGCAGGAAGGAAGAAGGATAACAAAGAGGAGGAAGGAGAGTGAAAAAGGGAGAGGGAGAGAGGAGGAAGGAAGAAAAAGTGAGAGGAAGCGACATAAAGAAAGAAAGAAAGAAAGGGCTAGGGAAGGAGAGGAGAGGAGAGGAGAGGAAGAAGGAGACGGAGAGAAAGACAAACAGATAGAGACGTAGATAGAGAAAGAGAAAGAGAAAGAGGCAGCGGAAAAGAAAGAAGAAAGGGAGAAAGGAGAGAGAGGATAGGGGTGGGGGGAGGGGGAGGGGGAGGTGTGTCATTTTTCTTATTAAAACATTTAGTCGGAAGTTAGGCCTACCTGTATGTAGGTCGATAGGACCCCCCCCCCCCACACACACACACACATACTCACACCCTCCGCCTCGGCTCTGGCTAAAGAAATATAAAATGAAATGTGAAAATGTGTTAGTGTCTTATTCTTCGTGTTGTTGTTGTTGTTGTTGTTGTTTGTTTTGAGTTGTTTTTGCTTTTGTTGTTTTTGAATTTGCTATAGTTGCTGCAGAAGTGCAAATGCGATTGGCCTTTTTTCTGTATTTATTTGATTTACTTACTCGTTAATGAACAGGCATTGTGTTTTTGAAAACTTTTTGTCAGCTTTTATATTGCATTATTGTTATTGTATTTTTTGTTAATTCCTTTAGTTGATTCCAAAATATTGTTAACTTCATATTTTATCATAATTGTTTTTTATTTAATATACGTATTTTTAATCTTCATTTCCCTGACCCGCTTGTTTTACACTTGATTATTTTTGTTCGCATTGGCCTGAATAGTCTTGTCAAATTTCGTGCGTGCGTGTGTGTGTGGGGGGGGGGGGGAAGGGGGGGGGGTTGTCGGTGTGATCGTTGGTGTCTGTGTCTTTTCGTTAGAGAAAGGAAACAACAGGGGACGAGAATAAACGGGAATAATGAAGAATTCTGGCCACGTAGACCACCTTTTAGAATGAGGATTATGGTACGTGTGCGTGTGTGTGTAGAGGCGGACGTGTGGGCGGATGGGCGGAAGGGGGCGAAGGGGTTGCTTATTTTGGCCCATATTGGATAGAGGAGAATAGGCAGCTTCGGCAGCGTAGGCCTTGCTTGGTCGGGCGCTGTGACGTCATTGATTGTTCAGAGTCTCCAGTTTTATTGTTTCGGTTTCGGCGTTGTTTTTTCTCATCTCTTTAACACACACAATAACGCTCATCTCTCTCTCTCTCTCTCTCTCTCTCTCTCTCTCTCTCTCTCTCTCTCTTTCTCTCTTATTCTCTCTCTCTCTTTCTCTCTCTCTCTCTCCTCTCTTCTCCTTTCCTCTCTCCTCTTCTCTCCTTTATTCTCTCTCTCTCTCTCTCTCTCTCTCTCTCTCTCTCTCTCTCTCTCTCTCTCTCTCTCTCTCTCTCTCTCTCTCTCTCTCTCTCTCTCTCAATCTCTCTCTCTCTCTCATATTCTCTCCCTTATTCTCTCTCTCTCTCTCTCTCTCTCTCTCTCTCTCTCTCTCCCTCTTCTCTCTCTCTCTTCTCTCTCTCCTCTTCTCTCTCTCTCTCTCTATCTCTCTCTTTCTCTCTCTCTCTCTCTCTCTCTCTCTCTCTCTCTCTCTCTCTCTCTCTCTCTCTCTCTCTCTCTCTCTCTCTCTCTCTCTCTCTCTCTCCCTCCCTCTCTCCCTCCCTCCCTCTCTCTCTCTCCCTCTCTCCCTCCCTCCCTCCCTCTCCCCCTCCCTCTACCTTCTCTCCCCTCCCCTACCTCCCCACCCCTCCCATCCCCTCCCTCCAATTCACACGGTAGCAAGAACGCGTATTGTTATTCATTGGATTTGTAAATAAGAAGAGGAACGGGTAGAAGCTATCCTTGTGGGGAGGAGGGGGGGGGGCGAAGGGGTGGAGCGAGGAATGGCTAACCTTGCGTTCCTTAAAGGGAGGAGAAGGGGCAAAGTAGAGGGAAGGGAAGAGAAGGGAAGGGAAGGGACGGGGAGGGAAGGGAAGGGACGGGAAGGGAAGGGAAGGTAGGGAAGGGAAGGTAAGGTAGGGAAGAGGAGGGGAGTGGAGACGAGGGGATGGGGTAGGATTTGGTGGGGTGGGTTGAAGAGGATGATGAAGGTTA
>NW_028234441.1:13696615-13699115 GCF_977035675.1 Penaeus japonicus
AAGAAAAGAAATGTACGTATGTCAACCGAGCCGACACCTGTCACCCCTCGTGTCTCCCCACCTGTCACTTTTCTCCCCAATTTCCAGTATTTTCAATTTTATTTTACTCGAAGGAGGTTCAGGAAAAAAGGAGGAGGGGGGTGGGGAGAGGTGGGAGGAGGGGATACTTTGAGTGACAGTTTTCATTTTGTTCATCTTTAAAGAGGTGCGTGCGGAGGTGGGGGTTAGAGGGGAGGTGGGGGGGGAGGGTCACGGGACTTTAACCTTGGACGATTGAGGAATAGGGATGGGGGAGGGGAGAGGGGAGGGTAAAAGATGATGGAAAGGAAAGTGAATGAAGAAGAAAAGAAAAGAAAAGAAAAGAAAAGAAAAAAAAACGAGAGGGTATTGTTGGGGATAGTGAGATAGAAGAAAAAGGGGGATGAAAGTGATGAAGGCGATGATGATGACGACGACAACGACGATGATGACGATTACGAAAAATGTCTCTGAAGAAAAGAAAGGCGGGAGGGGCATCGATCCTGGCGGGCATTTCCCTGACAGGTACTATTATCGTCCATCGGTCTATCGTCCGTCATTCCGTCACCGCCAGAATCGTCACCGCAACCGCAACCGCAGCCGCAGCCGCACCTCTGTGACGGCATTTAACTGCTCTTTCCCATTGTCGTGCGTAGGTGCCCGGGGTATGCAACAGTCGACATATATATATATATATATATATATATATATATATATATATATATATATATATATATGTGTATGTATATATATATATATATATATATATATATATATATGTATATATATATATATATATATATATATATATATATATATATTATGTATATATATATATATATATGTATATATATATATATATATATATATATGTATATATATATGCATATACTGCGTGTACCCTTATTTCATCTTTTTTCTTCTCCTCTCTGCATTCTTTTTCTTCCTCATCCTTTTCTTCCTTTTGTTCCTCCTCCTCCTCCCCCACCCTTTATTTTTCCACTTCGTCTGCTTCCATCATTATTGTCTCTTTTCTACATCCTCTTTTGAGTGAGTGTGTGTGTGAGAGAGGGAGGGAGGGAGGGAGGTGAGAAAGTGAAAGAGAGAGAGAAAACTTTTTAAATGTTCGTGCCAGAGTGGTGTTTACGCAAAGGTATTCATATTCGAGTGATGTCGGTACGTGCAACGACCCGGATCTGGATTTTTGTGTGTCTCTAAGTCTGTTTATGTACGTACTAGGGCTGGGGACTGGGTGTGTTTGTGTTTGTGTGTGTGGGGAGGGGAGGGGGGGTAATATTCATGCGCGCACACGTTGACCCCGCAAATTGTCGTATGTTTGCGGTGTAGATTTTTCAGTCCTATTATTATATTGATGCGGTGGTCGGACATTCTGGTGCATTTACTGCTATTAGTGTGTGTGTGTGTATGTATACGCAAATTTGTATGTTTACTGACTTTACTGTGTGTGCGCGCGCGTGTGTGTGCGTGTGCGCAGGGACCGAAAAGTAAGGAAGGGGAACTCGAGGTCCTTACGCAAGGAGAGAGGCAGAACGGAAGATAGAGGGCGTCTAAGGTAGGCCAGAGGGAATGGGCAAATGCCGGTGGTAGGGGGGAGGGGTGTAGGTGGGGGGCGGGTTGGAGCGAGGAGCTGGAAGGGAAAGGGTGGAGAGAGATCTCGGGGTAGAGCTAAGGGTAGGGATTGGGTTAAGGAAGAGCAGGAACGGGGAGAAGTGATAAGGGTAAAGGAAGGGAGAGGAAAGGAAGAGTGTGTGTTAGAGGTAGGGCATGGGTAGGGAGAGTGAGTGGTAGGGGTATTATAGGGGGGAGTGAGTGGTATGGGGAGGGGTAGGGAGAGAGAATGGCAGGGGTAGTGGAAGAGATAGGGAAGGGAAGGGGGGGTAGGGAGGGACTCTTCCAGGGGTCGCGGGGTTCATCAAGATCTTTGGGCCGCGGTCTTGTAGCGACGACGGCGGCGCGGACCAGCCGGCTCTTTTATCGGCCGCGGACGGGGAGAGTGGGCGGGGGGAGCGGGTCGAGGGCGGGCCGGGTGAGCGGGCGTGCGGGCGAAATATGCAGCGGTGGGATGGGATGAAGTTTTTGAGGAGGCTTGGGGGATGGGCGGAGGTTGATGGAAGCGACGGACGTGGGCGGACGTGGATGTAGGGTTGTTTTCCCGTGACAGCCTGCGTCGGATTGTTCTGTCAGTCGGCCTTTGCCGTGACCTGGCCTGTTTGATGATTGTTTGTTGACGAAACTCTTTTTCGGTATTGGTCGGCCGTTGTGTTTTACGATTTTGAAGAGTAGGGCACGCACACACGCACGTACACACACACACACACACACACACACACACACACACACACACACACACACACACACACACACACACACACACACACACACACACACACACACACACACAACGCACACACACACACACACACACACACACACACACACACACACACACACACACACACAC
>NW_028234441.1:13706615-13714115 GCF_977035675.1 Penaeus japonicus
CCCTTCCACCTTCACTTCCACCACCACTCCTCCCCTTCCACCTTCACTTCCACCACCACTCCTCCCCTCTCACATTCACTTCCACCACTCCTCCTCCCCATCCACCTCTCCTTTCACCCTTACACCCTTCAACCCTCCCTACCTCCTTCCCCTTCCCCTTCCCCTTCCCCTTCCCCTTCCATCCTTTTCTATAAAGTTATCATCATCATCATCCTGCTTGAAAGGTCTGTTGTGTGGCAGGTGAGCGTGCCTTGCGTGCTTGCATGAGGGGTTCGAGTGGGGGAGGAGCCAAGGTGAGGATGAGGGAAAGGGAGAGGGAGGGGGAGGGGGAGGGGGAGGGAGAGGGAGGGAGAAGAAGAAGGAGAGGGAGAGGGGGAGGGGGAAGGAAAGGGAGGGGGAGAGGGAGAGGGGGGGAAGGGGAAGGGGAAGGAAAGGGAGGGAGGGAGGGGGCAGGGTCACTCAGCAGGGATGTGTCAGGGATTTTAAGGTCGTGATTAGGGTGGTCCTAGGAGGCAGGATTTCTTTTTTTCGTGTTCGTTATTATTATTTTGTTATTCTTGTTCTTTGGTTGATATCGTTGTTATTACTATAGCAGTAGTGATCTTAACATCAGAATTATTATTATTGTTATCATCATTGTCATTGTCATTGTCGTTGACATTAGATATAATAAAGAAGGAAAGAGGCGAAGGAGGAGTGAGAAGAGGAAAGAGGGATGAGGGCGAGAAGGATATGAAAGGAGAGGATAGGGAAAGATGAAGAAGGAGAAAGGGAGATACAGAACTACGAAGAGGAAGAGGAATAGGGAAAGAGAGAGAGAGAGAGAGAGAGAGAGAGAGAGAGAGAGAGAGAGAGAGAGAGAGAGAGAGAGAGAGAGAGAGAGAGAGAGAGAGAGATAAAGAAGTGAATGGCAAGGAAATGAAAAGGCGAGAAAAGAAAAGAATAGAGAGAGGGGGAGAAGGTAGACGGACAGGGGAAAGAGGGAAGGGGAGAGCGAGGGAGAAGCGAAAGGCAAGGAAATGAAAAGGCGAGAAAAGTAAAGAAAAAAGAGAGTGGGGGGATGGAGAGGGAGAGAGAGAAAGAGAGAGAGAAGGAGAGAGAAAGAGAGAGAAAATGAGAGGGAGAGGGGGGAGAGAAGGACAGACAGACAGACAAACAGAGGGGGAAAAGGAGGGAGGGTGGTGATGGGGAGAGAGAGATGGAGGGAGGGAGAGAGAAAAAGAGAGAAGGAGAGGGGGTGAAGGGAGATCGAGAGGAAGAGAAGGACATAGGGAGATAAAGAGAGAGAGAGGGAAAAGGAAAAGGGAGCGGTAGAGGGAGAAAAAGGGCGAGTGAGACACAGGCACAGAGATTGAGGCAGGCAGGCAGGCAGGCAAAAGCAGGGGAGCGGAACGGCGCGAGAATTAATTAGCGCAAATATCTGCACTGTCGCGACGGGATAGTTTGCAACGAGCAGCGTCGGCCGTAATTTGCGCTAGGTTATTTATCAGTTTATTTCCACGCTCCTCGTTTTATGCCTGCTTGGACGCGGGTAGGGGGCTGGGGGGGGGGGGCTGGATGGGGGCAGGGAGGCAGGGCTTGGCAGGTGGATGTTAAGGGGAGTTAGACGCGGGCAGGGGGCTGGGGGGGAGGGCTGGATGGAGGCAGGGAGGCAGGGCTTGGCAGGTGGATGTTAAGGGGAGTTAGACGCGGGCAGGGGATAGGGTTTGGCAGGGGATAGGTGGTGTGGAGGATGGAATGGCAGGGGAGTAAGGCCGAGGGGTGGTGGGGGGGGGAGTCGGTGAGGGGATAGTGGGAGGGAAGGGGTGAATGGGTGGCAGAGGGATGGGCGGGCAGGGGGAACAAAGGAGAGGGGGGCGACTGGGTGGTGAGCAAACACAGACAGATAGACAGAGGGACTGAGAGACAGAGATGAAATAGACGAGTAATTGATATCCTCATATAATGCAAGGAATGTACAAGGAAATTGAGAAGTTATTTTATTGCAACGAGCGTCTTTGTAAATACGCGTTGGAGGGATTGTTTGCTTTCCTCCGTTAGGGTGAAAATGGCGACGAGGAAGGCTCATATACGCCCTTAGTGAGTTCTGCTACAACTTCTTTTCATTCTCTCTGTCTGCTCGTTATTGCAGAGTGGTTCTTCTCTGTGTTGTTATTATTATTATTATTTTTTTATGCATGTGATAAATTGCCGCGTGCATGTTGCCGCGTTGTAATTGCGATCATATTTTTTTACGGGAAAGTAATAAGGTCTGGCATGTGTGACGTTTTTTCCGTGCGCGTGTGATGTAATTAAGCTGCTCTCTCGCTCTCGCTCTCGCTCTTTCTCTCTCTCTCTCTCTCTCGCTTTCTCTCTCTCTCTCGCTCTCGCTCTTTCTCTCTCGCTCTCGCTCTTTCTCTCTCTCTCTCGCTCTCGCTCTTTCTCTCTCTCTCTCGCTCTCGCTCTTTCTCTCTCTCTCTCGCTCTCGCTTTCTCTCTCTCTCTCGCTCTCGCTCTTTCTCTCTCGCTCTCGCTCTTTCTCTCTCTCTCTCTCTCTCTCTCTCATCTCTCTCTACTCTTCTCTCTCTCTCTCTCTCCTCTACTCTCTCCTCTATTCCTCTCTCTCTCTCTCTCATCTCTCCTCTCTATCTCCTCTCTCTCTACCTCTCTCTCTCTCTCTCTCTCTCTCCTCTCTCTCTCTTCTCATCACCTCTCTCTCTCTCTCTCACCTCTCTCTCTTCTCCTCCTCTCTCTCTCTCTCTCCTCTCTCTCTCTCTCTCTCTCTCTCTCTCGCTCTCTCTCCCTCTCTCTCTCTCGCTCTCGCTCTTTCTCTTTCTCTCTCCGCCATTTCTCTCTCTTCTCTCTCCCTTCTCTCTTCTCTCTCCTCTCTCCCTCCTCTCTTCTCTCTTCCTTCCTCTCTCTCCTTCTCTCTCTCTCTCTCTTCTCCCTCTCCCTCCTTCCTTCCTTCCTTCCCCCCTTTTCCCTCCCTCCCTCCCCCTTTTCCCTTTTCCCTCTTTCCTCTTCCCTCTCCCTCCCGCCTCCAACTATTCTTCCCGCAACCCCCTCTTTCCCCCTCCCTCCCGCCTTCTTGTTTTCTGCCCTCCTCTTTTCTCTTCTCTGTGTGCGACCAAGGGTTCACGGTGACGGCTAGGGGTTTAAAGGCCGAGGTCAGAGATAACCCGTTATGGCCGGGAAGGTCGTTGGGACGACGAAGAGGGGGGGTGGGGGGGCGATGGCTATCTGAGTGTGACACCTACGGACGCCTAGATAAATGCGGGGGGGGGGGGATTGTCCTGGGCTGTGTCACTGCAGTTGTGGGTGTTTTTTCTGTTTATATGTGTGTGTGTGTGTGTATTTTTGGTTCTCGCTTTGTCTTCACATTTTCTGAAAGTTTTGTTTCGGCTCAAGTTATTTTCTTTCCTTTCTCTTGTTTAGTTACGCGATCTCCTTTTCTATTCTCTTTTGACCTCAGAGTGTACTGTGACGCTGATCACCAAGAAAGTTTCTCTCTCTCTCTCTCTCTCTCTCTCTCTCTCTCTCTCTCTCTCTCTCTCTCTCTCTCTCTCTCTCTCTCTCTCTCTCTCTCTCTCTCTCTCACTCCCTCCTCCACTCACTCACTCACAAACTAAGTATGTAATTTTGTGACCTCAGGAGAGGACTTAGAATGCTGAGGGTGATAATTTATACTGTCATGTCGCTCCCCTGATATGTAAACATTTAACTGTGTATGCTTGTGATTGGTCCGCCTTTTGTTCTGTATATATTTTAACATGTAGGCATAGCTGTAAGGTTTTGTAAAATTATGTGAGCCCAAAGAGGGACTAAGATTGGGGTGAGGATAACCTATGTTACCTCATCCTTTTCAGATGTATGTAATCACTTGTCTCAATAAACTCGTCAAAGTCAATGTCAAAAGTCACTCACTCACTCACTCTCTTTTCTTTCTCCATCTCTCCCTTTCATCCCTCCATACCTCCATCTTCTTCTCTACTTCCCTCCTCCTCCTCTTCCTCCTCTTCTCTTCGTCCTCCTCCTCCTCCTCTTCGTCCTCCTCCTCCTCTTCCTCTTCGTCCTCCTCTTCCTCCTCCTCCTCTTCGCTTTCGCTCTTTCTCCATATCTGTACGTATGTATACATGGGTATGCCTTTCCCCGTTTATGTGTGCGTGTGTGTATTAAAGTATGCGCGTGTGACAGAGAGAGATCCGCCAGAAGCCTAATACCTCCGAGACGAGTAACGTGTTACTCTCTCTCCTCCTTTCTCCTCGGCGCTGCTGGCTCACCTTCTTCTCGTCCGCGGTGGACAGCTGGTGAAGCGAGTGGACTGTTATTAAGATCTGCTTTTTTTGTGTCCGCCATCTGCGAAGAGTGAGTGACCCTTTCGTCGTTACGTCGATGCATTGCAGATGGCGCTTCATCTCTCGGACGATGTGCTGTCTTCTTCTTTGTAGTCCCAGCTTTGTTTTACTGGTCGGTAGACAGCGGTGATGGCACACGCTCAACATGTGCATACGCGCGCACACTGGCTTACGCGTACGCGTACGCGTCTTTCTCTCTCTTTCTCTTTCTCTTTCTCTTTCTCTTTCTCTTTCTCTTTCTCTCTCTCTTTCTTTCTCTCTCTCTCTCTCTTTCTCTCTCTCTCTCTCTCTCTCTCTCTCTCTCTCTCTCTCTCTCTCTCTCTCTCTCTCTCTCTCTCTCTCTCTCTCTCTCTCTCTCTCTCTCTCTCTCTCTCTCTCTCTCTCTCTCTCTCGTCTTACACATCTGTTGTTCTTCCTCTTTGCATATATTCGTATGCACTTTTTATCAGTGATGTTATCATTATCTTTGTTGTGTTTTATTGATCCTCTCATTATTGTTATTGATAATTGTAGCCATTGTATTAGCCGTAGTATTACTATTGCAGGTGCTAGTATTGTTCTATCGTTTTGTATGATTATTATTGTTCTACTCATTGCCATTGTTGAACTGGTGCTGTCATCATGAGTTCTTCCATATCAACTATTTTCTTTATCGTCTTCACCATCATCACCATCAGTATCGATCATCATCATCATCATCTTCACCACCACCATCATCATCATCATCATCATCATCATCATCACCACCATCACCATCAGTACCGATCATCATCACCATCATCTTCACCACCACCATCCTCATCATTATCAACATCTGCTTGGCCCCACATTGGTTAATCTCCTTCCTTGCTGTCATCTTCTTTCCCCCAAAGAGGTGATCTCATCTCGACGTCGACATGTGGTCTCGCTTAATGCTGGGCTTGATTTTTGTTTTGGATTTTTGGTTTTGTTTTGTTTTCTTTTTTTATTCTAGTTTTGGGGAAAGTGTGTGGGAGGGGCGGTGTCTTTTTTCGTTTGTTTGTTCTTATCGTTTTTTTGTTTGTTTGTTTGGTTGGTTGCCTTGAATTATTTGGGGTTTGGATGCTTATTCTCGTTATCTTTCTTACTCTTTTACTTTCTCTCTTTTTTGTTCTTTTTTTTCTCTCTTGATCCTTTTCTCTCTCTTTTAGTTTCTCTTCTTTTGTTTTTTCCCTCTGTGTTGCATTCATTCTCTCTCTCTCTCTCTCTCTCTCTCTCTCTCTCTCTCTCTCTCTCTCTCTCTCTCTCTCTCTCTCTCTCTCTCTCTCTCTCTCTCTCTCTCTCTCTCTCTCTCTGTCTTTCCTTTTTTCACCCGACTCCCACCCTTCCTCTCTATTCCACCCCTCACCCTTCCATACACACCCTCCATGCAAAATTCCTCCGCACGGTCTAGTAGCCCCAGTCAGCTGGCCTTCTCGTCGGCGTGTCAGCTGAAGTCCCCATTCGAGCTGATTATTCTCCTCGCGGTCAGCCTCATCAGCTGCTTGGCGGATTTCGCGCCCGGTTGATTTTGCGGCGATTTCACTCTCCGATCTGGTTGTGATGGGGGAGTTTTGCGCTTTTGTGCGGATGTGTGTGTGTGTGTGTGTGTGTGTGTGTGTGTGTGTGTGTGTGTGTGTGTGTGTGTATGTATGTATGTATGTATGTATGTATGTATGTATGTATGTATGTGTGTGTGTGTGTGTGTGTGTGTGTGTGTGTGTGTGTGTGTGTGTGTGTGTGCGCGCGCGCGTGAGAGAGAGAGAGAGAGAGAGAGAGAGAGAGAGAGAGAGAGAGAGAGAGAGAGAGAGAGAGAGAGAGAGAGAGAGAAGGGGGTCATCTAATATTTTGGTTTGGGTTCGGTTCAGTGTCGGGCCATCAGCTGTTTTGTATTTGAGTAGATCAGCTGATTTTGGTGAGTCCGCGGATCAGCTGATAATGCGACGGTTCTGTATGTCAGCGGATTTGATATTTGAATGGCTGTATGATTGCTTTTGATGATTGTATGAATAAGCAAATTTGGTGTTTACGTGGATCAGCTGATGGTCCATGAAGGTACAAAGATTAAATTTATGTGTTTGTTTATCCCGGATTTACTTTACGAGCCATTTTGTGGACTAGTATTGTTGACGTTGAAAGCATGAATGGTTTGACACAACTATATATTGTTGATTATGTTTTGCTAGTGGCGGTAACCATTCAGCCTCTCTCCTTCTTTCATGCGTTCATACATCCATACATATATACATACATATATTCTGCTTTCATACCTTCACTCACTCACTTTCCTTCCATTCTTATATTTTCTTCCATTCTCCTCTCCTTTTTTTGCACTCATTCATCTCTCTTCCTTCTCTCCCTGCCTAATCTCCCTCTCTCACTCCCTCTCTCCTACTTCATCTCCCTCTCTTGCTCCCTCATTCACACTCAATTCATCTTCCGTGCCTCCCGCCGTTCACCTTTCACTCCTTTTCCCTTTTTCTCCTTCTTCCTCATTCGCCCTTCATCCCTGCCCCCTTGCCTCCCTTCCGGTTTCCTTGCCTCATTTTTTGTTTTTGTTTTTTGTTTCTCCCTCTTCTCTGTCTCTCCTCCCTCCAACCCTCTTCCCAGCCTCCTCTTCCCCATTTTCGCCTTCAGTCACTTTCAATCACTTTTTCTTGTCTCATCTCCCTCTCTTTCTCCTTCTTCCCAGCCTCGTCTCCCTCTTTTACTTCAGTTTTTCCTCCGACATTCACCCTCTTTTCCCTCCACCCCCTTCCCTGCCTCGACCCCCTCCCGATCTGCCACATGATGGCTGTTTAATCGTTCTCTCTCTTTGTTTTCCAGGTAAGCGCCGGCTCTTCTTGGCCGTGTGATCGGGGCGATTACGAACCGGTATGTTAATTAATGAACGCCGTAATTAGGCAGGTTGCAGTTGTGTATGTGTTTGTCTGTCTACCTGTCCATTTGCCTGTCTGTCTACCAATCTTATGTGCGCACACGTATGTATATTTGGGAATGTATCTGAAGTAAACATTATTTTCATTGGTAATATTTGTTTTGTTCTTGTAATTGTTGCAATCATCGCCGAGATTATTATTTGTTTCTTTGTCCATTGCAAAGAAATAACTCCCACGTTTCCGCCGACGCCTGTTATGATTTTCTCTCTCCTCGGCTTCTCTATTTGTTTA
>NW_028234441.1:13716615-13721615 GCF_977035675.1 Penaeus japonicus
TATATATATATATATAAACCCATGAACTACCACCAGTACCACCAGTCCTCTTAGCGGTTTCTTTGATTAAGAATGATAAAGTCACTATCTTTATATATCGGTTCTCTCTCTCTCTTTTCTTCTCGTTTCTTTGACGAAAATGACGAAAATGACGAAAATGAGTGGATGAAAGAGAGCGAGAAGAGGAGGATGGAGGGCGATGAGGTAGAGCGAAGGAGGAGAAATGGGAAAAGAGAAAATAAAAGGAGCATGGAGAGAGAATAAATGGGTTGAAGGAGAGTGTGGAGGAGGGGGGATAAGAGGGAGATATCACTTATCACTGAAAAGGACATTGGAGGAATTACTTGGGAGAGACGAAATGGAGACGTGAAAATGCAACGATTTTATTGTTACTCTATTGATATTCCTTTTATTAAATTGGGCATTCGCGAACGACCCGTTGCAGAAGCACTTACCCTTCTCACAAACAAACAAACAAACAAACAAACTTGCACACGCACGCACGGAACTTACGCGCTCCCATTAAGCCGAAAATGTCTCTTGCGTTGCCCACGGACGCCTTTCTTGTCTGTTGCAACGTATCCGGGATCTGCATATTATGCTAATTTTCGACTTGGCCGTGAAACTTCAGATAGGTTAATGTATGCATAGATGCCCGGTTTATTACACGGAGGCTTACGTAGACTTCGAAAGTATAGGCGAGGGAGGGAGGGAAGGGGGGGTTGACGTAAGTAGTTGGACATGTCGTGAGGCTGATGGGAAGCCGGAGGGGGGCTAGAGGAATTGAGAGGGAAAGAGAGGGAAATCTTAGAGAGGAGGAGAGGGAGTGGGAAAGGGAGAGGGAGTGGGAGAGGGTGAGGGAGTGGGAGAGGGAGAGGGAGGGGGTGAGGAAGGGATGAGATGTCAGTCTTAACAGACAAAGACTTGTGTAAACTATAAAGTCACCAGGCACCAGTCATAACTCATACACACACATACCAGTACATAATGCGTACCGTACCCATGTCTCTCTCTTCCCTCCCTCCTCCTCCTCCTTACTCCTCCTCCTTCTCTTGCTCCTCTCCTCCTCCTTCTCCTTCTCCTTCTCCTTCTCCTCCTCCTTCTCCTCCCCCTCTCCTCCTCCTCCTCCTTCTCCTTCTCCTTCTCCTCCTCCTTCTCCTCCCCCTCCACCACCACCACTCTCTCTCTCTCTCTCTCTCTCTCTCTCTCTCTCTCTCTCTCTCTCTCTCTCTCTCTCTCTCTCTCTCTCTCTCTCTCTCTCTCTCTCTCTCTCTCTCTCTCTCTGTCTCCTTCCCTCCTTCTCTCCTTCCCTCACTCCCATTATCCCATCTTTCTCTCTCTCTTACTCACTCTTGCATTTGAATGTTTGTTCTTCATTCACAAGCACACCTTTTATTCTTATGTACGAGCGTGTTTGTTAGGAAGTACAACGTAACTCGCTTTGAAGAATTTAATTTCAGATTAGTTCTCGTAATTGTGTCCGACGTATCTGTAATTACGTTTTCAATATTTATAGAGTGGCATTCAATATGCAAGTTGTAACTATGTTATTGTTTATTCAAAAGTGGTTATCTGTCTGTCTCTTTTTCTCTCTTTCTCTTTCTCTTTCTCTCTCTTTCTCTCTCTTTCTCTCTCTTTCTCTCTCTCTCTCTCTACCCTCTCCTTCCTCTCACCCCTCTTCATCCTCTCACTCCTCTGCCCCTTCTCCTCTCCCTCCCTCCCCTTCTCCCTCTCCCCTCCCTCCCCTTCTCCCTCTCCCACCCCCTCCCCTTCTCCCTCTCCCCTCCCTCCCCTTCTCCCTCTCCCTCCCCTTCTCCCTCTCCCACCCCCTCCCCCTTCTCCCATTCTTCTCCAATCTATCACTCCAATCTCTCCGCATCCCCTGTAATATGAGGTTGACATGTATCCTTTTGGAAAATGTATTGAGTCGTCGTAGGTGGCAGCTGTGATGCGCGGAGGACGTTCCACCTTGCGCCCGACGCTGTTCCCTTCCCCGTCCCTGTCAGGAGATGTATTTGTTCTCAGGGAGGCTGGGAGGAACGGGGAGGGACGGCTGGTCTGTCTCTGTCTTTCTTTGTCTTTCTTTGTCTTTCTCTGTCTTTCTCTCTCTCTCTCTCTCTCTCTCTCTCTCTCTCTCTCTCTCTCTCTCTCTCTCTCTCTCTCTCTCTCTCTCCGCTCATCTCTCTCTCTCCGCCCATCTCTCTCTCTCCGCCTCTCTCTCTCTCCTCATCTCTCTCTCTCTCTCTCTCTCTCTCTCTCTCTCTCTCTCTTCTCTCTCTCTCTCTCCCTCTCCCTCTCTCTCTCTCTCTCTCTCTCTCTCTCTCTCTCTCTCCTCTCTCTCTCTCTCTCTCTCTCTCTCTCTCTCTCTCTCATTCTCTCTCTCTCTCTATCTATCTATCTATCTATCTATCTATCTATCTCTATCTCTATCTCTCTCGCTTTCTCTCTCACTCTCAAATACAGGCACACAAACACATGGACACACGAATAAAAACCCTCCCACACACACAAGCTTTGACGTGTCTCTTGTCTATCTTTTTCTGTGTAAGTCGTTCAGTAAATGAACTTTAATCCAAATCAGATTATTTTTTCTCCGTCTTTTTTTTTTTCTTTTCTTTTGGACCTTCCATTATTGAGTTATATTTTGTGCCTTGGTATTTTCCTTGGTCCTCTTTCGTTCTTTTCAGCCTTTTCCATCTACTCTCTGGTTTCTTTCTCTCCCTCCCTCTTCCTCTCTCTGTCTATTTAAATCTCTCTTTTTTACCTCGCTTTCCATTTCCTCCTCCCTCTCCATGTCTGTCTCTTTCTTTTTATGTCGCTTTCAATTTCCCTATCCCTCACTTGATCTCTCTCTCTCTCTCTCTCTCTCTCTCTCTCTCTCTCTCTCTCTCTCTCTCTCTCTCTCTCTCTCTCTCTCTCTCTCTCTCTCTGTCTCTCTCTCCCTCTCTCTCTCATCTTTCACATCTCCCTCTTTCCCATCCCAAGGAAGAGGCGGTACCCCTAACGGGCTCTTGACACACGTTATGTTAATGTGATGTAGAAACGCACTTCATGGTATTGCATTGGCATCCTACCCAGGGCGTTACCTTGCCCTTCTATACCCCCCCCCCTTTCACCCTTCGGCGAAACGTACCTCCTACACCCAAACTTTTTTTCTTTACATTTACGTTATCCATTATTTGGTGTTAATTAATCATGTCGTTCTCAATGCACACATGCGTGCATACATACGTCCCTATATATATACACAATGCTACATACGTACACCTATCTCTACGTACACACACGTACAACCATCCATGTATAACTTTCATCCGCATATCCACTCGATCTCATGAGGGATCTTTGTTGCTGATTACTCGCATTTGCCCGACGTTGTTCACCCGGAGTTAACTGTGCGGACATTTGCGTCCTTGTCGATGCAGCTAATTACCGGGTTGCGTAATGGGTCTCCCTTGAGATGTCAAGGGTGTTATTAGGGGCGGTTTCCTCGCTTGTTTAGCCCCCTCCTCCCCCCTGTTCCCAACCTTAGGTTAGGTTAGGCTAGCGTGGGTTCGGCTCGGCTGGGTTCGGCTTGGCTAGGCTAGGCTAGGCTAGGTTAGGTTAGGTTAGGTTAGGTTAGGTTGGTTAGGTTAGGTTAGGTTAGGTTAGGTTAGGTTAGGCTAGGTTGGGTTGTGGGGGTTAGGATAGGGTTGGTATCGGTCGGATAAGATAGGCTAGGCAAGTCTACATGCTAGGCTAAATCCAGTCAGGCTAGATTTGACTAATTCTGTTAGGCTAGATTAGGTTCGGTTTGTTCAGGTTACGTTTAATCGGTCAGGTTAAGTTAGGTTAGGCTAGGGTTGGTATAAGCTGCTTAGGTTAGGCTAGGTTTTGCGTGATAGGGTTAGGGACTAGGGTGGAGAGGGGTCATAGGTACGCACCCGCTTATTTATTCAAGTGTTGGCGGGCTTACGATGCGCGAGTTTGTAGCTCTTGGGGCATACTTCGTGTTTTTCTCTCATGCTGTGGCATACACTGGATCTCTTCGGGGTGGGGGAGAAGGGGGAAGGTTGCAGGGAGACAGGGAGGGGGAAGGAATAGAGAGAGACAAGGGAGAAAGTGAGGGTGAGGGAGAAGACAGGGGAGGGGGAAGGTTTGAGAGATACAAAGGAGAGGGGGGGTGAGGGAGAAGACAGGGGAGGGGGATGGATAGGGAGAGACAAGGGAGAGCGTTAAGGAGAAGGCAAGAGCGAAGGAGAGGAATGTAGTGGTAATGGGGAAGGTGGAAAGGGTGGGGGGAGGGGGTTGGCGAAGGTACGTCGTTACACGTACCCTGAGGTGGTCGGCAGGGTTTCGCTGTTGAGGGCTGTCTCTTGTCATTCACTCACTCACTCACTCAGTCGCTGTATTTTCCAGGCTCTCTGTCTTATTTACTTTCCACTCTGTTTCACTTTTTTCTCTCTTCTTTTCTTTCCCCTCCTCCTCTTTCTCATTCTCCTTATCCTCCCTCTCCTCTTTTTCTCCGTATCCTCTTCCTCCCTCTCCTTATCCTCTCACTTCTCCCTATCTCCTTCTCCATCTCCTTTTAATGCTCTCCTCCTCTCCCTCCTCACTCTCTCCTCTCTCCTTTCTCTTCTCTCCTCTCTTTCAAACTCTCCTTCTCCCCCCACTTCCTCCTCCTCCTCCTCCTCCTCCTCCTCCTCCTCCTCCTCCTCCTCCCCCCCCCCTCCTCCCCCTCCTCCCCGGTGCAGTATCCCATAATGAGAGGGCCCAGATGCATTATAGCACCGTCTTGCGCCACGCCCATCTCACAAAGAGAGTGGGCGTGTGTCTTGTCTTACGGGCGATATCCAGTGCACAGACAAGCAGGCACGCAACATGCATTGGAGTAGGAAGAAGAAGAAGAAGAAGAAGAAGAAGAAGAAGAAGAAGAAGAAGAAGAAGAAGAAGAAGAAGAAGAGGAGGAGGAGTTGGAGGAAGAGGAAAAGGAAAAGGAAAGGCGAGGACGAGGAGAAGGT
>NW_028234441.1:13726615-13736615 GCF_977035675.1 Penaeus japonicus
TTTTTTTTTTGGGGGGGGGGGAGCTTGAGTGATGTCATGTCAGTACGTACTGGTCGGAATAAAGTAGGAATTGTAGAATGTAATTCTCAAATACAAGTACAAAATTCGTCTCTATCTCCCCCCCTCCCCCCCTCTTTCTCTCTCTCTCTCTCTCTCCCTCTCTCTCTCTCTCTCTCTCTCTCTCTCTCTCTCTCTCTCTCTCTCTCTCTCTCTCTCTCTCTCTCTCTCTCTCTCTTCTCTCTCTCTCTCTCTCTCTCTTCCTCTCTCTCTCTCTCTCTCTCTCTCTCTCTCTCTCTCTCTCTCTCTCTCTCTCTCTCACTCTCACTCTCTCACTCTCATACATTCATATATTCCTTTGTCTGTGCTCCTGTCCTACAGTCATTAATTTTAAAGTTAATTATTTTATGGTAATCGTAACTGCATTAGGCTTGAGGTTGAATGGGCGCTGAATATTTACTTCTTGTTTGGAATTTCTCCCAATTTTATTTCTTTTCGAGTTTTATTTTATGTTACACGCAAGCACACGCATGCACATACACACATATGCACATACACACGCACATGCACACATACACACACGCGTGCACACATACACACACACACTCACACTCACACACACTCACACTCACATACACATAGAGTGAGAGTAAGAGAAAGAGAAAGAGAAAGAGAAAGAGAAAGAGAGAGAGAGAGAGAGAGAGAGAGAGAGAGAGAGAGAGAGAGAGAGAGAGAGAGAGAGAGAGAGAGAGAGAGAGAGAGAGAGAGATCGCCAATCATCATTATTGACTGTTAAAATTGTTATTGATATTAATAATTTCACTTCTCTGATTACACTAAGAACGTCTCAATTCTTCTCTGTTGCAGGTACGTTGTGCATGATGATTCCTGGCTCCATGGGGTCTGCTGCTAAGGTCAGTGGGTCAGGCCAGGTCACCGGGACAAGACAAGGCGATTGCGTAACCTCCTTCACTTGCTTCCGTCTTCTTTACTTCCGGTGGACTAGGTTCCGATGACGAGGTGATTTGTGATTTGTTCGTTTGTTTTGCTGTCTTTTCCCTTTCCTTTCTTTATTTGGTAGTTGTATCATATCGTCTTCTCTTATTCGCATTCTCAGATTGTGTGTTTTTTGTTAAGATTATTTATCTCTATCTTCCTCTTCCAAACTTTTCTTTTCTCTCTGTATCCCTTCTTAACCCTAATCGTCATCCCCATCCTCGTTCCCTCTTTCTCCATTTCACCCCGTCTCCTTCATTCTACATCTCACCTCCTCCCTCCTCCCTGGGGTTTCCCATTAACCTCCCCCCCCCCACCCCGCCTCTCCACCACCACCGTCCACGTCACCCCCCCCCCTCTTTCCATGCCCCCCTCCCCGTCCACGTCTCCATCCATGTCACGCGGAGAACCCGGCCAGGGGGAACCACCGGGGAGAGGCGCACCGTAAGGCCAGGTGCGGTAGATTAAGGCTTAGGTCTTTTAATTTGGGCGAGATGGACGAGGTGTCACCTGCCAGTGTTTGGGCTGGGAGGGGTAGGGGGGGGTAGGGATTGGGGCGGGTGCTTTGAGAGGGAGGGGGAAATGGAACATGGGATTGATACATGGTGGTTGTCGGTGTTATTTTGTTTTCTCATGCTATTGTCTTTTCTCGCGTGTGCCTCTTTTCTCCTTCTGTTATTTCTCCTTACATCTCTTCCTTTCTTTCCTCTCCCTTCTCCTCTCCTCTTTTACCCTTCCTCTCTCCCCCTCTCCCCCTCTTTCCTGACCGGCTTCTTCACCGGAAGCAGAATGGGATTGGAACTTGATTAGATGTTTTGTCCTCGTTTCCCATTCCTCTTTTGTTTTTGGATTGGAGTTTCGGTCCCTCCTTTTCTCTCTCTCTCTCTCTCTCTCTCTCTCTCTCTCTCTCTCTCTCTCTCTCTCTCTCTCTCTCTCTCTCTCTCTCTCTCTCTCTCTCTCTCTCTCTCTCTCTCATTCTCGTTTTCTTTTGATATTCCATTTTGTTCTTTTTTCATTTTTCTTTGATTCTCGTTATTCTTCTGTTTTTTCTCTTTTTCTCTTCAGTTCTATCATCTTCCCTTCTCCCCTCTTCTTGCCTCTCCTCTCCTGTCTTTCACCCTCTTCCTTTCCCCACCTCTCACCCTCTCCCTCTGCCTCTCTTCACCCCCTCTCTCTCTCTGCCTCTCTTTCTCCCTTTCCCTCTCTCTGCCTCTCCCTCCCCCTCCCCCTCTCCCTCTCCCTCTCCCTCTCCCTCTCCCTCTCCCTCTCCCTCTCCCTCTCCCTCTCCCTCTCCCTCTCCCTCTCCTACATCCCCCATCCTTCGCCCCACTCTTCCATTCCCTCTCATCCCTTTCCCCCCGCCTCGAAGGACCTCGTAATATCCGTTCTATTAACCAAAGTGAAATATATTACGGCAGGTAGGCCCGCTGCCAAGAGGTGCGTTAGTATGAAGCAGCGGAGGGAAAAACACACTCGAGCTTTACCGCTAACGCTCCACGCACAAAACACGCTCACACACATTCATGCATTCATTCATTCATTCATTCATTCATTCATTCATTCATTCAATTATTCATTCAGTTATTCAATCATTCAATTATTCAATCATTCAATTATTAAATCATTCATTAATTCACAGATACACACACACACACACACACACACACACACACACACACACACACACACACACACACACACACACACACACACACACACACACACACACACACACACCCACTCACACACACACACACACACACACACACACACACACACACACACACACACACACACACACACACACACACACACACACACACACACACACTCACATACACACACACATACACACACACACACACACACACACACACACACACACACACACACACACACACATATACACGTACGCACGCACACGCACGCACGCACGCACACAAAGACAGGCATGCACACACTCTGACAAAGGGGCGCCAATTTGAAAATAAATGATAGAAAAACTTGCTCTAATTGCGAAAGTTTAGTCCGTAACAGTTAGTTGGTAAGAAAAACGGGAAGTAAAAGAGTGACGAAGAAAAAAAAAGAGAGAAAAGATAATGGGAAAGAATATGATGGTCGGATTCAATGGAGATTTATCTATCTGTCTGTATGTCTGTCTGTTTGTCTGTTTATTCCTCATTATTTGTCTTCCTTTTTCTTCTTGTTTGTTCTGGTCAATTAATTTGTCATAATCATAGTAATCGTTCCCACATTCTCTCCTTCTCTCACTTCCTCTCTCTTTCTCTCCCTCTCCCTCTCCCTCTCCTCCGTTTTCGCTCCTTCTCTCCCTCCTTCCCACCTCCCTCCCGCCTTTCCTCCTTCCCTCCTTCCCACCTCCTTCCCACCTTCCTCCCTCCTTCCCACCTCCCTCCCTCCTTCCCACCTCCCTCCCTCCCTCCTTCCCACCTCCCTCCCTCCTTCCTTCCCACCTCCCTCCCTCCTTCCCTCCTTCCTACCTTCCCACCTTCCCACCTTCCTACCCTCCTCCCTCCTTTCCTCCTTCCCACCTTCCCACCTTCCTCCCTCTTCCCACCTCCCTCCCTTCTTCCCACCTCCTTCCCTTCTTACCTCCTTCCCACACCCACCCCCCACCTCCTTCCCACTCCCACCCCCCACCTCCTTCCCTCCTTCCCTCCCCGTCCCCAGGGTGTGCAGAATGGTCCTTTCGCGTCCGCGGCGGCGATTACGAGACGCGCCGACGGGAAGATCGCCCGCCTTCTATTGGGCAATTACGCCTGATCATTGCGCTGCCCGACGCTCCTCTGCGTGGGGAGGGAGTGGGAGGGGAGGAGGGGTTGGCGTCGGGGAGTGGGAGGGAAGGAGGGGTTGGCGTCGGGGAGTGGGAGGGAAGGAGGGGTTGGCGTGGGGGAGTGGGAGGGGAGGGGAGGAGGGGTTGGCGTCGGGGAGTGGGAGGGGAGGAGGGGTTGGCGTGGGGGAGTGGGAGGGGAGGGGTGTGGGGAAGGGACGGGGACTTGCGTATGGCGTAATTAACGTCGCGATTGGATCGTTGGCGTCGTTACGGGCGCGGCGGCGGTCGCTTATATTTTTTAAAGGGTCGGAATCGGAACTGTTGGGATTGTAATGGATCGGCGTTTTTTTCTCGTTATCTTTTGTTGCCTTCTGGATGTTTTCCGTTTGTTGTTTGTTTTCTCTTTGTTGTTGATTTGCTGTCAGTTGTTTGTTTTTGTCTTGTTTTGTCTTTGTTGTTTGTTTCCTTGTTTGGTTTGTTGCGTCTGTTGTTTTGCTGTGTCTTGTATGACTGTTTTTTTTTCATTTGTTGATTGCTTGTCTATTTTCAGCAGTGTCTTTATCTCGCTATGTATATATGTCGTACATAGAGGAAGAACCAGCAATATCAAGACCTCTCCCTCCTCCCTTCCCTACCCCTTCCTTCCACCTTCCCCTCCTCTAACCTTCCCCTTCCCCCTCCTCAGCTACCCCTTCCTTTCCCTCTCCCCTCCTCTGCCTTCCCCTCTCCCCTCCCCTGCCTTCCCCTCTCCCCTCCTCTGCCTTCCCCTCCCCTCCTCTGCCTTCCCCTCTGCCTTCCCCTCTCCCCTCCTCTGCCTTCCCCTCTCCCCTCCTCTGCCTTCCCCTCTCCCCTCCTCTGCCTTCCCCTCTCCCCTCCTCTGCCTTCCCCTCTCCCCTCCTCTGCCTTCCCCTCTCCCCTCCTCTGCCTTCCCCTCTCCCCTCCTCTGCCTTCCCCTCTCCCCTCCTCTGCCTTCCCCTCTCCCCTCCTCTGCCTTCCCCTCTCCCCTCCTCTGCCTTCCCCTCTCCCCTCCCCTTCCTTTCCCTCTCCCCTCCTCTGCCTTCCCCTCTCCCCTCCTCTGCCTTCCCCTCTCCCCTCCTCTGCCTTCCTCCCCTCACGTACGCCCTCCCCCCACCCACCGTGGCACTCGGTCAGCCCGTCAGGCGAGCGTCTTCGTCGCGGTCGGTCAGCTGCGTTTCTCTTGGGAGGTGTTGTCAGCAGGCGTCAGCCCTCGTCAGACGCCCATTTTCATCGGTCCTATCTTTCTCTCCTTCCTCCATGGATTTCCTATTTCCTTTCTCTCCTCCCTCCGAGATTGCTCTATTTCCTTTCTCTCCTTTCTCAGTGATTTTCCTATTTCCTTTCTCTACTCCCTCCGTGATTGTCCTATTTCAGTTCTCTCCTTTCTCTGTGATTTTCCCATCTCCTCTCTCTCCTTTCTCCGTGATTTTCCTATTTCCTTTCTCTCCTTTCTCCGTGATTTTCCTATTTCCTTTCTCTCCTCCTTCCGTGATTTTAGCTTTATTAAGTTGTCTTCCTTTGTGATTTCCACCTTTCCTGTCTTACAGTTCTTGATTTTCCCCATTTTCTTTTTCCGTGTTTTTGACCTTTCCTCTCTTCTCCCTCCTTCGTAATTTTCCTCTTCTTTTCCTCCGTGATTTCCACCTTTCCTCTCCTCTCTTCCCATATGATTTTGGCCTTTCCTTTATTCTTCCTCCTTCTTCATTTGCACCTTTCCTCTCCTCTCTTCCTCTATGCTTTTGACCTTTCCTTTATTCTTCCTCCTCCTCCTTCATTTCCACCTTTCCTCTCTTCTCTTCCTCTATGCTTTTGACCTTTCCTTTATTCTTCCTCCTCCTCCTTCATTTCCACCTTTCCTCTCTTCTCTTCCTCTATGCTTTTGACCTTTCCTTTATTCTTCCTCCTCCTCCTTCATTTCCACCTTTCCTCTCCTCTCTTCCTCTATGCTTTTGACCTTTCCTTTATTCTTCCTCCTTCTCCTTCATTTCCACCTTTCCTCTCTTCTCTTCCTCTATGCTTTTGACCTTTCCTTTATTCTTCCTCCTCCTTGATTTGCACCTTTCCTCTCTTCTTTTCCTCTATGCTTTTGACTTTTCCTTTATTCTTCCTCCTCCTTGATTTGCACCTTTCCTCTCCTCTCTTCCTCTATACTTTTGACCTTTCCTTTATTCTTCCTCCTCCTCCTTCATTTCCACCTTTCCTCTCCTCTCTTCCTCCTCCTTCATTTCCACCTTTCCTCTCCTCTCTTCCTCCTCCTTCATTTCCACCTTTCCTCTCCTCTCTTCCTCCATGATTTTCCCGCTGGCGTTTGCTGCCGATGGCGATGGCGTCACCGAGAGGTAGGTGGAAAGGCGAACCAATGAGTGATGATTGGAAGGAGGGAGAGGAGAGCGGGATGATTGGTGAGTGGGCGAGGCGACGCCCACTCTGTGACGAATGTGGGTGTGGAGGCGAGGGTCGCTAGGGAGGAGTTGACTGGAGCCGATGGGCCGTCTCAACACGTGGCGCCGGTTGTCATGGCTTGCAATTGCTTTTGATTCGCATGCTCTCTCTCTATTTCTCTTTCTCTTTTCTCTCTTCTCTCTTCTCTCTTCTCTCTTCTCTCTTCTCTCTTCTCTCTTCTTCTCTCTTCTCTCTTCTCTCTTCTCTCTTCTCTCTTCTCTCTTCTCTCTTCTCTCTCTCTCTCTCTCTCTCTCTCTCTATATATATATATATATATATATATATATATATATATATATATATATATATATATAATGTACATACACATACATATATATTTCTCTCTCACTCTTTTTCTCTTTCTCTCTCTCTATATATACTGTAGATAGATAGAAATTTCTCTCTCCCTTCCCCCTCCTCTACCCTGCCCCTACTCCTACTCCTACCCCTACCCCTGCCCCTACCCTACCCCCTCTGCCCTCCGGCTCCCCCTCCTATCCCTCCATCTTCGTCTATCATTCCGTACCATTTGCTCTCATTCGGCGTGCAAAGCTTTCACATCCGGGAATTGCATCTCTGCCGCCGCCGCCGCGCTGCACCGCTCCGCTCCGTCGATGCATGGGCGTGAGACCGTGCAACACGCGAAACAAAAAAACGTGATGCAACGTGAGGAGGAGGGGTTAGGTGGGGGGAAAGGTGGGGGATGTTGCACATGGAGGATGGCATTGAGGGTCCGTAAAGAGTGAGAGAGAGAGAGGGAGAGAGGAAGAGGGAGAGGGAGATGGAAGGGGAGGGAGGGAGGGAGGATTTGTGATAAAAATGGGAAGGAGACAATGATGATGGCGATGATCATGGGGAGTAGAAGATGAAGAAAAGAATGCCTATTATAAGAAGAAGGGAAGGAAAAATAGACGATCAAGACGAAAAAGGAAGGATAATGGCGTCAGAAGCAACGCATAGAAACAATACCAACACCATCGATAAACAACAACAAATGACGCAATTCTGTCGAGAAAGTGAAGGATTATGCAAGGTGCGGGGGGGAAGAGGGGTGGGGTTGGGGGGTTGGGGTAATGAAATTGAGGAAGTAGGAGTTCCCAATTGCCAAAGATAGGAGATAGGGCAAATGGTAAAGGGCGGAGGAAGAAGAATAAGGAAGATGTTTTATGGCACGGGCGAAGATGGGCGCGCAGAGGAAGAACACGGAAGAGGCGAAGACATTTGGAAGAAATAAAATGAAAGACTGGAATGTAAAGGATGAAAAACAAAATGATGATTTAAGAGGGAAAGAAATGTAAGGATTATATAATATGGTTATATTTGATGTCTTATATAAAATACTATATAGATCTGAGGATTTATATATGATATATGATATCAAATACATTGACAAACAAATAATATATACCATGTAATTCTCATAGATAGGATAAAATTGAATAAAAGGTACAGTTGAAGGGGGGAGTCCTGATTGAATGGCTGATGCTGTCGTGACGTTACTTTTGTTTTCTTCTTTTTCTCTTTCTGAAGCAAAATTAAGGTTTCCTTTGTTTAGCAAGCGGCGGTCCACACACAAAGATGTCACGCATATACCTTTCCCCTTTCCTTGTCATTTGCATTTCTCAATCATTCTAGATGCACGGGTTTCTTGCAATACGGTGAATGTTGCAAGGTTATTCACTTCATTACATGACTCCGAGTGTACGAAGAGGAGGAGCAACATCAGAAAGAAAAAACAAAGTAAAGCAAAGCAAAGCAAAGTAAAGTAAAGTAAAGTAAAGTAAAGCTTAGAAAAGCGAATTAGGAGTAGGAGCAGATATGATTAATAAAGCAGAATTTCCGAGGATGTATATGAGAACATCCTGTGTGAACTATTTTAGAGGAAGGTTATGTTATCGCTTTGTTTTGATGTGATCAGCTGATGTGCTCGGGGGAGCAGAAGTCGCAGCCGTGGCAGTTCGTGACTAAACAGTGGTGGAACAAATAGTTTTTTTTATTTACATGTTTATTTATTGTTTGTTCAACTTCGACTAGGTTGGTTCATGGTGGGAGGGAGGGGGGGCTAGAAGGGTGGGCCAGGGTGGGCCAGAGTGAGTTTGCTACTTGGTTGAGAGACTTCATAGCGGTGCCACCCTTGCTGGCGTGCCCACTCGCGTGGCAACTCAAAGGGAGATTGATTTAATGTCATCAACTAATCAATCCAGCTGTGACAGGAGCGGCGAGCGGGGGTGGTGAGGGTGGGGGAGGTAGGGCGGGGCTGGTGGGTGGGTGGGTCATGTGCATGGATGTTGGTATAGCGCTTTGTTTAATTGTTTGTTTGTTTTGTTGTTTACTTGTTTAATATCTGTTGGCATGGGTTTTTTGTTTTATTGTTTTATGAAAATGATTAAGCGTTTACCTGCCCTGACCCCCCTGGATTTGTTTGTTTGTTTGTTTTTGTTTATGTCCGCTGGTGTATGTATTTGTGTTTGTTTTTTATTTGGTTCTGCTTCTATCAAGACTATGATTTGTAAGAAGTCGTCCGGGAAATAGCTGGAAGAAGGAATTAAAGGAGATAAACACGAAAGGGAGAAGGCTAGAGCAGATGAAGTAAGAGGAAAACAAACAAGGGAAGATGCAAACCAACTAAGAAAAGGAAAACAAACAAAAGAAGAGGAGAAAGGAATGGAAATGAGAAAAGTTCAAAGAACAGACCGTATCATAAAAGAAGCGGGGTATGGGGGGGGGGGAGAAGAAAACAGAAAAAGAGAGAGAAGAAAGAAACACGAGAGGCGATAGGTTACGCGTCAGCCGACCAACCTCGCAGGAGAGCCGTAAGGAAGAGGTGTGAAGGAAGCCTCGCCGCGGGACGCAAACAAGGCTTTCGGAGCTGAGGAAGCCCCCGTGCCTGCGATGCCACGCGCACACGCACACGCACACGCACACACCTTCTCTCACCCCCTCCTCTCCACACATGCCCTCCCCCCTCTTTCCCCCCACACGCCACGCCCCCCTTCTCTCCGCCCACACGGTCCCTTCTCTCACCCCCTCCTAATACCCCCCCCACGCCAAACAAAACGATAGCCCAAACACTTAAATAGCCGAATAAGCGGATGAATAAAAAAGCAGCCATCCAGCGCTTACAGTTAACAAAGGATGCACACGTGAGCGGGTCCCATTCATCGCACTCGTCTGGAGAGGAACAAAGTGTTTATAAACAAAAGGCCACGGCGCCCGCATACTCGTAACCGCTAGCGCACTCCCCGACCCCCCTCCTACCCTAGTCCGTCTCCCCCCCCCCCCCCCTTACCGCCCACACACGCGTCACACGCCCGCCCATCCGTCACCCTCCTTTGCCCGTACATTTCTCTCTGGGTGATGTTTGACAGAGCAGCTGTGTGCCGCCCCCGACGTGGGTCCAATCAGCCTACTCTTTCTCTCTCTCTCTCTCTCTCTCGCTCTCGCTCTCCCTCCCTCCCTCACCCTATCTTTCTCTCTCTCTCTATCTCTCTCTCTCTCTCTCTCTCTCTTTCTCTTTCTCTTCTCTCTCTTCTCTCTCTTCTCTCTCTTCTCTCTCTCTCTCCTCTCCTCTCTCTCCTCTCCTCTCTCTTCTCTCTTCTCCCTTCTCTCTCCTCTCCTCTCTCTCCTCTCTTCTCTCCTCTCTCTTCTCTCTTCTCTCCTCTCTCCTCTCTCTTCTCTCTCTCTCTCTCTCTCTCTCTCTCTCTCTCTCTCTCTCTCTCTCTCTCTCTCTCTCTCCCCCCTCCCTCCCTCCCTATC
>NW_028234441.1:13746615-13749115 GCF_977035675.1 Penaeus japonicus
AGGGGGGGTGAGGGGGGTGTTAAGGAGGATGTGGAAGTGTCAGAATTGTGTGGAGTGCGTTGTAGCGGTTGGAAGTAGGTGAGAAATTAAACAGATAGAGTAACACATAGTTGTTTGAGCTAGGAAAGGAGATGAATCCACGTGGGGTCGGGTGGGGTGATGGGGGGAGTGAGTGAGTAAGTGAGTGATTGAATTAATGATTTCTCCTCCACCTCCCCTTTCCCTTCCCCCTTTCCCCTTCCCCCTTTCCCCTTTCCCCTTTCCCCTTTCCCCTTTCCCCACCACCGCGCTGTTTGTGATATGTTGTTTGTTCTATGTAATTTGCTGTTTATTTATATAGTTTGTGTTTTGTTTTATGTAGAATGCTGTGTATTGTAGTTATTTTTTCCTTATTGCATATTTTCCATAACGCTGGACCTCGTTTGTGTCTTCCTCTTCCTCATTACCTCCTCTTCCCTCCCACTCCATCTCCCTGTCTTCCTCCGCATTATTCTCCCACCCACCCCCTCCCCACCCCCGCCCTCTTCCTCTTCCTGCCCTAGTTCTCCCTTGTATCTGTTCTTGATTTTGATGTCTGTGATAATGTATTTTTGTGTCTTATTTACTGATAGTTTTCTTCCTCCTCCTCTGCCGCTTCCTCCTCCTCCTTCTATATCTCCTTTTCCTTCTCCTTCTTTTCCTCCTCCTCTTCCTCCTCTTCCTCCTCCTCCTCTTCCTCCTCCTCCTCCTCCTCCTCCTCTTCCTCCTTCCCCTTCTCTTCCTCCAGCTCCCTTCACACCCTTGCTTTCCCAGACACTTCCCCTCCTCCTCCTCCTTCTCCTTCTCCTCCTCCAGCTCCCTTCACACCCTTGCTTTTCCAGACACTTCCCCACCTCCTCCTCCTCCTCCTCCTCCTCCTCCTCCTCCTCAGCCTCTCCTCTCCTCCTCGTAGTCGTAGCTATTACAGTTATTGCCAACTTTACTTTGTGCGGCGGGGAAGGGTTTCCTGGTTTGTTCTCTCTTTTTATTATTATTATTTTGTTTCTTGGTGTGTTTTTTTTCGTCGGTTTGTTATAGGCTTGGTGGTCTTTGGGTGAGATATTTGTTAAATGGGAGGCTGGCAGACAGACAGGCAGGGGGTTGTGTATTTATTGAATATATACGCTCTAAATGTATATATGCGTCCCTTTTCTGTACGAGGGCAACATAAAGCTATCGCACTGGCTCCAAAAGCATATTTTTTTCCGTCCTCGTGACCAGAGTGCCCAACGTCCGTCCAAGTTTTATCCCCATCGGTAGGACTTTTAAAACTAACCCCCCTTCACCCCCTCCCCCTCCCCTCAAGCCCATTGGTAGGACTTTTAAACTATCCCTTCCTTTCATCCCCCTCCCCCCTTCCCCCTCCCCTCAAGCCCATCGGTAGGACTTTTAAAACTACACCCCTCCTTTCATCCCCCTCCCCCTCCCCCTCCCTTACCTCTTCGTCAGGTAGGCCTATGCGGCGCCGCACTGGGAGATTGCGATCACGACGGCCGCGGACTGGCACTCGTTTCTGGTCGTGTATTTGCCGGTAGTAATGTCGGGATGGATGGGGGGAAGAGGGAGCAGAGAGGTGGGGGAGGGGGGGAAGAGGGAGCAGGGAGGTGGGGTTGGGGGAGCGTGTGGTCGTTTTCCCATACGCCGGTCGTAAATATTGGTGTAACGTCCCTCTCTTCTTTCTTGTCTTCATCGGTATATTCGTTTTTCCTCTCCCCCCACCTCCACCTCCTACCCCATCCTACCCCATCCCCGCCCGGATAAGCAGACAGACAGACACTCAGAACTAGACAGACAACTAGACAGATAGATAGATAAATGGGACGAGTGATGAATATTCATACAAACAAATGTATCCAGCCAACAATCTCTATTTCCTTGTGTGCAGTTATTCGTACTTACTTTCATATCTATCTCGCAGTTTCCTTCCCGCCCTGCTGACGCTCTCATCTCTCTACCAATAGATTGTTCAAACTGTTACTCTTGAGTTAGATCAATAGCTCATCCTTATCCTCATCCTTCTCTCCCCTTCTCCTCCCCACTCTCGCCCTCTCCCTATTCCCTCTCTCCCCCTCTCCCCCTCTCCCTATTCCCTCTCTCCCCTCTCACCTCCTCCCTCTCTCTCCACTCTCCCTTCCTCTTCCTCTCTCCTACCCATTCTCCCCTCCTCCCCCACTCCCCTCACCCCTTCCCCTGTTCCGTCGTATCCAGTCCTCTCCCTCATCCCCCTGTTCCCTCTCCCCTCGTTTCCCCCCCTCCCCCTCCTACCCTTCCCTCTCTCACTCTAACTCTCACTCTCACTCTCGCGCCCTTTCATCGCTCGCCGCTGACAGGGATTATCAACACTAATCCCGCAGGAGGCTATGGGGACATGAGAGCAGCCGGGAGGAGGTGCTCGTGGACGGGATAATGTTTCTCGGGGCGCGGCTGCTGCTGGACGTGTTACAGAGCTGGGTAGAGCGAATGGCGTGGATGTTTATCTCTC
>NW_028234441.1:13756615-13764115 GCF_977035675.1 Penaeus japonicus
CACCCCATCCTCTCTCCCTTCTCCCCCCTCCCTTTCATTACCCCTTCCCTTTCTCTCATCTCTTTCTCTCCCTGTCTTCTCTTCTTGTTTTGCTGCATTTCCTGCTTGTAAATACGAGTGAGTGAGTGAGTTAGTGAGTGAATGAATGAATGAGTATAAGCATATATGAACACAAGAGACAGTGACGTGTGAAGAAAATTGAAATAAACCAAGGGTCGAGATAACAACAACAAAAAAAAAATCAATTCATCCTTCTCTCTATCTCTATCTCTATCCTTCCATCAATCTCTATCTCTTTCTCCTTAGCATCTCTCTCTCTCCGCCGGTCTTCCATAGAGGAAGAAGGTGAAGAAGGAAAAAAAGAGCGTGGTTGTAGGAGGAAGATACCCTCGAGGTTGGGGACAAATGCCTATAGACCAATAAAAATGTTTGTTTCGTGCGGTCCTGCGGCAGGGGGCTTGGTCGGGGAGAGGGCGGGGGAGGGGGAAGGGGAGGGTTGGGCGGGTTGTGGGGGTGGGTAGGGAGGGTTGAAGGGGTCATGGAGGTGGGGTCTGGGGTTCTAGGCGTGGGGTGGGGAGTTGGGGGAGTAGACAAGACGAGACATTGTTGTAATATGAGACGTTGGTTTGTGGGGTATGATTTCTTTCCTCTTTCTTCTAAGCTTTTTGGGGCTTTTGTCCCCTTTTCACGAACTTTTTTTTTCGTAGTTGATTTTATTTTTATTTGCTCTGTTTTTTTTTATTAATGTTCTCGGTGTCTTCCAAATCTCATCGTTTCTGTTTCTCCTCCTTTCTCTCGTTCCTCTGCCTCCTGCCGATGTTCCTCCTCCATATCCTCCTCCCCTTCCTTCTTTTCTTCTTCCTCCTCCTCCATATACTCAACCCCCTCCTTCATTCCCTTCTTCCTCCTCCTTTCTCCCATCCCCCCTCCCCCCACACACCTTTCCCTCTCTTGCGACACAGCCTCGTCATTTTTCACCCAAACTGTCGAACTGCGGCCGCCTTGCCCTTCCTCCCTTGGCATAGGGGGGCAGGGGAGTGGCTTGGTCCGGGAGGTGGAACGGGGGGAGGGGGGAGGAGATGTAGACGTTGGGTTGGAAGGTAGGGGGTGGGTGTGGGGGAGGTGGTGGGTAGGATGGTGGGTAGGTCGGTGATGCCGTTTTACCGCAAAGTGGGAAGAGTTGAGAAAGAGAGAGAGGTAGAGGAGAGTAAGATTTAAGCATGAGAGAGAAAGGTGGATGGGAAGGAAGGTGGGAGAGATAGGTAGAGGGGAAGGAACGAGGGAAGAGTTGAGAATGAGGTGGAGGTAGAGGAGAGAGAGGTTTAAGAATGAGAAAGAGAGGTAGAGGGGAAGGAAGGAAGGAAGATTTGAGAATGAGTGAGGGACCGAAGAGAAGGAAGGAGGGGAGAGTCAAGCAAGGAATAGGAATAGAGAAAGGGGAGGAGGGGGGGGGATTCGCAAGAGAGAAAGATAGATGGAAAAGGAGGAGGGAAGAATTTGAAATAAAAGAGGATGGGAGGAGAGAATACAAACGAAGAAAATAAAGAGATAGTGAGAAGCGAAGGAAGGGAAAATTTTACGAAAGAGGAAGGGGGTAGAAGGAGAGAGAGAGAGAGAGAGAGAGAGAGAGAGAGAGAGAGAGAGAGAGAGAGAGAGAGAGAGAGAGAGAGAGAGTGTTAATTAATGAGAGACAGATTTATGAAGTGTCGGGAGAAGGGCAGAGGGATGTGGAATATAAGCCAGAGAGACATCAAGAAGGAAAGTAATGACGGAGAAAAAAAAGACCGAAACAAGTGAGAGCAATAAATGTGCGGTGTCAGAGGAAGACCAAAGCGGATGAAGGATAGATAGAAAAATAGAAAAGTTATCGTCGTGTGATTTACGAATCTTTATCGCGTTGCAGATATCGCAATCACCATCAACATGAATTGCAAAAGTGCCGATAAGCGCAAGGGCGAGACAAAGCCAGACAAAGAGAACAAATCGTTTCACAAGCCAGACAAGGACGATTGTGACTGGCTTAGCGAGGAGGGAGGGGGTAGAGAGGAGGAAGGAGGGAAGGGGAAGGGGCGAAAAAGGGTGGGAGAAAAGAGAAGGGGGAGTGGAGGAGGGATAAAAATATTGGGGAGAGGGGAAGGGGAAAGGGACGAAGAGGAAGGGGAAGAGGGTAAATGGACGAAGAGGATTTGGAGAGAGGAAGGGGTGGATAGAAGGAGAGAGGAGAAGGAAAGGGTCTGAAGGGGAGGAGAGGAGGGAGGGGGGTAGGCACGTAGCGTTTACGATGGAACAAGTCAATTATAACTGATACATTGCGCCATTGTTACCGACGCGGCTGAAGGGAGAAGACAATGCGTTGAGATGGAGGAGGCGTAGAGGAGGGAGGGAGGGAGGGAGGGAGGGTTGGTGGGATATGGGGGGAGGGGTGGTGGTGGTAGAGGAGACTGTGGTGACGGTTTATGGCTATTGTAGTGTGTTTCCCACGATCTTCTCTCTCTCTCTCTCTCTCTCTCTCTCTCTCTCTCTCTCTCTCTCTCTCTCTCTCTCTCTCTCTCTCTCTCTCTCTCTCTCTCTCTCTCTCCTCTCCTCCCTCCCTCCCTCCCTCCTCCTCCCTCCCTCTCTCTCTCTCTCTCTCTCTCTCTCTCTCTCTCTCTCTCTCTCTCTCTCTCTCTCTCTCTCTCTCTCTCTCTCTTTCTCTCCCTCTCTCTCTCACTCTCACTCACTCACTCTTCCTCAGGCACTCTTCCTCACTCACTCACTCTCATTCTAGATAGATAGATACAGATACATATATCTCTCTTTCTCATTTTCTTTCTTTTTCATTAGCTCTTTCCCTTTCATTCTCCCTCTCCCTCTCACTCCCCGCTCCCTCCCTTTCCCTCTCCGTCTCGTTTTCTCTCTTCCTCCCCCCCCCCCTCCAACTCTAAGTGCCCCTCCCGGTCTGCTCCTCCCCCCTCCGGCTGCGTCAACAGAGGATCCAGCACGACATTTTATCTAAGGGGGGGGGCGGCGCTCCCGGCGTTATTGCGGGAACCATCTGCCGCTGACACAGCAATATTAATGCTTGGGAGTTGCTTCCATGCATTTTTGCCGTTGTTTCCTTAGCCTGTGCCACTACCCGGCGAGCACGGACGCACGCACGAGCGCACTCTGGTAACGTGTAATTGATGCTTATTAATTTTCCCCCTCATTAACTCTAATTCATTGGACTGGTTTTTGCTTTAGCATTTCTCTTCTCTCTATTCGTTGTGGCTGTTTTTTTTTATCTTATCTTTTCCTTCTCCGTGCGCTGCTGTTGCGGAAACCCGTCCTTGCAGCGCCCTCTCGGTTACGCACGCACAAACTCGGGTCCGCAAGCACGGTCCAAAGCAGGTACCGAAATACGGGCAGTTTTTTCCCCGTCTTCTTCATTCTCTCTCTCTCTCTCTTTCTTTCTTTCTTTCTAGTTTACACGCGGACACATGCGCTCGGGAGTGTGCGTGCGTTCGCCGGGAAGCGGTTGGGGAGGTGCTCTCTTTGTCTCGTAGGTCTAACGCCTTTCTCTCTTTTTCTCTCTTTCTCCCCCTGACTCACCCTTTTCCTCGCTTCCTTTCCTTCTGCGCTTTACTCTCTTTTGATTATGACTCTCTTGTTTTTTTTTCTCTCTCTCTATCTTTCTTCTCTCTCTCTCTCTCTTTCTTCTCTCTCTCTCTCTCTCTCTCTCTCTCTCTCTCTCTCTCTCTCTCTCTCTCTCTCTCTCTCTCTCTCTCTCTCTCTCTCTCCTCTCTCTCTCTCTCTCTCTCTCTCTCTCTCTCTCTCTCTCTCTCTCTCTCTCTCTCTCTCTCTCTCTCTCTCTCTCTCTCTCTCTCTCTCTCTCTCTCTCATATCTTAACGAGGGAAGAGAAGACCTAAAAGAATAGGAATGCCTGCAAGAGGAAGAGGACGACGACGACGATGAGATGATGAGGAGGTGGAGGTGGAGGTGGAGGTGGAGGTGGAGGAAAGGGAAGAGGAGGAAGAGGCGTGTCTGGTGCCTCGCGCGCGCGTCCTCGGCCCAGCGGCGGCACAGACGTGGTGGAGGGCCTCCTCGCACTCGCCACTTGAGCGTCTCGCTGCTACGGTCCTCTGGGCGGGAGGGGGGGGGGGGATAAGCAAGCAAGCAACTAAGTAAAGAAAGAAAAAAGGAGGAGGGAAGGGAGATAATGATGGAGGGATGGAGAGATGGCGGGAGTGAGTGAGTGAGTAAGTGTGGGTGGATTCGTTCTCTTTTTTCTCAGTTAGCGAGTATATGTGTCATTATTATTTTTTTTGTTGTGTTTATTCTCTCCTTTGCACTTATTCATTTTTTATTTAGTGCCGGTTCTCTCTTTCGCGTTTCGTCTCCTTTTCCCTCCACTATGCTTCGTCTTCCTCTTCCTTCTCCTTCCCCCTCCCCTCTCTCTCTCTGTCTTTCCTCTCTCCTTTCTTTTAACCCTCCTCCTTCCTCGTCTCTTCTCCTCCTCCTCCTCATATTCCTCTTCCTCCTCCTTCTCCTCCTTCTCTTCCCTCTCCTCCCTTTTCTTCCTCCTCCTCCTTCCTCTCCCCTCCTCCTCCTCTTCCCTCCTCCTATCCTCCTCCTCCTCCTCCTCTTCTCTCTTCCCTCCTCCTCCTCACCTCTCCTCCTCCTCCTTCCTCATCCTTCCTCCTTCCTCCTCCTCCTCCTCCCCCTCCTCCCCTTCCTCCTCCTCCTCCTCCTCCTCCTCCTCCTCCTCCTCCTCCTCCTCCTCCTCCTCCTCCTCCTCCTCCTCCTCCTCCTCCTCCTCCTCCTCCTCCTCCTCCTCCTATTTCATCTTCTTAAGCACACTGCCTTCAGGTCACGTTGCCAAGTGAGTAACTGCAACGTCAACACTTTATTTCTTTCTTATTCGGTACTTTCATTTACGCCGTTGTTTATTGGTCTTTTTGTTTGTTTTGTTTATTGTCTTGTTTTGTTGTCGTTTTCTCGAATTCTTACCTGCTTAGATTTTATATTTGATATTTATTTATATTTTTTGTGTGATTTCATGTTTGTTGTTATATTGTTTTATTGGTATTATTATTGTTATTTTATTATTATTTTTTTTTTAGTAGTAGTCTGGTTTAGAGTTTTTATTATTTTTTATGCAATTGGAAAAGAAAAAAATGTGTCGAAGCGTGAGAAAATAGAGAGAACCATATGATTGGATTGAAGTAAAAAGTTGAAGACTTCGAGAATTATCAGATCGTTTTATCATCGTATCCTCTTCAGCATAAGAAGCAAAAGAAATAAAAAGGAGAAATGTTAGGCAGTAGATTGAGGAAAAGGGGAGAAGAAATAGGGGAATAAGTAAGAAAACCAAGATAAAAGGCGAAGTTAGTAAAGGCGGTATAAAGAAATAAAAAGAAAGCGAAATACTTTTTTTTCGAGAAAAGAAAGAAAAAAAGAAACTGATAAGGAAATAAATGAAGAATTCGAAAGAGTAACAGAGATGAAGAAGAAAGAACGAAAGAGCCGTAGTCGAAGGTAGTGACGGCGGTGTAAACAAACAAAAGAAGGCGGAGGGACGGAGGGGCGAAGGAGGGGACTCGCTTGATACCAGCTGGCGGGCCGGCTCTCCGAGGCCTCCAGATGTTACGGTCCGAACGGAGGAGCAGGAGGAAGTAGAAGAAGGTGAAGGAGTAGAAGAAGAAGGAGAAGAAGAAGGAGAAGAAGAAGAAAAAGAAGAAGAAGAAGAAGAAGAAGAAGAAGAAGAAGAAGAAGAAGAAGAAGAAGAAGAAGAAGAAGAAGAAGAAGAAGAAGAAGAAGAAGAAGAAGAAGAAGAAGAAGAAGAACTGTCGAGCTAGAGAAAAATAGAAATGAAAGAGAAAGACAAAGGCGTAAATAACACGCTAGAAGCAAAAGTAAATAGCGCGAAGACAGATAATGAAGTAGATAAAGACATAAAAGGATTAGGAGGAGGAGTAACAAGAACAAGAAGAAAGAGAAAATAAGACACAGACTGGGGAGGGGGAGGAGGAGAGGGACGGGGCCTGTGGGTCGGGGGAGGGGTGGGGAAGGGGGGCGGAGTGAAGAGACCCTTTTGGGCGGCCCTTTCAGACACCGGGGTAGTGTTTCCCGACAGCCTCTCCTCTTTCCCTTTCTATAGCTCTTGTTTCACATACACTTCGGAGTCTCGGTAATTTGGTGTGTTTCGTCATGCCGGCGGTGGTGGGAAGGGGCGCCCCTCTCATGCCTTCGTGCGCTGCTTTTCTTTGTGCGGGGGTGGGTAGGTGGTGGTGGTGGGAGGGGGGGGGGGGCTGCATGGGTGTGGGTTCTTTTCTGTATCTTTTTTTTCTGTCTTTTGTCTGTTTTCTATTTTCTGTCTTTTCTCTCTGTTTTTTTTCTCTTCTCTCTTCTCTCTTTTCTCTCTTCTTTCTTTCTTTTTTTTTCTCTCTCCTCTCTCGCCTTCTTTACCTTCTCCTCCCTCCTCCATCTGTCTCCTCCTTCCCCCTCTCTTCCATCTCCTCCCTTTTCATCCTCTCCTTCTCCACCCTCTTCTCCCTTCTCTCCCCATTCTCACTCTATCTCTCCTCCCAATGCTCACTATCCTCCCTTCCCCCCTCTCCCTTGCCTTCCTCCCCATCCCTCCCCCCTCTCCCCTGCCTTCCTCTCCATCCCTCCCCCCTCTCCCTTGCCTTCCTCTCCATCCCTCCCCCCTCCCCCACCCCTTTCCCATCCTTCTCCCCCTTCTGCCCCTTCTCCTCACCCTCCTCCTCCTCCCACTCCCCCTTCCCCTCCTCCTCCTCCTCCTCCTCCTCCTCCTCCTCCTCCTCCTCCTCCTCCTCCTCCTCCTCCTCCTCCTCCTCCTCCTCCTCCTCCCCCCCCCCCTTCCCCTCCTTCTCCTCCCTTTATCGGCGTTTGATTGCAGGTGAAGGGAAGAGAGAACGCTTGCGGGGAAAAGCCGAAGGGGCTGATAGCGGTCGATGCGGCAAGGGCTGGAATAATCTCTGCATAATCACAGTCGATTTGATTCCAATTAACAGCTGACAGTCATGCCCTTGGGGGGGAGGGAGGAGGGGGAGAGGGAAAAGAGGGGAGGCAAGAACAGGTGGGAGGAAAGTTGGGGGGGAAATAACTGGATGAGAGAGGGAAGAAAGAAGAGAGGAGGAGGAGAGAGAGAGAGAGAGAGAGAGAGAGAGAGAGAGAGAGAGAGAGAGGAAGGGGCTGGACAGATGAGGAGAGACAGAGGGGGAAGGGGAGAAATGAAGAGGGGAAAGACAGAAAGGGGGAGGAGGGGTTAAGGAGATAATAACAGTATAAGGGTAGGGGGAGAAAAGAAAACATAGGAAATAGGGGGAGAGGAAGAAGACAAAATAAAGAGGTGAAAATAAAACGAAATATAGGAGGAAAGGAGAGAGTATGAGAGAGATTCCAAAAAACTCAAGCGGAGATAGAAGGAGGGAGAGGGAAAGGGAAATGGAAAGAGAGAAGAGAGAGGGAGAGGGAGAGAGAATGAGATGCTTAGGTAGAAGTGTGCTAAAGAAGAA
>NW_028234441.1:13771615-13786615 GCF_977035675.1 Penaeus japonicus
TTGTATTTGTGGGTTTGTTTGTTTACTTGCGTGTATGTATGTCTGCAGATAAATGTTTCCGCACTTTTGTTTTTGTTCCATAATATGCGACGAATTGCGCTCTCTTTCATTCACATCCTGTTTGTCTCTCGCTTCCCTAGATAACGTAAGGGAAATGATCTTGTCGAAAGGACACTTTTACAAGAAGTAAAAAGTACCGTGTGACACCCCCATAGGAATGAAGGAAAGAAGTGAATGAAGAGGGGAAGCACGGAGGAGGTGGAGGAGAAGGAGAAGGAGAAGAATAAGGAGCAGGAGGAGGTTGTGGTGGTGAAACTGTGGAAGGAAACAAAGGGTGTGTTGAAAAAGAAAGGAGGTTAGAGAGAGAGAGAGAGAGAGAGAGAGAGAGAGAGAGAGAGAGAGAGAGAGAGAGAGAGAGAGAGAGAGAGAGAGAGAGAGAGAGAGAGAGAGAGAGTGTATTACTGAAGGAATCGAGATGCCAGCTCAAGAAGAAAGAAAGAGAGTGGAGAAGATGCAATAAAGGTGACACAATTTCCCTCGTGACACCCTCTCCCCTCCCTCTCTTTTTTTTCGTCCGGTCAGTGGGTCGCTTTTGCATAATTTGGTTTTGGAAATCATCTTGAGACAAAAAGGGGAGGGGGTTGAAGCAAGGAAGTGTTCAAAATGTATATAAGTTATTTTTAGCCCGGCGTTCAAACTGGAATGGTGTCCCAACTTCACTGGCTCATGATGGTGTAAGATTCAGGGTACGGAACACTGATTTTTTTCCCCAGTAGAACATAGGTTACTGAGACCTGTTTAATAAACAACCAAACACACGCTCACACACACACGTGTCTGTGCGTTTGTGAGTATATGAATTATTAATTTACTTTTTTTTTACTCTGATTTTTAATGTTGTCTGTGAATTGGCTCATAGCAATGCCAGAACACCAGCAACTGCGCTAACGACCCAGAACAGGCGCAGACGGGCGAGGGGGTAGGGTAAGAGGGGGGGGCGCATTTCGTCACAGCGAGAAGGGGTGGGGGGAGTGTAGACAGGCCAGGAAGTGCATGGAGTGATTTTGAAGGCTTTTAAACGACCGTCTGTAAGGAAGTTCCGTTTTTTGGCGCGTTCCGAAAGGGTTTCTTCCTGTTTTGGTTATGGTGCAACCTTCCTCCTCGTAGTAGTCATCGTCATCATCATTATCGCCATCGTCATTGTCAATGTCATTGCCAACGTCATCATCAATCGTTTTTATGATGATGATTCTAATTATAATTATAATTCACCTCTCAAACACCATCACCATCTGGATCTAAATCTGTTCACTATCTTATTTCAAGTAGTGCTGCTGATTATCATTATTGTGTTGTTGCGTCTGATTGTTAGAGGTCGCATTTGTTGTATTATAACTTGTTGTATTTTCAGTCTTGATTTATATGTTGGTGTGCTACGTTGAAGCAGGTCAGGCAGGCTGCTCTTTTGGATATAATTTACTTTATTACTAAAATTCCAGTCGGCAATGTTTTTTGACGTTGTTGTTGTTAACGCCCCCTTTTCACCGTTCACACACTGCCGCTGTGAACTACCATTCCTATAACAAGCCATTATTATCCCCGAGATAGGAAGCACCCCCACCTCCCCTCTCCTCTCTCCTCTCCTCTCTCCTCTCCAATCGGTCTACCTCTTCCGGTGGGACGAAAGGGTCACTCCTAGGTAGATTGCTATCTCTCTCTCTCTCTCTCTCTCTCTCTCTCTCTTTCTCTTTCTCTTTCTCTTTCTCTTTCTCTTTCTCTCTCTCTCTCTCTCTCTCTCTCTCTCTCTCTCTCTTTCTCTCTTTCTCTCTTTCTCTCTTTCTCTTTCTCTCTCTCTCTCTCTTCTCTCTCCTCTCTCTCTCTCTCTCTCTCTCTCTCCCTTCTCTCTCTCTCTCTCTCTCTCTCTCTCTCTCTCTCTCTCTCTCTCTCTCTCTCTCTCTCTCTCTCTCTCTCTCTCTCTCTCTCTCTCTCTCTCTCTCTCTCTCTCTCTCTCTCTCTCTCTCTCTCTCTCTCTCTCTCTCTCTCTCTCTCAACTCTTCCTTTTTCGGTCTGACCTTGTCTGTGTCTCTCTCCTCGTCTTTTGTGACCGTGGGGGGGGGAGGCAGACGGGTGAACTTGGCGGCTGAATGGAGTGACCGTATGTACTTTTATGTGTGTTTTTTTTTATGTGCGTGTGTACGGAAGGGGTTTAGCGAGCGGAGTAGGGGAGGGGGTGGGAGAGGATGTGGGAGGGATGAGTGGGCTCGGCGAGACAAGGTCAAGCTGTGATCTATTCATCTTCCGTCTGCGTTGACCTCGCTGTGACCTTGGTGACCTTTTGATCTCTTTCTTTTCTCTTCCCTCGCTCTAATTCTCTCACATTCTCCACTCTCTCTTCCTTCTCATTTATCGCTCCCTCATCGTCTTCTTTCTTTCTCCCTCCCGCCCTCTCCCCCACCCTCTTTCTTTCTGCCCCCCCCCTCTCTCTCTCTCTCTCTCTCTCTCTCTCTCTCTCTCTCTCCTCTCTCTTCTCTCCTCTCTCCTGTTTCCTCTCTTCTCTCTCTATCTCTCTCCTCTCGATCAATCTCTCTCTCTCTCTCTCTCTCTCTCTCTCTCTCTCTCTCTCTCTCTCTCTCTCTCTCTCTCTCTCTCTCTCTCTCTCTCTCTCTCTCTCTCTCGCTACCCCCCTCCTCCCATGATACAAAATCAGCGTTAGATGAAGCCAATAGAAGGGAAGACATAACCCCCCAAGAGAGGTCAGGGAGAAACGTCGATCTTCCTCATTTTGGCTCCTTTGTGAGTCAAGGGGGAGAGATGACCTGAGCTGACCTGAGAGGAGGGCGAGGGGGTGGAGCAGCTGGGGTTATGTTACCTGTAGGAAGGGACCTCACTTTATGGGCCTTATCCTCTGGCCATTTGTCGCCTCTTTAGAAGGAATCTAGGGATTAGACTTCTCGCTTTGCGCCTTTCCCTCTTCTACCACTTTTCTAATAGTCTTTCTTCCTTTTCTATTTCTCCTTTTTCGATGCTTTCTCTCTCTCTCTCTCTCTCTCTCTCTCTCTCTCTCTCTTTCTCTCTCTCTCTTTCTCTCTCTCTCTTTCTCTCTCTCTCTTTCTCTCTCTCTCTTCTCTCTCTCTCTCTCTCTCTCTCTCTCTCTCTCTCTCTCTCTCTCTCTCTCTCTCTCTCTCTCTCTCTCTCTCTCTCTCTCTTTCTCTTTCTCTTTCCCTCTCCTTCCCCATTCCTCTTTCTCTCTCCCTCCCTCCCTCTCCCCCATTCTCTTTCCACTTCACGTCTCATCGTAGGCCTAATTGCATTAAACTACCTTCGGCCGTGCAGCGAGGTCGAAGTCCGAATCGCCGGCGAGCGAGCGAGCTAAGGGTATCGGATGTACGAGGCTCCCTCCGTCTCTATTTTCGACTTGCGTGGCCAGTAATTAACCGCGCTGACCTAGGCTCTGACCTGCTGAACCTTCTGGGGAGGAGGGATTAAAGGCAATTTCCCTCGTTCCTCCACCCCCGGCTGCTCCTCCCTCCTCCCGTGTCCACCCCCCACCCCCACCTCCTACCTTCTCCTTCTTCTCTCCCCTCCCCTCCTCTCCTCTCCCCCTCTGTGCCCCCCCCCCACAAGGGTGCTTTTCGGGAGGGAGGCAATGGGCTTTAGTGTGCGAGTGTGCGGTGAGGGTGTCGGACCACGAGGCGAGGAGTTCCTAGGTGGTTCCATCCGACGACTACCTCGACGACTACGACGACTGGCGACGACTAGCGACGAAGGGCGTTGCTTGGCGGTGTCGTTGCGGACTGGGTGTCGGCAAAGGGAGAGGAAGACATAGTGATAGTGACGAAGGAGGCCAACGGAGGCTGCAACTGTGTCAGTGTGTCGCGGGAGTGGTGTTGTCTCCCGCGTGCGTGCGTGCGTGGTTTACATCCGTCCGTCCGCGCGGGACTCCGATACCGCTGATAGGACAGAAAAAGGGAAGGGAAATTTAGAAACCTGCGCGGAGAAGAGGGGCAGTGCGGCGGCGACCACGATCTGCTGCTGAAGAGGCCGTGGGATGGGAGTGTCGCCGGCATGGCGGTGAATAAGAAGGTGAGTGGGGGTTCTTCGATGGGCGTCGGGACGGGCAGGCAGGTAGGCAGGCAGGCAGGCAGGCAGGCAGGCAGGCAGGCAGGCAGGCAGAGACAAATGCAGAAAGAGAGAGAGAGAGAGAGAGAGAGAGAGAGAGAGAGAGAGAGAGGTGGGGGTCGCTTTTCAGTTTCCGATTCTCGAATGGAGAAATAAAGATCCGACCCCACCCCTCCCACCCTCCCGAACCCTGGCCGTCTAAAAGTTTCTGGAGTAAAGATTTGTAGCGAGCGTGGCGTTCCCGCTCCGCCGTGTGGACTGGGAAGCAGCTGGAGGAGTAAACAAGCCATGTGTACACTTCTCACACCGGTAAAGGGACGGCGGGGGGACGGGAGGAGGGACGGGCCGGGGAGGGGGTCTCTGGGGTCGCGACGGTGTTTGGGTACTCGGGGAGGGAAGGAGGGAGGGGGAGGCTGATGTTTACTTCGGGGTTAATGGTGCTTGGCATTGATAGTGTCTGAGGGCCGTAGGCCTACATTCTTTCTTTGGTTCTCCTCCTTCCCTACTGCTCCCCCCTCTCTCTCTCTCTCTCTCTCTCTCTCTCTCTCTCTCTCTCTCTCTCTCTCTCTCTCTCTCTCTCTCTCTCTCTCTCTCTCTCTCTCTCTCTCTCTCTCTCTCTCTCCCTCTCCCTCCCTCTCCCTCCCTCTCTCTCTCCCTCTCCTTCTCCCTCTCTTTCTTTCAACCTCCCTCCCTCCCTCCCTCTCTCTCCCTCTCTCTCCCTCCCTCTCTCCCTCTCCTTCTCACTCAGTCTCTCTTCCCCCCCTCTTCTTCCCTCCCATCTCTGCCGCTAGGCCCCTTGAATCCCCTAAATGCTGCGATAGGAAACAGAGCGCGACCTCGATGCCGGAATGATTGAATCACAGTTAATGATGGTGATTAAAGAGAAGGACCAGCAGCGCGTGTATTTTTGTATTTCGTTCGTTCGAGTGAATGGAAAGGCGAGGATGAGAGAGAGAGGGGGGAGAGAGAGGGAAAGGGAGAGGGAGTGAGGAGATTAATCGGATCATTGGAACGCTCATGAGATGCATTTCCCTCCTTGCTCGCGCGTGTGTGTGTGTTTTTTTTTTGTATATATTTCTTTTCCTATCGTTGTCCTCTTGGTTTTCTCTCAGTTATTTGTTTCATCCTTATCCCCTTTCTCCTCTTCCTGCTCCTGCTCCTGCCATGCATCCTTATGTAGTCTTATTCTCGTCCTCTTCCGCCACCCTTTCTGCCTTCTTTTATTCCTCATTTTCTCCTTCGCCCTCTATTTCTGCATTTCTCCTTCTTCTCCCTTCTTCTCCCCTTCTGCCTTCATCCCTTTTTCTCTTCCTGCTCCTCCTCATTCTCTTTTTCCTCTCCCGCCCCCCTCTCATTTACCCTTCCTTCCCTCAGTCTACTCTACTCATCTCATTACCCTACCTGACCTCTCGCGGCCTGCCAGTCCGTGACATCGCCCTGGCCATCCAGCCTGCTTTTGAAATCCTGCCGCCGACCTTTTCTGACCTCGCCGTCACAATGCCGTAATGAGACACCCGAGATCTTAAGACATGTGACATGCCTCAGAGACTCTCCTTAATGAGACATGTGATCAACTCTGCTCCCCCTATCCTCTTACTGCCCCCCACCCCCCTTTCTTCCTACTGCTCCCCCCTGCTTCCCTCCGCTACCTACTGCCCCCACTCGCCACCTTTCCTATTTCTCTCGTCAGCGATTCGGGCGATAGTTTGTATGTGACAGATAGAGAAAGAAAACGAAAAAGGGAGGGTGATAGAGAGAGAGAGAGAGAGTGAGTGAGAGTGAGAGTGAGGGTGAGAGAGAGAGAGAGAGATAGAGAGATAGAGAGATAGAGATAGAGATAGAGAGAGAGAGAGAGAGAGAGAGAAGGGGGGGGGGGGTGGATAGTGTCTATTAATGGCGGGTCTTTCGTTTCTCGACTTCCCCCTCTTTTTTCAATTTCCTCTTTATCTTACGAGTTGATCATTCCTATAATTGTAGCTACGGTGACAGTTGGGATTATGGTCATTATCGAGATGAACCTTTTCGTTGTCATTATTACCATTATTTTCATCATGATGGTAATAGTATGTGTATCATCGGATTGCTTTTCTTTATCTCCCATGTGTGTGGAGAGGGATGATAACAGCATCCGGTTGAGGCAGAAGCAGCATCCCTCGATAGTGGAAGGGAAACTACACAGTTTTTTTTTAAAGCCGGAGTTGAGTCGCTTTTTTATTTCACCTTCACGAAAGATGTATTTTTTAGCACCATTTTTTTTTTTTTTTGGGGGGGGGGGGTTCTGGTTTATTTTCTTATGATATATTCTTTGTAGAATGGCTTGGCGAGTATGTTGACTTAAGTCATTATTCGTTTAGGGAAAATCCAAAGGGGATATCCTTTCTCTCGCTCTCTCTCTCTCTCTCTCTCTCTCTCTCTCTCTCTCTCTCTCTCTCTCTCCCTCTCTCTCTCTCTCCCCTCTCTCTCTCTCTCTCTCTCTCTCTCTCTCTCTCTCTCTCCCTCTCTCTCTCCTCTCTCTCCTCTCTCTCTCTCTCTCCTCTCTCTCTCTCTCTCTCTCTCTCTCCTCTCTCTCTCTCTCTCTCCTCTCTCTCCCCTCTCCTCTCTCTCTCTCTCTCTCTCTCTCTCTCTCTCTCTCTCTCTCTCTCTCTCTCTCTCTCTCTCTCCCCCTCTCTCTCTCTCTCTCTCTCTCCCTCTCTCTCTCTCTCCCCCTCTCTCTCTCTCTCTCTCTCTCTCCCTCCCTCTCCCTCTCCCTCTCCCTCCCCTCTCCCCTCTCTCTCTCACTCTCTCCCTCTCTCTCTCTCTCTCTCCCTCTCTCTCTCTCTCTCCTCTCCTCTCTCTCTCCTCTCTCTCCCTCTCCTCCCTCTCCCTCTCTCTCTCTCTCTCTCTCTCTCTCTCTCTCTCTCTCTCTCTCTCTCTCTCTCTCCCCCCCTCCCGCTTCCTCCCACCCCATCCTTTCCTTCCCTCTCCTTCCCCTCTCTTTCCCTCTCTCCCTTCCCTTCCCCTTCCCTCCGCATCTCTTTCCCTCTGTCTCCCTTTCGCACAATTATCACTGAGGCTCAATGACAATTCTCTTCCTCTCTATTCCTCTTACAGACAATTCCAAGTCGATCGATTTCGATTAGTCCCGTTTCCCATTCTTCCCATTTCCCCTTTTCCCTTTCTTCCCATCTCCGCGTTTCCCCATTTCCCCTTTTCTGCATCTCCTCGTTCCCCCTTTCTTCATCGGCATTTCCCCATTTCTTCTCCTCTCCCGTAACTTACCAGTCTCGCCATCACACATTTTTTTCGGGTTTAGGCACGGTATCCATTTTCTCGGCCGATGACCTCTGGAGAGACAAAGGGAAAGAGAGGGAAAAGTAATGATTTAAGGAAGGACGAAGGAGGAGGAAGAGAGAGGGAGGGAGAAGGAGAGAGAGGGAGGGAGAAGGAGAGAGAGGGAGGGAGAAGGAGAGAGGGGGAGGGAGAAGGAGAGAGGGGGAGGGAGAGGAAGGGGAGAGAGAGAAAGAGAGAGAGCGAGAGAGAGAGAGAGCGAGAGAGAGAGAGAGAGAGAGAGAGAGAGAGAGAGAGAGAGAGAGAGAGAGAGAGAGAGAGAGAGAGAGAGAGAGAGAGCGAGGGCGGGGGGCGTAGGTAGGGAGGATTCAAAAAGAGCATATCGCGATCGAGTAAGAGAAAGAGAGAGGGTGAGAGAGAGACAAATAACAAGCAAAATAAGAAAGACCGAAATCAAGAAAAGAAAGACGACAGAGGGAGAGAGAGAGAGAAAAAGGAAACTAGAGAGATAGAGGGGACAAAGAGAGGGCGAGGCATTCCCACGCCACAAAGCGGACGGCCTTTTCTCTGTGGCCCGGGTGTCATAGAGTGCCAGCTGACGGGGAATCCAATGATGGCCTTTCTGTGTGGGCTGCGTGGGCGGCTGTGTGGGCTGGGTCGGGGCGCCGGGGCGTCTGTGGAGGCGGGCGCTGGATATTAGAGTGTGCGAGGGAGATGAATTAGCTAGGAGGCGGGGGGAGGGGAAGGGGAAGGGAGAGAGAGAGAGAGAGAGAGAGAGAGGGAAGGGGAGGGAGGGAAGGAGGGATGGGATGGGATGGAATGAGAGGAGGGCGAGCGAAAGGAGAAAGAAAGAGAGACTTACGGAATAGGATATGCGAGGATAGGGGGAAGGAGAAAGAGAGAAAGAAAGAGAGAAAAAAAACGGGTAAGGGAGGAACAAGAGGGAGTACCAAGAATAATACAGAAAGGCAGACCTAAAAGAGAGCAAGAGAGAGAGAGAGAGCGAAAGAGAGAGAGAGAAAGAAAGAAAGAAAGAAAGAAAGAAAGAAAGAAAGAGAGAGAGAGAGCGAAAGAGCGAGCGAGAGAGATAGAAAGAAAGAAAGAAAGAAAGAAAGAAAGAGAGAAAGAGAGAGAAAGAGCGAAAGAGCGAGCGAGCGAGCGAGAGAGAGAGAGGAGTCGCCGCGGAAAGACTCCGCAGATAGCGCGCTCCCACTCCGGATGCGGCCGATAACAAGTGTGTCTTTGTGGGTCGACCTTATCTTCGAGTTGCGGCGACGAAGGAGGTGAGGAAAGAGATAGCGTTGGGGGACACTCGGCGCCGCCCGCACTCGGGTTCGCTCGTGTACTTGTTAGGCTGGGTGGGCGGCCGGGGGGGGGGGGTGATTATTATTTTGTGTGTTTACTTTAGTTTGTAGTTCTTGCTCTTTTTATTCGTGTTTATGTGGTATTGATACTTTTATTCATTATTGTTATGTTTTTTTATGATTAAAAAAATGTATTGATATTACTGTTGGTGTTATTATCATTATTATAGTTATTATTATTATCATCATTTGCATTATTTTTTGTTGTTAGTATTACCATTGAGAGAGAGAGAGAGAGAGAGAGAGAGAGAGAGAGAGAGAGAGAGAGAGAGAGAGAGAGAGAGAGAGAGAGAGAGAGGGGGGGGGGGATAAGAGCAAGCAAGAGATCTCTTCAGATGATGCATGGCCATCTCTGACGTAATTTTAGGCAGGGGGATCCACACTTAGGCCTGCTTCTCTTCTTGGGAGCCTTCGTTTAATCTCTTTCTTTGTCGCTGCCTCGTTTACCCTACTCGAGCCCTACTCTTCTTTTCGTTTTCTTCTCTTCTTGTCCTTCGCTTTCTTCTTCTCCTTCCTCTTCATCTCCGTGTTCATCTCTTATCTCCATCTTCATCTTCCATTTCTTCGTTTTTCTGCTTTATCTTCATCATCTTTTTCATTTTTCTTCTTCTTCTCCTTCTCATTTTCTTTCTCTTTATCTTTCTGCCTCTTCCGCTTTTTCTCATTTCTCCCTATGCGTTCCCCCCCCTCTCACCTCGCCCCCACCCGCAGTACAAAGGGTGTTGATGAAAGGTGTTGCAAGTTGGGCGGCCGTCGCAGAGGAGCCTGGCGTTGACGGGAGGGCTGGGGTGTGTGGGGGCCAGGTGGGGGGAGGGCTCTTTCAGTTAAAGTCTTGTTCCGTTTGCAATTGTTCCCCTTTTGGGAAGTTTTGGATTTTCTTTTATTTTTATTAACCTGGTGGCGAGTTTTTTTTTTTTTTCTCTCTCTCTGAAACTGTCTCTCTCTTTTGTGTCTTTGTCTCATTCTCTCTCTTTTCACTCTCTTCTCACTCACTCTGTCTCCTCTCTCTCTTCTCACTCACTCTGTCTCTTCTCTCTTGTTTCTCCCTGCCCTCTCTTGTCTGTCTTTCTCTCTTTATCTCTCCTCTTCCATTCCTCCCTCTCTTCCTCCCTTCCTTCCCCTTCCCTTCCTCCTCCCTTCCTCGTTCTTTATCCCCTCCTGCCTCTCTCCTCTCGTTCTTTCTCTTCTCCCCTCTTCCTCCCTTCCCCCTCCTCCTTCTTTCCCGAAGACGATAGAGATAAACCGCTTCAAGAGCCTTCAAGGAATTAAGAAAGAAAATCTCATATTTCCCTTCCTCCTCCTCCCTCCTCTTCTCCCTCTTATTCCCTTGTCCTTTCCTCTTTTCCCCTAACCCTTTTCCCTGTCTTCCCCTTTCTCTTTTCCCTCTTTTCCCCTTTCCTTTCCCCCCTCCCCTCCCCTCTAGTCCCCTAGTCCCCTTCCCCCCTTCCCCAGCCCCTTGTCTTCCGCCTTTTTACTTTTTTTCTTCTTTTCCTCTCCCCTTCCTCCTCCTTTTCCATTCCCTCTCCCTTCTCCCTTTCCCCCTCCCACCTTCTCCTTTTCTCTCCCCCTCCCCTTTCCTCATCCCTCTCCCCTCCCCCTCCCCCTCCCCCACCTATTCCCCTCTCCCCTCCCCCTCCCCCACCTATTCCCCTCTCCCCCTCCCCCCTCCCCCTCCCTTCCCCCACCTATTCCCCTCTCCCCGTCCCCCCTCCCCCTCCCTCTCCCTGTCCCTCTCCCTCTCCCTGAAAAAAGAAGCTTGTAGAGTTAAGAGGCGATCGTTACGGCCGCAGCAGGAAATGGAGCGTGCGAGACTGCGGGGAGAACGTTGCTCGCTGGGTACGCTGGAGGCTGAGTGGAGTGGGTGGGTTGGGTGGGTTGGGATGGGTTGGGTGGGTTGGGTTGGGCTTAGGGTGCTAGTGGTGGTGGTGGGGGGTGACAGTTGGGTTGGGTGGATGGGTTGGAGTGGTGGAGTTGGTGGAGTTGTGTCTTGAAGGGTGGCGAGAAAATTGGGGTGAGGTGGAGAGGGAGGAGATGAGGGGGAGGGAGGGAGAGAGAGAGGGAGAGGGTGGGGGGAGCAGTGATACAAAGACGAGAAGAGAACAGAAGTAGGTAGAAGATGAGTGGGACGGGGATGTCTTGTCTATCGTACTGCCATTGTAACCTGTATTTTTTTTATGCGGCACAACGGCAAGAAAGCCAATAGCAACAACAACAACGATTACAACAACGAATACTTTCCCCATGTTATTTTTGTTGGTAGTTGTGGCTGAATATTTACGTAATATAATTTTTTGGGTGTGTCTCTCTACGCCCTTGTAAACGCAGAGCTTTTGTCGCGGTTGCAGCTGTAGCGGTGGCGCCCCCCTCCTTGCACACACACACACACACACACACACACACACACACACACACACACACACACACACACACACACACACACACACACACACACACACACACACACACACACACACATACACACCTCCATGGCCGTTTCTTCACCACTCAAAAACTTCCTTTTCTCCTCCTCTTCTCTCTCTTTTTGTCTTTTCTATTGCAGTTTCACTTTTCCTCCTTCCCCATTCTCCATCTCTTGTATTCCCTCCTCTTCCTTCTTCCTTTTGTTTCTCTTTTTTCAGGTCTTTACCTTTCATATTGCTTCTTCTTGCCCCTTCCTCCTTTCTTTCTTTTAGTCTTCGTCTCCCCCTCCTTCTTCCACTTTCTCTTTATCTTCTTTCCTTTTTCCCTTTTTTCTCTTCCTTTTACTTCGAACCCTCCCTTCATTCCCTTTCTGCCACCCCATCTTCCTCCCCCTCTCCATCTCTCTACCTATTTCATCCTGCTCCTCCCTCCCTCTCCTCCACCTTTCTCCACCGCATCTCTCCCTCCCTCTCATCTACTTTTCTTCTCCCTCATTCCCTCCCTCTCTCCTTCCCTCCCTCACTCCCCACCTCCGTCTCTCCCTCCTTGCCCACCCCTCTCATCCTCCCCTCTCTTCCTCCTCGCCCACCCCTCTCATCCTCCCCTCTCTCCCTCCTCTCCTTCCCTCCCCGCCTCCTCTTACCGCGCTCCCGGGGAACGAGACTTGCCTGCTCTTGACACACTTTTAAACAAACTTATAACACAAATTATTTTATGATACTCTCGCTCTACCCCTCCCCCCCTTCCCCTCTTCCCTCCCCCCCTCCTCCCGTACCGAGAATGAAAAAAATCTGAATCCCTGTTTCCATGGGAGGGGAAAGAAAGAGTGTGTGGGAGGGAGAGGGGAGAGAGAAGAAGAGTGGGAGGGGGAGCTGGGGAGTTAAAGGATGTTGCTATGTGTTTTATCTTTTATTTTATTTTATATTATTTTTTTTTTTTTAATGAAATTAATGTCTTCTTTCCTTTGTATTTGCAGGTGAGTGCGCAGGCGGTCGTCGGCGAGCGACAGGGAGCGTTGATCGCGAGTTCGATGGATGACGGTAGAGTGCGTTCGTGTCGGCGTTCCCGTGCTACTGTGTTAAAGGGGGAGTGGTTGGGGTGTGGGGGTGGGGCTGCAGGAGGGAGGTAGGGGTATATTCTATTCGTATTGCACGAGGGGGGAGGAGGGGAGAGGGCAAGGTTCTTGAGTGAATATGCATTGCACAGGGAGAGGAAAGGTGTTTGCTGATTCTTCACTTTACAAGCAATGCAGAGGGAAAGAGGGAGGGAGTTGCGAGGCGGAAGGGGGCGTTCTCTCTACGCATTGCACAGGAGACAGGGTCCTTCTCTTTCCGCATTGCATAGGAGAAAGGTAGTTGGAACGGCTGGGGCGATTCTCCTCTATACGCATTGCAACGGCAGGGAAGAGATTGCAAAGGAGAAGGGAGGCAGTCTTCTCTCTCCGTCTTGCAGTCTTTCTCCGCGGTGGAATGATTGATGGCTATCTGGTGCGGGATAGATAATAGGTCGGGTGGATTGAACGTAAGAGTAAATGTTTTGATTGTTTGGCACTAAGTCTGTATACAGGAGAAAGAGAAGGGGCAGAAACAGATTGAAGAATCGAATTTTGTGTGTGTGCGCTTGCATGCATGCGGACGTGAGTGCATGCGTGTGTGTGTGTGTGTGTGTGTGTGTGTGTGTGTGTGTGTTTGAGTGTATGCCCGCGCGCGCGTGTGTATGTGTTTGTGCGTTGTTTGTGTGGCCAGATCTGTGGGCATTCGCGTGTGGATGTCCGAACGTGTTGGGATGCAAAGGATCACAGCTTCCTTTGCTAATGATGATAAAGTGCCAAAGGGGAGGGGTGCTGCCCCTGGGGGTGGGAAGGGGAGGGGGAAGAGGGAGAAGAGTGGACGGATATGCTTGAGTTGCCAAGCGGGGATTTCATTTGGGGATTTATCAGGTGTTGTGTTCGGGGGAGGGGGGCGTTTTGCTTTCATTTGTTCCTGTCATTTTAGTTGTTTAGTTGTAATTTAGGGAGTAGATGTGAGGGACATGTAGTTTGTTGCATCATTGTTTTATTGGCGTGATTGTAGTTGTTATGATTATCTGCTTTTGGTTTGTTATCATCACCCTTATTAGTGATGGTGACGTTATCATAAACGATGATAATATAATTGTTGCTGTTGTTGTTGTTGACTGGAGATGAATGGAAAGCTGTGCATTGAGGTTTTGTTTGAACGCCGCCTTGATTGACAGGCGTTTGAGAGCGAGGTTCGAAGAGTGACAGAGAGGATTGCTTCGTTTTAGACTCACGCACACGTAAAAGCATTGCCACGTACGCATACGTTCATTCACGCACGCACGCACGAACGCATGCATGCATTTACGCACACTCACTAACAGACACACGGATTAAATGATAGATATAGGGAAAATAGAGAGAATGTGTGTGTGTGTGTGTGTGTGTTAGAGAGAGAGAGAGAGAGAGAGAGAGAGAGAGAGAGAGAGAGAGAGAGAGAGAGAGAGAGAGAGAGAGAGAGAGAGAGAGAGAGAGAGAGAGTTAGAGAAACGGAGAGACAGGGGGGGGGGAGGGAGAGGAGGAGAGAGGGGATGGAGAGGAATGTAAAAAGACGGGGAGAGGGACAAGGTGAGTGAGGAGAAAGTGAGAAAGGAAAGGGAAAAGGACAGGCAGAGGAAAAGAAAGGGGAGGCACCGAGAGTAAGAGAAGGGAGAGCCAGGGAGAGAGAAGGGGAGAGAGAGGGAGAGAGAGGGAGAGGCCAATAAAGAGGAAGCGAACGAGGAGCGATAACGGCAGGAGGAGCCCGAGGAAGCGGTGACAGTTCGCGGGAGATTATGTTGGAGAGGCGCCAACCAAACAAGGTCGCGGGGGGTCGATTTGACTTTATAGGCCAAGTGTTTAAAGCCTTGTTTTTTTTGTGTGTGGCTGGGGGAGGGGGAGGGGAGGGGGGAGGGGCGGAAGCATGAGGTGAAGCTAGGTCAATTCTTGTCCTTTATTTATTTTTATTTTTTTTCCTGATTTTCTCTCTCTCTCTCTCTCTCTCTCTCTCTCTCTCTCTCTCTCTCTCTCTCTCTCTCTCTCTCTCTCTCTCTCTCTCTCTCACACTCCACACTCTCACACTCACTTTCACACATCTCACATCACACACACACACACACGCATACACACACACACACACACACACACACACATTATATACATACATATATATACATACCAATATACATATATACATATATATAACACATATAATATATATATAATAAAATATATATATATATATATAATATATATATATACATATACATATATATATACATAACATACATACATAATACATACATACATACATACATACATACATACATTCATCATACGATATATATATATATATACATATATATATATACATATATATATATATATATATATATATATATATATATATTTATACATATATATATATATGTGTGTGTGTGTGTTTGTGTTTGTGTGTGCTTGATGTATGAAATATTTATCATCCCTCTCATATCCCTGTCCTATTTTTCTTATCGTGATGTCCCTTCAACTCACTCCCCGCCTCCCTCTCCTCCCCCATCTACCTTTGCTCCCATTTCTCTCCTCTTCTCTCCCTATTCTCCCTTCCCTTCCCTTCCCATTCCCCTCACTCCCCTCCCTCACCTCTCACCCACCTCTACCCACCTCTACCCACCTCTCCCCCCCTTCCCCACCCCTCCCCTCCCCTCCCCTCCCCTCCCTTCCCTTACTACCGCCTTCTTCCCCATCTTAATTTCTTATCTATTTTCCTGCTTGCGCAACCGTGCTACGTCT
>NW_028234441.1:13799115-13819115 GCF_977035675.1 Penaeus japonicus
TCTCTGTCTCTCTTCTCTCTCTCTCTCTCTCTCTCTCTCTCTCTCTCTCTCTCTCTCTCTCTCTCTCTCTCTCTCTCTCTCTCTCTCTCTCTCTCTCTCTCTCTCTCTCTCTCTCTCTCTCTCTTTTTCTCGTGCTTTTTTATGACGTCACGCTTCACACATTTAAACTCGTTTAATTGTTGCAAACAATTAATTTCTTTTTTATCTGACTGATAGAGAAGGCAGATGACGAGTTGCAAACGCAAGCGATTCTTTATAATCGTCGTAATTTTATGTTTGACTGCGAGGGCGAACGAAAAATATGATTTGTTTATCAATATCAGTCACTCGTGATGATAATTTGATTTTGCGCATTCTAATAGTTGGACTGGCGTTTCATCAGTATTCATCAGAGGTAATGATTAGGATACTGCGAGTGACGAGATTTGCATTAATTATTCACCCAAGTGCGAATCTCCCAGCACTTGCCGCGGCCGTTCTCCGGGCGCTTGTTTACAACGGTGACGTCACGCCGCACCAGCGCCCCCCTATGGATTGCTTGCTTCCTCCTGCTTACTACTGCAGTGCCGCCGCCCGCCCTCCTACACTGCGGCGCCCTTGGGAAGCTTCCTCCTGCTCCGCCTTCCTTTCTCTGCTTTGTGCTTCTTCTTTCTCGCGTGTTCTTTCTTCTCCTTTCGCTCTTTTCATGTGTGTGATGTGTGTGTGGTATGTGTGTGTGTGATTGTGTGTGTGTGTGTGTGTGTGTGTGTGTGTGTGTGTGTGTGTGTGTGTGTGTGTGTGTGTGTATGTATATGTGTACGGGGCCCTGTTTCTTTCACTTTATTGTTTTGGTTGCTCGAGTCTCTCCTTGTGCGTGTTGTTTCATTTTGCTTGCGGTCCAATATTTGTTTATATTTTGTTTATATATTTCATGTCGCACATTATCGGTGTTCCTGCTGCAACACGCACACACGGAGAGAGAGAGAGAGAGAGAGAGAGAGAGAGAGAGAGAGAGAGAGAGAGAGAGAGAGAGAGAGAGAGAGAGAGACAGGGGTGGGGAGTAGGGAGAGAGAGAGGGTGGGGGAGTAAAGAGAGAGAGAGAGGGTGGGGGAGTAAAGAGAGAGAGAGAGGGTGTGGGAGTAAAGAGAGAGAGAGAGAGAGAAGTAAAGAAAGAATTCTCTCTCTCTCTCTCTCTCTCTCTCTCTCTCTCTCTCTCTCTCTCTCTCTCTCTCTCTCTCTCTCTCTCTCTCTCTCTCTCCCTCTCCCTCTCTCTCCTCTCTCTCTCTCCTCCTCTCTTTTCTCTCTCTCTCACTTCTCTCCTCTTCTCCCTCTCTCTCTCTCTCTCTTCTCTCTCTTCTCTCTCTCTCTCTCCTCTCTCTCTCTCTCTCTCTTTCTCTCATTCTTTCTCCTCCCTCTCTCTCTCTTCTCCTTCTCTCTTCTCTCTCCCTCTCTCTCTCTCCTCTCTCCTTCCCTCTCCTCTCTCCTCTCTCTCCCTCTTCTCTCTCTTTTTTTTTCTCTCTCTCTTCTCCTCTCCTCTCTCTCCCCCTCTCCTCCTCTCTCTCTCTCTCTCTCTCTCTCTCTCTCTCTCTCTCTCTCTCTCTCTCTCTCTCTCTCTCCCTCTCCGCGTCCTCCCTCCTCCCCGACCTGTGCCATTAGTCATTGTGGACGCTGCGTTGAAACCTTTGCTCGTAGCGTTACTTTACGTCGGTTTTTTTTTATGTCCGGGTGTTGCTGTTCTTGCTTGGCGGGGTGTTGGTTGTTTGTTGTTTTGTTTGTGTATGGTTTTAGTTTTACTTGCTCGCGATGTTGTCGTTTTTATGTTGTTGTTTTTTTTCCTGGTTTGTTCCTGATTTTTTTTCTTCTAAAAGGTTGACTAGGCCACTTTTGCTTCGGTGTTTCCATTTCTGTGTTTCATCTCTTAATCGTTCGCATTTTCGCTTAGTTTCTTGTTTTGTTTTGTTTTATTCTTCGTCTTCTCTCTATAGCATTTCTCCACCAGCTACGCTTTTACATCGGTAACCCCGAACACCCACGCTTCCCCCTCTTCCCCTCCTCCCTTCCTCCTTTACCCCCTCCCCCCCGCCTTCGTTTCTTCCCTGTAATCTCATAAATTCCAGAACCTTTCAGTCTTACATCCTGCCCCCCCCCCTCCCTCCCTCCCTCCCTCCCTCCCTTCTCCTCCTCCTCCTCCTCCTGTTCTCTTCTGTTCTCTTCTCTTCTCAACCCTCTTTTCTCGTCTCTTCTCCCCTCTGCTTTTCTCTTCTCTCCTCTTCTCTTCTCTTCTCTTCTCTTCTCTTCTCTTCCCTCCCTTCCCTTCCCTCCTTTACCAATTCTACTCTCCTCTCTTGCCCCTCTACCTTCTCTTCTGTAATCTCCTCTCATCTCTCCTCCGCACTCTCCTCTCTCCTTTCTTTCCGCCTCCTGTTCTCTCTCTTCTCTCCCCTCCCATTTCATTTTTCCTCTCTTCTCCCCTCTTCTCCCCCCTCCTTCACCTCCCATTTCTTTGTCTTTTTCTCTGTTGCCTTCCTTCTCCAGCCTTTTTCTTTTTCTTTTCCTTCCCTCCTTCCGGTTTTCCTCGACGTCTCTTCTCTTCCTTTTTTCATCCTCCCACTTTCCTATCATCCTTTACATCATCCTCTTTCCTTCTCCTTCCTCATCTATCCCCTCTTTTACCCATTTTTTTTTTCTCCCCATATCCCTTATATTTTCCCCTCTTCCTTCCTACCCTCTTTCTTCCTCCCCTCTCCCCTCTTCCTTCCTCCCGTCTCCCCTCTTCCTCTCCTCCCTTTCTCCCCTCTCCCCTCTCCCCTCCCTTTCTCCCCTCTCCCCTCTCCCCTCCCTTTCTCCCCTCCCTTTCTCCCCTCCCTTTCTCCCCTCTCTTCCTTCCTCCCCTTACGCCCATCTTAGCTTGTTTAGTGTCCGGGCAATGGGACGTAATTCACGGGTTTGAGGCGCCTATTATGTTATCTTGCGACGCCTGGCAGTGGGCGGTAAGTGTTGCCATTTGTCCATTAATTTCATATTATTTTCCATCCTTGTTATATATTTTTTCCCCTCCGAGACTTTATTGTGGGAGGGGAATATCGGGCGATTTTTCTTATTCTCTTTGTTTTTCCCTTTCTTGGGTGTCTGGCAAGGGAGAGGAAATAGGGATCAGGTATTTATTTACGTATTTGTTTATTTACATTTTTTTGTTTTTGTTTTTGGTATAGCTATTAGGTATCAGGGCTTTTTTTTTGAAGAGGAGTTGACACAGTGTCGGTTTATTTATTGATTTCTTTAATTCCCTCTGCGTGTTTGTCTTTATGTTTCTCTTTAAGTTTGTTTGTTTGTTTACGCAATTATATTGTGGGTTTTTGAAATGTCTCATTTGTTTGACTCTACTTCATTCTCATTTCGTTTCTCTAGTCTCCTATTTTCCGACCTTTTGTCTGTAATTGTTTGTTTAGGCCTACGTCAGCCTACCTTCGTGTTTTTGTTTTCCTAAATCCTTTTGGCACATTTTTGAGAATTTTTTTTTACCCCTCTCTCTTCCTCATCTTTGTTGCTCGTGTAATCGTCTTCCTCCCTCCTTGTATTATCATATTCTTGCCTTTTCCCCTCACCCCCCTCCCCTCTCTCTCTCTCTGTCTCTTCTCACCGTATTTCCTCTCTTTTATATCCATTTTCTCACACCCCCCCTCCCCCTTTCCCATGTCTTCGTCTCTCTTTCCGCTTTTGTGTCCCCTCTTCTCTTCTCTTGTGTTTCCCCTATCTGCTTCTCTGTGTTTTCTGTATTTCCTTTTCCTTCCGTCTGTTCTTCCTTACTTCCCGGTTTCCCTCCCTTTTCTTCTTCCTCCTTTGCCCTTGTCTTCTTCATTCCTTCTCTTCATCTCTTTCTTTCATCCTTTTCTCCCCCCCCCCCCCCCTCTCTCTCTCCCTCTCTCTCTCTCTCTCTCTCTCTCTCTCTCTCTCTCTCTCTCTCTCTCTCTCTCTCTCTCTCTCTCTCTCTCTCTCTCTCACTCTCTCTCTCCCCTTCTCTCCCTCCCTCTCTCCCTCTCTCCCTCTCTCCCTCTCTCCCTCCCTGTCCTTCGTCCATTTTCTCCTCCCTCTCCGCTGTCCTCTTCCGCCTCACTCGCTCCCCTCTTGTTTCCCTGATTTCCCCTCTTATATCCCCATGGTCTCTTGTCCCCTCACCCTTCTCCGTATTCTTTGTTCCCGTCGCGTTGTCCTATTTCTTCCCCTCTGTTCCTCCTTCCCCTCATTATTTCCCTCTGTTTCCCCTCTCTATCCTCATGTCCCTTCCCTCTCCCTCAATTTCCCCTCCTTCGTCTCTCTTGCCGTACGTCTCTCCCTCCCTCCCATCCATCCATCATTCCCCTCACCCCCATCACTGCCTCATCCAACCACCCTTCCCTTCCTTCTATCCATCCAGCTATCTTTCCATCTACCCCCACCGCCCCCCCCCCTCTCTTCATACCCATTAATCCATCTATCCCCCTTCCCCTCCATCCATCTAGCCATCTGCCCAACCCCTCCCTCACCCCACCCCACCCCTCTCATAGCCCCCCCCCCCACCCCCGGTCTCTTCTCCCCTCTCCCCCCCGCCTCTTCTCCCCTCTCCCCCCCGCCTCTTCTCCCCTCTCCCCCCCCCCTTTTCCCCCTCTCCCCCCCGCCTCTTCTCCCCTCTCCCCTCCCCTCTCCCCTCCCCCCCGCCTCTCCCCCCCTCCCCCCCCCGCCTCTTCTCCCCCCCCCCCGCCTCTTCTCCCCTCCCCCCCCGCCTCTCCTCCCCTCCCCCCCCCGCCTCTCCTCCCCTCCCCCCCCCGCCTCTTCTCCCCTCTCCCCCCCCCACCTCTTCTCCCCTCTCCCCCCCCGCCTCTTCTCCCCTCTCTCCCCCGCCTCTTCTCCCCTCTCCCCGCCAGCGCCGCCCCGTTCGCTGGAGTCCGTTCGGCCTACCGGAGAGCGTAGTTGGGCCGCTTGGTTAGTGGGTCATCGATTGGGCCGCTGTCTCCTGCTTATTCACGGGGCGCGCGCTCTGGCCCTGTCTCTCTCTCTCTCTCTCTTTCTTTCTCTTTCTCTCTCTGTCTCTTTCTTTCGCTCTTTCGCTTTCTATTTTCTTTTCTCTTTCATTCTCTCTTCTCTTTCATTCTCTCTTTCTTTCTCTCTTTCTCTCTCTCTCTCTTTTTCTCTCTTTCTCTCTCTCTCTCTCCCCTCCCCCCTCTCTCTCTCTCTCTCTTTTTTTTTCTTCGTTTTTTTAGTTTTTTTTAGTTTTTTAGTTGTTTGCTTTGTCTTACTTTTTATTATGGTTTCTCTGACCCCTTTGTTTCGTATTTTTTTTATATTTCTTTTCTGTTTGTTGTTCTCTTGATCCGTTTTTCTTTTCCATTCCTTTTGTCTTTGTTTGTATTTGTATGATAGATTTGGGTTCCTTTTTTACTGAAACATTTTTGGTGTTTTATATATTATTGTTCTTGTTGTCTCCCCGTTATTTTCCTTTCACTTATTCTGATCTACGTAGTATTGATATTGCTATTCTTTTTGTCGTTTTTTTTTTTCCTTCGCCCTCCTCCTCCTCTCCTCGTCCATTCTCCTTTGCCTCGAGTCCTGTGTCGACGCCTTTGCTTCCTAAGACGCCAGGGAGCCTCCTTCTCGAAAGCCCTCGAGTTAGTCTTAGTGGCGAGTAGATTTCGTGGCGACGGAGGAGAGAGGGAGAGGGGGAGGAAGAGAGAGAGAGAGAGAGAGAGAGAGGGAGGGAGGGTGAGGGAGAGAGAGAGAGAGTGGGGGAGGGACAGGGAGAGAGAGGGAGAGGGATAGGGAGAGGGTGAGAGAGAGAAGAGAGAAGAGAGAAGAGAGAAGAGAGAAGAGAGAAGAGAGAGAGAGAAGAGAGAGAAGAGAGAGAGAGAGAGAGAGAGAGAGAGAGAGAGAGAGAGAGAGAGAGAGAGAGAGAGAGAGAGAGAGAGAGAGAGAGAGAGAGAGAGAGAGAGAGGGAGAGGGAGAGGGAGAGGGAGAGGGAGAGGGAGAGAGAGAAGGACAGAGACAGAGACAGAGAGGGATGGATGGATGGATGGATGGACAGAGGAGGGGGTAGAGGAAGGGTAGGCAGGAGGACTCAAAGGAGAGTAGAATGTTGTTTTTTGTGGCGGGGTGAGGTGAGGTGTGGGTGAGTGGTGGATAGGGGAGGGGGAAGGAGGAGGAGGTGGAGAGGGAGAGGGAGAGAGAGAGAGGGAGAGGGTGGGAAGACGGAAAAGGAGGAGGAGGAAGAGGGGGAGGGGGAGGGGGATGAAGAAGAATGGAAGAAGGAAAAAGAAGAAAAAATAGAAAAAGAAGAAGAAAAAAAAAACAGCTAGAAGAAAGGAGGAAGGATGGACAGTGAAAAGAAAGGGAAGAGCGGAGGAAGAGGCTCTTCTGCCGTCGCCGAGAGTGCTTGTATAGGCCTCCCACTTGGCAAGAGATTTAGGGTGCGAGGTATAGTTCGGAGGGGGAGGGGAGGGGAGGGGAGGGGAGGGTGGTCTGGAGGGGAGGGAGGGGAGGGAGGGAAGGGAAGGATGGTGTTCGAGCGGAGAAAAGGGCGCAAGGCTGTGAGAAGAGAGGGGAGGGGAGAGGAGGGAAGGAGGGAGGGGAGCGGAGGAGGGAGGGGAGCGGAGGGGAGGGAAGGAGGGAGGGGAGCGGAGCGGAGGGAAGGAGGGAGGGGAGCGGAGGGAAGGAGGGAGGGGAGCGGAGGGGAGGGAAGGGTGTTTGTGGGCTTGGGTCTGAGGAGGGCCGTGTTTGATCACTTATTGATTCAGTGTTTGCGGGGCCATCGCGCGTCTTGATTGAGTGAGTCGTGAGTCGTGGCTCTCGCTCGCCGGCTGGGCTTGCGGTGGAAGGCACGGGCTCTTGCTCTTGCTCACTTTTCTCTCTTCCTCTCTCCCTCTCTGTCTCTCTGTCTCTCTGTCTCTCTGTCTCTCTCTCCCTCTCTCCCTCTCTCTCTCTCTCTCTCTCTCTCTCTCTCTCTCTCTCTCTCTCTCTCTCTCTCTCTCTCTCTCTCTCTCTCTCTCTCTCTCTGTCTCCTCCCCTCCCTCCCCTTCACCCCCTCCCTACTTTAACCCTCCTCCGCATTCACTTCACGTTCGCTGTTTTATCGGGAAAAAACGCATTCGTCACTGCAATATCAAACTAAGTAAGGCATCGTCAAATATAGAGGATTGCAAACAAAAATAGATATGAGAGGGAGACAGACAGACAGACACAAACAGACACAGACAGACAGACAGACAGACACAAACAGACAGGCTGACAGACACAGACACACAGATAGATAGACAGGCAGACAGACAGACAGACAGGCAGGCAGGCAGGCAGGCAGGCAGGCAGGCAGGCAGGCAGGCAGGCAGGCAGGCAGGCAGACAGACAGACAGACACACAGACAGACAGACAGACAGGCAGGCAGACAGACAAACAGACAGACAGACACAGGCAGACAGACAATCAGAGGCAGAGAGAGATTACGTTCTGATTTCCTTTGTGTTCAGAATGCGTATGCTGCGAGTGCCTCCCGAGTCTCATTCGCATTCTTCAAGTGGTTTGTCCATGTGTTAAAATCGAACAGTAACCTTGGGGGCTGTTTGCTTGTCTTTGTTCGCTCTTCGTTGTGTTTTGTTGGTCGATTTCCGTCTTGATTATTTGTTCATCTACCGTTGCAGAGAAGAGCAATAGTATTTGTATGTGTATATCTACGTGTTCCTGTTTGCGTATCATTTTATCTCGCTCATATCTCTCTTTTTTTTTACGTCAGTCCATTTGTTCTGCCGGTGATTTTTTATTTATTTTTATCACTACTATTATCCCATATCATTTTTAAAAGAGGACGTCCGCCGGATTTTTAAAAGCGTAATTAGCGGCACATGACATGCACGCTGCAAAGCCATTACCCGAGAGGGGGGAGGGGGGGGGGGACTTGATATATGGAGACGTACGGCTTAATGTTGCAAGGCCGGTGTGATAAGGCTGCAAGAAAGAGCGACGGCGGAGGAAAGAAATGGGAGAGGAAGAGGTGGAGGGAGAGAGGGAGAGGGAAAGGGGGAGGAATTGAGAGAGAGAGAGAGAGAGAGAGAGAGAGAGAGAGAGAGAGAGAGAGAGAGAGAGAGAGAGAGAGAGAGAGAGAGAGAGAGAGAGAGAGAGAGGGGGGGGGGGGGAGAGAGAGAGAGAGGGAGGGGGGATTGGGAATAGGAGTGGGGGAGAAGGGAGGTAGGGAGAAAGGAATGAATGAATGAAGGAAGGAAAGGAGAAAGGAAAAGAGAGGGGGAGACAGAGAGAAAGAGAAAGAGAAAGAGAAAGGGAGAGAGAGAGAAAGAGAAAGAAAGAAAAATAGCTTATTAGAATGAACAGAACGTTACAAAAGAGCAATAGGAAAAATACAAAGAAAAGAGAGAAAGAAAGAAAGAGAAAGCGCATTTTAGAAGGGACATAACATTACCAAAGAACAACAATAAATAAGTTCTGGCGGCACAAGATAACAACCACCACACACGTTTAAGAATAGGAATAAAGGGAAAAAATGATGAGCCGGCCGTGAGAGGACACACGATAACGGTTTCCCCGCCTGCTCGCTCTGGCGGCCTCTGGGGGGGGGGGAGTGTGGGCGGGAAGGTGAGTGATTGAGTGAGTGGGGAGGTGGGTGGATGGGTGAGTGAATGGAGGATGAGGATTAGAAGTAGCAAAGTAAAATGAGTTGATGACCGTCTCTCTCTCTCTCTCTCTCTCTCTCTCTCTCTCTCTCTCTCTCTCTCTCTCTCTCTCTCTCTCTCTCTCTCTCTCTCTCTCTCTCTCTCTCTCTCTCTCTCTCTCTCTCTCTCTCTCTCTCTCTCTCTCTCTCTCTCTCTCTTTCTCTCTTTCTCTCTTTCTCTCTTTCTCTATTTCTCTATTTCTCTATTTCTCTCTTTCTCTTTTCACTCATCCTCTCCTCCCGCTCCCTTTCCTTCTCGTCTCTCCGTCTCTTCTGTGATACAGAATATACATATAAGGCATCTGAGAAAGATATTTTTGCCTGCTGTTACTGAGGCCTCTTACTCGTAACCTTTCTAGGATATGATTTGGAAGGTCACAGATCTTGCATGGCCTTGCACACTGATTAACAAGACAGAACCCAAACCCTTCCCCTTGATAAAGATAAATAAGAGGAGGAGGTTGTATACTTGCACCGTTTCATTCCATAGAGTTGCAATATGGACGTAGGTGTAATTCTAGCTTTGTTTCTGCATGTTGCACTGTGCCTGACTCTCTGTTGCATACTGATTTATTTCGTCTCTTCTTCCAGATCAACCTCCGCCTCATCCTGGTGAGCGGGAAGACGAAAGAATTCCTCTTCAGTCCCAGCGAGTCAGCAGGGGACATCGCTCAGTTTGTCTTCGATAACTGGCCTGAAGGTGAGTAGGTGGTTGAGTGAGTGAGTGAGTGACTGTGTGCGTGTGTGTGAGTGAGTGAGTGTGAGTGAGTGTGTGAGTGAGTGAGTGAGTGTGAGTGAGTGTGCGTGTGTGTGAGTGAGTGAGTGAGTGAGTGAGTGAGTGTGAGTGAGTGTGTGAGTGAGTGAGTGAGTGAGTGAGTGTGAGTGAGTGTGTGAGTGAGTGAGTGAGTGAGTGAGTGTGAGTGAGTGTGTGAGTGAGTGAGTGTGAGAGTGTGAGTAATTGATTGACTGATTGAATGGTGATATTTGTTATTCAGAAAAAGAGAAAGTAGGTGAGTGAGACAGACAAACAGACAGGCTGATTGGGTTATATGTATGATTATATATTTTTTGTTTTTGTTTGTTTCCATGGAAACCATCTGAATAGACTTGTTGACTTCCCTTTCTTCCTCTAGGGACAACCAGATTGGAAATAAAGGGACTTTTTGCTTCATTTATTATTTTTTTCCCCATCTTTGCTGAAACCTTCTAGATGTTACTTTTAATGATTTAATGTATTTTTTGTACTCCTACACTGCTATTAGAAAATGGTTATGATGAATGCATTGTTACCGTAAGAGAGAAGACCGGATTGATTCAGAAAGGAAAAATGATGATAAAATTTAGGATAGAATTACCACCAAAACGGACCATCATTCTAACCCCATCATTACTTTTCAGAATGGGCAGATGAGAGCGTGAGTAAAGCTGAAATCCTGCGCCTGATCTACCAAGGGAGGTTCCTGCATGGCAATGTGACGCTAGGGGCACTGGGCCTCCCCACAGGCAAGACCTGTGTCATGCACCTCGTCCCCAGAGAGAACCTGCCTGAGCCTAATTCACAAGGTAAGGGTCCCAGTGTGTGTGTGTTGTGTTTTTTTTGAAGAACCTGACAATAGAAAGGATTTGTGATTTGGTAAACGCATTTACATTTGTGTTTTTATTTTTATTATTTATTATTTATTATTTTTAATTAATGTTATCAAGAAAGGCAGTAGATCATGTGACTTTTAGAACTAGATTATATTTTCCTTCATTTATAATTGAATGAAGGAATAGAATGATATGGCCATTATCACTTTAAACTTTGGCCATATATACATTGTGTGATCCCTGCAAATTATGCTATTTAATAGCACAGTAAAGAGGAAAATCAAATGAAATTGTTCTATACCACTTTGAAAAAAATTCACACGTGTTATTTCTTTCCAGATCAGCGGCAGAAGAGCAAGGGTGGAACCTCCAGCTGTTGCTCAGCCTCATGCGCCATCCTCTAGTGCGTCACAGATCCCAGGACACTTCCTAGCATCACCACCTCCCAGCGTGGCTCCATCCGTTACCAACAGCCACTTCTGCAATCCTCCAGTCACGTGAAAGCCACCCGTCTCCTAGTGTACCTCATTGGCTGGCACCTTGTACGACCTGGGCTTGTCTCCCAAGGAAGCGCGTGGCCAGTTTCCAAAGTGCACTGTGGGTCTTCCTTTTCTTAGATCATGTGGACTCACTTATGTGGACAGTCTTGGCATGTTGCCATCAACAGACTGAATGAATACAGGAAAGTGGCAGTGATTTTGCCCTTGTGAAGTTGGACAATGTGGCACAGTCAGCCTGATCTTTGATTGATAATTAATCAGCTGCCGTAGACTGGCCTTGTGGAATAATATATTATACTACACTGTTATCCGTCACTGCAAGAGGACTTCATTAAAGCCCGAAAAGAGTTAAATGGAACCTGAGTGATATAGTAGTTATAGCATAATTAAAAGTGGCGTGTTGTTGTGACAGTCAAAGTGCTAAGCTCCCTCCAGCTACCTTGCAGAACCCCAGAACCATGTATAGTTAACTTGGAAAGGTACAATTCTACAAGTATTCACTGCCCTTCTGGTCACAACATGGAGTCTGGTTGAAAGAGAAAAAATGTCTTAGATGTAGAAAAGGAAAGAAACAAAAGATCTGTATATGGAATAAGGGTGGTTAGGATGATGAGACAGGAACAAGAAGGCATAGCGGGGTGTGGAATATTTTCCCGGGAGTGGGTCAGTCTGTGATGAATTTCTTCCCTAATATCCTCTGCCAGAGATGGAGAGGCATTAACCACAAGGTTATGAGTTGTTTCATCAGAGAAAATATAGTTATGTGGTGAGGACATGATCACAGACTTGTAAGTCAATACTATGATGTGTCTTCTTGCAATATTGGAACCTAAACTTCATGTGTTGTGCAGTGAAGTTTCAGAGCTTTCATCCAGTGACTGGTAATGGGTTTTGCAGGCACTGGTACAACTCACAAGTGTACATATATATATATATAATAAGGAAATTAAAAAAAAGATTATGTGATATAAAACAATGTGTAGCTCACTCATATAACTTTCATCTGTCCAGACAGTGTTTCAAGGTGGTTGTCTACACCTGTGTTGCTTTGTTTGTTTCTTGCCATGTGGGTCAGCTCTCCTCAGGTGTGATACCGGGCATGCTGTGGGTACCTGGGCAACAACATGTCTCCTCCATACTTCCAGTGAAAGAGTGATTCATGTCCAAAATATTGATCACATGCAGTACATTAGAACCTGTCATGTATGTTTATAGTAGAGTTGTGTTATTGCTATTGTTACACAAATTAAAAATCTGCTGGCTCATGTTAGTCTGGTTTCGCAAAGTAACGTCGGATCCCTTATGATCTCTTTTTAGATTATTGTCATCTGAGTTGAAGAGCGGTTTAACTTCCCCGTGATTTTGCCGGGGGGATATAAGCCACATTTAACATGGCTGAAATGGTGCTTAGCCCAGCATGCCCCATGTGTCTGTGTGACCTGATGCGTGACCCCTCCAGTCCCACAGCTGTTGATGTGACAGCCGTTACCTTTTTGTAAGATGCTGTTATGTGAGCAAAGCTTTACAGTGTTACTCCTAGCTTTGTGAGCTCTGGTCCATAGTGACTGAAGCTGCCCCACTTAATCAATGTTTCCTTTATTTAGCCATACTAGACTTGCCATGTAATGTATCATGTAGACATGATATTCATACTCCATCTTCCAGCTCCAGTCACAGTGGCCGCTGATGCTCGTCACGTGTAACAGGTGATTATCGAGGTCAGAGTTAGAATGATGTTATGTTAAAAAGTGTGAAAACTTGAGTATTCCTCATTGTAGACGGGACTTTAGTCTGTAGTTACAACTCGACTCAGAATTGAATGATGACCAAGACCCAACAATGAGAGACTTTTATCTTATAACTTTATTGTCTCATTTTCAGATATGAGGATATGTGAGTGTTTGCATGTTTTCTTTCTATAGAATATATATATCTTGGCATTTACCATGAATGTCTTTGTGCTATACACATCATTCATCACATTTCATTTCATTGTATCTCATACATTTACTGCTCATTCACCATCATGTCAAAATAATTTGCGACGTTCCTCAAGAAGAGAGATGTGTCCCTGTCCGCTTTTGGAAGTGGGGAAAATGTGAAGGATCCTTATTCACACTTTGCTTGAGTTGTTGTCATGCTTTTCTGATTTCATTCAGTGACAGGGAGGCTCAAGTGAAAAGATGGTAGTACTATATATTTTGATCATTCAAGTACCTCTGAGCTTTTTCTGACTTCTTGATTCTTTTCTTTTCTTTTTTGTATCATTCTTTTAAAAGTTTCATGATCCTTTGGATGAGGTTTTTAAGTCTCTATAAATCATGTTTATTTTTGTTGTATTTATGTCCTTTTGATTGCTTATCCCTTAATGAAACTTACCTCATCAAGAGATATATTTGGTTACTCAAAGATGTTCATCAACTGAATCCACATTTCATTCTCATTGAGAAATTGGTGTAATTATTTGGTACACAACAGGTTGAAATTAATTTATTCAGGAAAGGAGTTGGTTGATGTGTAATGTTTTTGTATCCATAATCCTAATTGGGCAATCAGTCCTGTGCAAGTGGCATCATCACGGATCTAGAAATTATGACATTTGCGAGCACACCTTTCATATTTAAAAAAGAAAAGAGAAAAAAAAAAAAATGGATGTAAGAGACAACTCCAACATTGTAACTCTCCTCAGCACACTTTTAGTATCATGAGGGAAGTAAATAATCAGATTGTCAAAGAGTATCTTGTCTTTTTTGCTTATATTAGACTCACTCAGGACTTACTGACAACAATCAAATTCTTAAATCTAGGCAACCGTTTCACCAATATTGGTAACCCTTTTCTTGTAACATTTTAACTTACCTCCTCTTCATGAAACTGTGTGACAGGGAGTTAGCAACACTTTTGTAGCCTTGTTGAACTAGAAATTATTATGCATAATTACAAGATCCAAAGCTGATCATCCATATTGTTTCTAGAAGCTCCATTATTTATAAAACTGCCTCGATATTCAGTCATAACATATTCCGGTAGACTATATTTGAACTAGTTGAACAGGTTGGTTATAATTTCTGACATCACCTATACTGGGAGTGATTTTTTTTCCCCTATGATTTGTAACCTTCATGTCAGAGTGCTACCTCAGTGTTGAGGAGGCCAATTCTCCTTTGAATGCTTTGACCAACCAGTTTTTATGGTTGTCAAACCAAAATTCAAAGTAATATATATATATATATATATATATATATATATATATATATATATATATATATATATATATATATATATATATATATATATATATATATATATATATATATATAATGAGGTATCAATCAAGGTTTTTCAGAATCTTTCATTTTATGGATTTTATTTTTAAATAAAATAATGATTTTATTTGAAATTAAAATAGGCTTCAGCATTTTAAGATTAAAACATGGTAGGGATTTCAGTATATTGTGTTATTATTTGGAGTATATTTTATAATGAATGAGAAAAAGGGTATGGCTGTGGTTACACCATCAAACTAAATGTTTTGCCTCCTTGTGCAAGATCCTCTGGTTGGAATTTTATTGCATATATCGCAGGGAAACTAATGGGGGAGGAATACAGAAAATAACCAAATTGACTTTAATATATAAAAAAAAATACAAAAAAAATACAAAAACAAAAAAAACGGCCATTTGGATAGAGTAAATAGTGTCCATTGTGCATGTTTGTTTTGCTTTAGACCCTTGAGTACTACATTATATAAAGAGATAACAGGTTATTCCCAAAACATCAGGTAAAGTTTCCCAAGTAGAAAGTAATGTGAAATGCATATCTGCAAGTTCAGTTGCAAATCTCTGCAGTCATGTTGATAGTACGCTTAGTTTGTATCGTAAAATTATCTCACATGCAGTTCACGTTATATTCTCCTCCGGGCAAAGTGATGTTACGGAATTGACTTGGTTCCCCGTGTAGTAATGCAGTGTTACTCCCTCATTCCACCCGGCTGTGACTGCCTGGGTGGACGACATCACGAACAGGTTTTGACTGGTGAATTGTAAAGCTATTTCAAGTCTTGGCTTCATGTAACAAATATTGTATAAAATGACTAACATAATCCAAAGGATTGAAAAAGTATGTAGCGGTAATGAACGCCGGTCGAAATGCTGTTCGTATGGTGACGCCCTTCAGTTTCTCATGTTAGTTAAATTCATGTATTGTACAGCCACATTATTATTGATCATGAATAATAAATATTAATAAATATATATTGTATAGAGTCGGTGAAAGATGAGATTCACATATTAATATAATAACTCATGATCATAGCCATCAGTCAAATCCAATGAGTGCTAAAGTGATTGCCTGAGGTTGGGCCCATTAGGGTCACTAATTTATAATTTAGTTGTAACAACCCGTGCACATGGTACTCAAATATTATTTTTATGGAAACATAGCTGTCCTGCCTCCGTCATTCCTATTTTGTTTCAGTATTTTGGAATGTATTTCCTGGAATCAATGGATGCATATTACCACAGTAATATACTTCCCTGTATTATATTGTGAATATTTAAATAAAGGACTATAGTCCTAACCATTATGGCCTTTAATTTCCTTATTTTTCCCTAAACAAAATGCATTAAATCACCCTGTTGTATTCCTTAATTGTATATTTATTTCATTATATATTATTAAAAAATACCTAAAAATGCACTGACTCTTGACCAACTTTATCCCCATTATTAAGTTGACCTTTCAAAGTCCAAGTTAACTTCTAAAATCTTAATTATCAGTTTTACCTGATCGTTTAAAATATGTACATTTTAAATCCCACAATAGTAGTTTTGCCTTGCATAATGGGAAAAAAAAGTTTTCATTTTTTTTATTTATAAAGTAGCCACATGTGTAATTCATAAAGAAAATAAAAGACAAAGAAATCATTGGTTCAAAGAAAATGTACACATATCATTCACATTTTACTGCACAAAAAATAAAAACATTAATACATAGATATGTTTTCTTTAAGTCTCCACTAAACCTAAAGTAAGATATGTATAAGAAATAGTTCTGATTCAAATGAACTTTACATATGCTTTTACTGACAATTTGACATACTTTACTTATCAAAAGCAATACATAAAAACAGCAGATCATATTAACCAATACTTAAATCTCACACAAGAAAATTCACAAGCAATGACCTCTACCTTGACCAACACAAAGATAGAAGGAAGGAAGAAAATATCTCTGAATCAAGCAATCATGTCTAAAACAAAGTTGAAAATAAGAGAAAAATAGAAATGCTAGTCTCTGGAGGAGGCTTTTCTGAGGCACACACGAAATGAATCTGCATGTTATGGAACACCCTGGTGGGTATCACTTATGACGTTCCCTCGGCTGTCTTTGATGCGGACACGTCCAGTTTTGTACCGAGTTTCAGTATGGCCGTCAGGGTGCAGGATCTTGACTGTCCCATCTGGGTACTCTCTTCGCTTCTCCTTGTTTGTATGAATTTCTCTTTGTCCGTTGGGAAACTCAAACACTTTGGTTCCATCAGGGTTAGTTCGAACCACCGTGCCATCCTTCATTGTACAGGTTTCTGTTCCATCTTTTGAAATCATTTTCCGTGAATTATCTGCAAATACAATTTCCGAGGAGCCATCGGGAAAACGTGTCTCTTTCTGGCCACTGGGGAACTCTAAATGCTCCTTTCCATCATTATATGTTGTGTGACTAGTATGATCAGTTCCATAAATATATATAGTTCTATCACTGTGTACTTCCTTCCTATCCCCATTATAGTAGCTGACTACAATGGAACCATTTGGATAAATTAACTTTTTGTTTCCATTAGCATAAGTAACCTCAGTGGTACCATCACTTCTATGGAGCTCGGTATATTCACTTACTTTGTCGTCTGCTGAAACCAGTTTCTCAGCAACTGGAATTGACTTGGTTTCCTTGAACATGTTTACTACTGATATGTCTTCTTGTAAAACACTGGACTCCTTGTTCAGATCTGCATCCTGAGGCTCCGATGTACCCTCTCTTGTAATTTCATCTGAAATTTGTATCTGATATATAGCATCATTCCTGACATAATTCTGTTGTTCTTTTTCATTTTCTTTCAATGGATTATTTTGTGTCTTATCTTCCTTAGTTGCTGTTTCTTTGTGAGAAGTAACTGACTTGAGAGGAACTTCTATCAGATTTTTGGAGAGCGATCTGTTTATGCTGTCAATCGTGACTGTTTTCTTTTTCATTTTTGATGTTGTTTGCGTTTTATTTTGCACATCCCTAAGGGCTGGTTTCTTAGAAAGTTTTGTTCTGTCAAGCCTGTGTCTGAGATCCAAATTCTCCTTTTCTAACATTTGTAGAGAAGAATTTTTCTCTTTCAACTGCTTGTTCTCCTGCTCAAGGGCCTTTATTCTATCATTTAATCTTTTTATAGCAAACTGGTTTAGAGAATCCTTCTTTTGCAGTTCCTCTTCCAAGTCCTGCATTTGTTCTTTGAGGTAAACAATTTCCAAAGACTTCTCTTGAACCATAGATATGGATGGAGCTGCCCGCTGAAGCTCCTGTTTCTCTTTCCACAGATTGTTCCTCTCTCTATCTACATATTTTTGAAAATTAATCTTCTCTTTCTCCAAGTTTACTACCAACTTCTCTCTTTCTTCTGCCAAAAGCACCTTTTCATTCTGCAATGACTGCTGGAGACTCTTGAGCTTTAAAGTTTCTTTCTTAAATGCTTCAGTTTCCTTTTCTAATTCACACATTTTTGCCAAAAGAAGTGCCTTGTGGGAGTCAAGCTCATCACTCAAGCACTTCTCGTCTTTTTTCTGAGAATGAACTTGTTGAGATTCCATGGCTTCCATTACGGGATTTTGTTTCATGCTTTGTGTACTTTCAGCTTTCTGCTCATTTTTGTGCTTTGAATGAAGTTCCCCGTCTTTCCTATTTTGATGTGGGATTTTGTCTTTATTCATGTTTTTATTTGTGTCCCTGTCTTTTCTAAAAATTGACCAGATATAATTTGAAGCAGAATGATGGGGTCTTTGAGGTGGAGGTGAGAACTCTAGCATGAGAGGTTGAACTTTGTTTTCAGGGGTTGAGGCAGGTCCACACCTTTCGTCAATCAGTGTGCTGGTGCTGCTGTCGCCTTCATCTGCCGAGTGTCTATCTTTTGCCTCTGAAGTTTCTCTTAGTGAAGGAGGCTTATTCTGATTAGATTTTTTCATTGCTAGCAATGTTAATGCCTCTAAATCTGATGTGGTAACTAGATCAGTGTCATCCTCTGCAATGGATGGGGCATCTGTCAGAGAATCCTCAGCTTCTGTGTCAGAGGGCTCATATTCCAGCACTTCAACTCCCTCACTCCTGAAATGCACTCGTGGCCCAGAACTAGGAGTTACACTTGCTCGCTGTGCTGGAGTGCTTGTTCTGTTGTCAATCGGCTGTTGCACCCCATGTGCAAAACGAGTGGCTGAGTCGAGGGGTGAAGGAATGCTAGGTTTAATGAAACTCTCTATAAGTGTCTGGACATCGTCTTGTGACACACTTAAATTGCCAGTCTCTTCTAGCCTTACAATTGCTCTCAACTGCTCAAGAACAGCACTCACACTCAACAGTTGCTGAGGTAGTTGATTTTGTACTTGCTGCTGCTGTTGCTGTTTGATTTCTTGCACAGGTTGTGATTGCTGGTGTGGTGAATTCTGCTGATTCTCAACCTCGGGAATAACACCCGCCTGGAACAATCTCTGCAAAAGGTTACTTGCAACACAGCTTCCCTGCTGCTGGTTGCCAACCTTTGTTATAGGAGTTTCTTGTGGAGTGAAAGGTGGAGGCGAACGCAGTGGGGTGGATGAGGCTGACCGCTGGCCTCTCTGTAGCAACTGCCAAACTGTGGAAGAATTAGATGAAAAACTAGAGTCTGCAGCTAGCTCCTCAAGCCTTTCAAATGCTGACAACTCTTCCTGTTCTTTGCGTCTTTTTTTATCCTCCTCCAACTGTTTAAGTATGGATGGTGCAGAATCATTTTTAAAACCTTTAACTCTGTCCAGATCATGACCCTTGCTTTCAGATATTTGGCTTTTGCTAACCCCCTCCTCTGATCCATGACTCCATTCTGTCACACCTGTACTTTTGGGAACATCCTTCAGTTGAAGTCTATTAATTGGCCTATTTGATATTTTACTTGGATATGTACTTGAAAGTTTATTATGAGAAAATGTCCCTTGACTATCAGCCCTGACACTTGTTGCAGGCTTCATTTTCCTTATGGCTTCCTCCTGAGATTTCTGAGGGATGGTCCTCCTGGTGTCACTATCCCTAGGAGCCTGAATCTCTTTTTGCTTCTTCAGTCTTAGAGGAGCCATCCTAAATCTTGCTGTTCCTTCCCCCTTCCTGAGATATCTTTGCTTGGGCTTCACTGGTACAGGTTCTTCAATATTACATCTTAATACTGATGCAGGTGGGTCGGCTGGCCTGGTATCAACATTGCCCTTTCCCTCGAAATGTGAGAGCCCACTCCTTTTCCTTAAAAACTGTCTCTTTGGCTTCAGGTCACACTCACTATGCCCTTGGAAACCCTCTTTGGCCATATTCTCTTCCAAGATATCTTCAAAAGTCCTTCCCCGGTTAATAACAGTCTGTTCTTCCAAAGATGCAGCAGTATGGAGTATTGGCCTGACTAAAGGAGCTTTATTTGGAATGTTATAGGTCTGCCTTTGAGCAACGTAGTATTCATCCCCATGATAATTCACGGTTTCAACATCAGCACTGTTCTTTTGTTCAAGATCTAGGAATGATGACTTCTGGCATGGATCAGAAACACCCGAGGCACTATCATCACGTCTTTGTGGTGCAGCCAAATTTCCCTGATCACTGTGTACTCCTTGTGCTTTGAATGAGCTTGCCCTCTGGGTGGGTGTATTCTGATCCACTTTCTGGTGACTCTCATGCCGCTGCTGTGAACATCTGCCTCCTGAAGATTTTGAAGGCTGGGACTCTGGAGTATCTCTATGACTTCCTGAACCAGAACTCAGATGGCTAGTTGACTTAGAATGGTTGAATGAATCTGTAGACACTTCAAAGGAGCTGCTGGACTGGGTTCGCATGAGGGCTTCTCTTTGCTCCTCCTGCCATTTCCGAAGCTGCTGCAGTCTTTCCAGTAGTGCCAATGAAGGCGACTGTACCTTCTGATTTGGACTTGCGTGTTCCAGGCTGTCCTCCATTGTAAACAATAGAGCACTACACCAAGGAAA
>NW_028234441.1:13824115-13826615 GCF_977035675.1 Penaeus japonicus
GGTTAAATCTCTAGCATATAAATATTTCATTAGCAGTAAGGCAGAATAGGACTGTGCAGATAGAGAGAAAAACTAGTAAAATTACAGAAAATGCAGGAATTCTGCATGCGATGTTTCTCAGTTTGCAGTCAACAAAATCCTACGTGAAAGACCTAACCTAGCTTTGAATTTAGCCTTAATCGAGTTTTTTGTTTAGTCCTTTCTGGATGCCCCTTTTAAAAACATTTCATGCTATTTATCTAATTTTATGGGAATTTATTTATAGGTAAGTATACATATACAAAGATTATTTAAAAAAAAGGAAGTATCTTAGCCTAGTCATATGAGCTTGCAGGCATTTCCTAAAAAAAAAAAAACAATGTAATGGTCATAGAGAACAACTACATTAGATACAAAATAGGAAAGAGAGAAAGCTACAGGTAAGCCCATAATTGCTTTCCAAAATAACAGATTTAACGAGAAAGTGTAACCAAGGCCTTTACAGTCAAGTAGTGGTAAAAAAAAATCCTCCATCCAAATCTTATCAAGCAAGATAGAGTTTGGAGACCTCTCTGGCTATTTGTCTGCTTGTTAGAAAATACATTGTGCAGATTTGTAAGCCTTTCTTGAGCTCAAAGTTCTGAGAACATCATAAATTTTCCAAACTACACTGCATTACTAAATACCACAAAAGTGGCTTTGATGGATTCCTCTGACCCTCTACTATTCATATATAGTGGATATAATCCACAATTTCACCCAATAGTAGGGGAGGGCATGAAGTATATCAGGGAAATTGCTGTGTAATATATGAATAAATTCCATCTATATATAACACAAATATTCCCTAGTTTCATCTTATACTGATCTACTGTAAAGTAAAAATGTTAAAGACTCAGTTTCTTTATGATTTACTCACCCACATAATGTACCATGTGCACAGCAATCACTAGAACCGATTTTGGCGGGAGTTTTGAATGCACTGCTTTTGTTGTATTTTGTCTACAAAATCTTAACCTAATGACTAATCTAACTTCATCTAGTTTTGAAGTTAGCCCTAGCCAGAGGGGGGGGCTTTGCCCCCCTCACCCCTAGGCTCCTCTTTTTTTTTTTATAGCACTTTGTGCTACTTATCTTGGTTTTCACGAATCTTTATTTTATCTTACATGGAGCTTGGACTGATTCCTTATTTAGTGCTGACACCTTTTGAATACACTGTCTATGTGTATCCCATACCGGGACCAGTACTGCAAACATACACTTCTTCATGATGCAACAACCAATTCAAAACTCAAAAACTTAAACTCATGGGTTCGCTAACAATAAGGAACATAAAAGTGATGTGATTGGCTAGTCGATCTAAGGTAGCTCTCATTGGGTAAAATTGATCATTTATGGACAGTAGAGGTTGAGAGGAATCCATCTGTACCACTTTTAAGGTAGTGGTAAATTTTCCGAACAACGCCGCGTCGCTAAATACCACAAAAGTGGTATTGATGGATTCCTCTCAACTTCTACTATTCATATATAGTGAAATTAATGAGCGCTTGCACCCCTGAAGCCCACAATCTGGGTCCCGATAGTAGGAGAGGGCATGAAGTAGATCAGGGAAATTGCGGGGTAAAATATGAATTCCGGCCATATTTCGTATGCAAAATCTTAACCAATTACCTACCTAACTTTGCTTAGGTTTGAAGTTTGCCCTAGCGAAGGGGGGGCTTCGCCCCCCCTGGACCCCCCCTTTTTAAGGCACTTCGTGCTACCTCGTGCTACTTCAGTATCACGAAAACCTTAACCAACTACCTACCTCATTTTCCCTAGTTTTGAAGTCAACCTTTGCGAAGAGGGAGCTATGCCCCCCTGTGGATCTCTGCTATTCAGGGCACTTCGTGATACTTATGATGCGTAATTAGTCCTGTAGATGAAAATGCCGTGACACGGATAACCCTCACACTGCGGCATGATGACAGCAACTGAGTCTTCGTCTCATATATTCCTCAGGATAGGAAACTAGGACCGATGATGACGCGACCACTCAATAGAGGGCACTATAATTATACTGTAAATAATGGGGAATATTGCGCCATCTGTTGAGAGAACATAACAGGACATGCAGGTAATTCCTTGTGGGTATCCAGTCCACAGCTTGCTACTATCCGTAAATACGTAAACACAGCCATGTTTGAATTTCAGGGCGAGGATGGATTTGGGATATCTTGCCCAAGGTATGTTGCACGAAGTGCCCTAAAAAGGGGGGGGGGGGGTCCAGGGGGGAAGGCGAAGCCTCCCTTTGGCTAGGGATTAATTCAAAACAAGGCAAAGTTAGGTAGGTCAATGGGTTAAGATTTTGCAAGTGAAATATGCCCCGAAGTAGGACGAGGTAGCACGAAGTGCCTTAAAAAAAAGAGACCCAGATTGTGGGGTCCAGGGGTGCAAGCGCTCATTAATTTCACTATATATAAATAGTTGATGGTTGAGAGGAATCCATCGATACCACTTTTGTGGTATTTCGTAACGCGGC
>NW_028234441.1:13831615-13834115 GCF_977035675.1 Penaeus japonicus
ATCATTGAACGCATTGTTGCCACAGTATGTCAATTTCATGATATAGCCCTATATAGGAATGAATAAATAATACGCAATGTAATCACAATAGTTTTATCGTTATTATCAGACACGCTAGGACAGACACAGACATGCTTTTGACACGAACAACGTAATAGACATAAATATAAAAGACTACATAAAAAAAAGATAGAAAACCTCATAAACAGGAACACAGATCAACACATTCCACATGGACATAGACAAACTCATGGACACAGACATCGATAAGCACATAAATAGAGTCAAAGAACACCCCCATAAACACAGACACAAACAAACATAGAGCCATAAACAAGAGCCAATTCACCATAGACATCTTGGACGCGAGTGTAAGGGTCGGTTTTCTCGAAGCGGATGTTGAATTGCTCGTTTGAAATGTCCTTGCCAATTTCTAAGCCCGGCGGGACCCACTTGTACACGTTGTAGTTTAGAGTGTAGGCATCTGTAGACAAGGGGAGGTTGGATTTTGTCCTGTGGCCTTTGGAATCTATTCTGATGGAGTCATTAGGTGTTGTACCTTTATTCTGGGGTGTAGTTTTATGTTGAGGGTTTCATAATTTTGGAGAAATTTAGATTTGTGTATTAATGTTGTCTCTGGATTGTGAACCTGACGGCAAGGATTGATGTAATCCATATTTACACTAAAATTCTACATATTCATCGGGTACTTCTGATGTTCGAATATATATCCTCTATAGAAACAAACACAAATTAAGATATACCATTAATTTGCTGAACAAAAACAAATGATTTGGTTAACTCACAGCTCTCGATTCTAATACTGCATATTTGATGATCGCGAGGGAACCACGTGTAATTCATTCTGCACGCGACTCGAATGTACATACTGCAATAACAGAAATAAAAAACAAACAAAAGAATAACGAAAAGCAAGATGAGAGAATTAAGAGAGAAAATGAAGCGAGAACAATTCTTTTTTTTTATTCAATTTTGACAAGCTATCTGCGGTTCGATTTCAGATTTGGGTTTTCGAATGAGAAGATTGTTGGCGTCATACTTTCCCGAGTAGTCCACGGTCCCGTCGCCATAGATCCACACCGAGGCGATGCTGGTCAGGACGGAAGGCGTTATGGCCTCGGAGCTATGGTCTGTGGGACGGGAGGAAGGGCCAGAAAAGAAGCGTTGTTCTAATGGATAATCTACTTTGGTGATTCTATGAAAACTGTATTAATTCTATCGTTGGGTGATTTATATGTTTAGACACACATATATATACATAAATATATATATATGTTTATATATACATATATACAAATATATACATATATACACAAATATATGCATATACATAAATATATATAAATATATAAATTATATATATATATATATATATATATATATATATATATATATATATATATAACTCATGGCGCACCTTACGACGGAAAATAAAATGCAAGGCAGAATGAAGAAGAGACTGATAAAAAGGAAAAAGAGAGGGAGGGAGGGAGGGAGTAAAAGAAAAAAAAAGAAAAAAAAAAGAAGGGAAGAAAGAAAGACAAGCATAAATATAGACAAACACACCGACCAATAAACAGAGAAACAGGCCCCTGAGTCTCACCAATGTAGAGGTCCGGCACCCATATATCCTTGAGAATAACAGGGTCGAGGGGGATGTAGTCCTCGGCGGCCAGCCAAGGAGGAATCGTCAGCCGCTCGTCCTGCCACTTGACGCGAAGGTTCACCTCCATGAACATCACCTAGAGAGAGTAGGGGAGTGAAGGGCGAGTGAGTGATTGAAAGAGCGAGTGAGTGAGTGTGCGAGAGAGTGAGAGAGAGAGAGAGAGAGAGAAAGAGAGAGAGAGTGAGTGTGTGTGTGCGAGCGAGAGAGAGAGAGAGAGAGAGAGAGAGAGAGAGAGAGAGAGAGAGAGGGAGGGAGCGGAGAGAGAGAGAGGGAGCGGAGAGAGAGAGAAGGAGCGGAGAGAGAGAGAAGGAGCGGAGAGAGAGAGAGAGAATGAGTGTGTGCAGTGAAAAAAAAAGAAAGGAGAAAAGAAATGAGAAGAGAGACCGAACACCTACTCACGCCATTAACTTCGTCGATCTTCGGCAAGTTCCTCACCAGAACAGAAATTCCAACTTCCATGGGCTCGGCTAAAAAAATGAAGTCATGGCGGTTAGAAAACAATCTGTGTTGCCAATACAAATAAGAAAAGATAATATTTCTTTATAATTATAAGGAGCAGCTAAGTTAATGCATTATTCTATTAAGATTAGATATTCTATTCTAATTAAGAATAACAGCTGATACTATTGATGGGTAATCTAATATCAAGTGATAATGATTGCAAGCATAAAAGATATATACTATTAATGAATACATCGGCAACGGAAAGTTATGATGGCAAGTGATAACAATAGCAATAACTGCAATAATTGTTGATAGCAATAATATAAAATGATATTTGTGTTAATAAAAAAGCAAGCCTTGAAAGAATAC